>NC_134400.1:80727469-81046536 GCF_050003625.1 Haematobia irritans
CTTTCGCCCGATATGGACTAATACGGTCCCAGAAGCCAGAGTTTTACTCCAATTTGGTTGAAATTTTGCACAAGGAGTAGAATTAGCATTATACCTATGCGTGCCAAATTTAGTTGAAATCGGTTCAGATTTAGATATAGCTCCCATATATAGCTTTCGCCCGATTTACACTCATATGACCACAGAGACCAATTTTTTCCTCCGATTTAGTTGAAATTTTGCACAGGGAGTAGAATTAGCATTGTAGTTATGCGTGCCAAATTTGGTTGAAATCGGTTCAGATTTAGATATAGCTCCCATATATAGTTTTCGCCCGATTTACACTCATATGACCACAGAGGCCAATTTTTAACTCCGATTTAGTTGAAATTTTGCACAGGGAGTGGAATTAGCATTGTTGCTATGCGTGCCAAATTTGGTTGAAATCGGTTCAGATTTAGATATAGCTCCCATATATAGCTTTCGCCCGATTTACACTCATATGACCACAGAGGCCAATTTTTAATTCCGATTTTGTTGAAATTTTGCACAGGGAGTAGAATTAGCATTGTTGCTATGCGTGCCAAATTTGGTTGGAATCGGTTCTGATTTAGATATAGCTCCCATATATATGTTTTTCTGATTTCGACGAAAATGGTCAAAATATCAATATTTTCCTTGTAAAATCGCCACTTCTTAGTCGAAAAGTTGTAAAAATGACTCTAATTTTCCTAAACTTCTAATACATATATATTGAGTGATGAATCATAAATAAATTTTTGCGAAGTTTCCTTAAAATTGCTTCAGATTTAAATGTTTCCCATATTTTTTTTACTAACATTGTGTTCCATCCTAGTGCATTAGCAGACTTAAATTTTGAGTCTATAAATTTTGTAGAAGTCTATCAAATTCTGTCCAGATCGAGTGATACGTAAATGTATGTATTTGGGACAAACCTTTATATATAGCCCCCAACACATTTGACGGATGTGATATGGTATCGAAAATTTAGATCTACAGAGTGGTGCAGGGTATAATATAGTCGGCCCCGCCCGACTTTAGACTTTCCTTACTTGTTTTTTCTGGTTGTAATAGTCACATTTTAAAGAAGTTGAATCTATCTATTTTGTTCATAAAACCCAGTTTTTTTATCCTTACTTATTTTTTTCCTGGTCCGTATTTTTTTTTAACGTAATTATAAACTTATTGTATTATTGAATTTATCTTGAATCTGGCTTACCATAGCTGAATAAATAAATAAATAAAATAAATAAATATGTACCTATATTACAATATCCTAAGACTAAACTAGGACAATTATTGTTGTAAAATTTTTATTTTAAATTAATGCTTTCATATATTAAAGCGAGTTAATAAATCATGTGGTTTGAAGCGGCACGATCTTCTAGGTTGATTGGAAGTATGGAGTAAATTACGGAATTCGCGATTTGTATGGTTCTGTAGGAAGATACGGTGTTTTTCTGCAATTCTAGAAATTTCCTCTTTGATCGTAGTCATTTTTAAGTCTCGGTTGGGGTCAATATTTCGGACATACCATGGAGCGTTTACTGCACTTCTTATCACTTTGTTTTGAAACCTTATATCCATATTGGTTTTAATGCTTGTTTATATATTAAGAGTTTATTATCTGTGGAGAGGACTGAAGTTTTTTCAATTAACCAGCTTAGACTACGTTATTGAATATTTAGTTCTTCGCACTTTTTATCGATATGAATTTTCCAATTTAATTTAGAATCCAGTGTAAAACCAAGATATTTTGGCACTTGCTCATTGCCTATTTTTAGGGGTTTGTATCTTGAGGTAATTATCGCAAAGTCAACATGAACAGGTTTGCTACTGTTGAGCTTCAGACCCCAGTTTTTTGTCCATTGGTGAACCTTGTTTAAAGACGCCTGGAGGTTATGTACGGATACATCTGTATTTTTTCCAGTTGACATTAAAACTGTGTCATCAGCAAATGTTCCAATGAAACAATATTCGTTAACAGGCATATCCTGAGTGTAAAGTAGACGCAGCATAGGTCCAAGTATACTGCCCTGCGGAACACCTACAAATATTTAATATAGATTTCTAAATTCGTTATCTTGGCATACTCTATCAAATCGATTACTCAGATATGAGCTAAGAATCTCACAATAATTCTTTGGAAGTAATCTGCTGAGCTTTAGAAGGAGACCATCATGCCATACTCCATCATAAGCTTTGGAAATGTCCAAGAATACAGCGGAGCAGACTTGTTTTTTCTCGAAGGCTTTTTCAATATTATCGGTGACCCTATGAACTTGTTTGATAATCGAGTGCTTTTTCCGAAGTCCAAATTGAATTAATTTTTGAATTGACTCAGGATTGATTTTATAAACTTTGTGGTTAAAATTTTTCCCTTACGGCCATTTTCATGTAGCACCGTTATGCTTTAACTGCCAGTTAACAGGAAGAAAAATGGACATTTTTTTAGCAGTTAAGTTTCTAACTGGCATATGGAATATATACGCAAGTTGACAGATATGTACATATCACGACTTAAAAGTTCCTTAGCTAACATAGCACTAACGTAGTTTCATGAAAATGGGGGTTAAAGTGTAATTTTTGTGGTATTAACATCAAACAACATCTCTCTGCCAACTGATTTGAAAAGAAAATAATTTCACCCATGCTGTCTCCCAACCATAATAAAATCAATATATAAAATGTCTTCTTACATAGGTTACATCACGATTGGATTTCATCTGGAAAGAACAGGCAGAACGCGAATTAACCAATATGAAATCAAATAGAGCACTGAATGATACACTAATCAAGGTATAAAACAAATCAAGTACAGAACAAATAAAACTATAAGACAATTTGCTTATTTCATATTTCCCCATGAATCGACGAATATCTAGAATATCCTGCCAGATCATGTTGCCGCCTACTACTTATCGGATGAGCATACTGATGAACTCTATTCCAACATGCATAATTTGTGCGGTGTCATGTTTGCGTCCATTCCAAATTTCCAAGATTTCTACTCAGAAGACATAGACAATGGAAAAGCGTGTATAAGGATACTTAACGAAATCATATGTAAGTAAGAAACCCTTAAATTATTCCCGCTCTCACTCATATAATAACAATTACACTGAAAAAAAATATAGTCGTTAGCATAGACATTTTTTATTGAAACTATTAACTCCGTAGAATTAAACGATTCAATAGGTATCAGGTTAATGGGTAATTCACAAAGAAAAAGAAAATTCTTTTGAAATGAAATCAATGAAAAATATGAAAAATATATTAAATAATGTATAGAAATCATCCTTGAATTTAGTGATGTTTTGTTGCTTGACTATAAAAATGAAAATCGCTAAAAAAAAGAAAGGTTTCTTACAAGAGCTTATTTTAAAGACTTTTTTCGTGACATACTGTCATAAGTCGAGTTTAAATTGGGAATTTTAATGAATGACTTTAAAAGCAAACCATTAAAAAACATCAAAAAAATAATAAATTATAAACTGGTAATATTATTATTACCCAGCAAACAAACTTTAGACGTTCTTTCCTAGTCATTACTTTTCATGTAAATCTACAAATGACCTTCAACATATGGAATTAATTTTCACTACAGAATTTTAACGCTTATAAAAAAAAGACAAGGACAAATAGAATAATGAAAGGTTCCACAAAAATATTTGAAAAGCGTACCGTTTCATTTCTCGAAATTTGTTAAGATTTTTTTTTTCAACTGGAATCAGCAATACTGAAATACTTTTTTATATTTATTTATACGAAGAATTAATGCGAATCAATGTAGCGAATTGTTAAAATTAAGACATACGCCCTATGACAGTTTCAGGTTGGGTTTGGTCGAAACAGAGATTAAACACATGACCCATTGTATGTTAGGTGGACGAACTCACCATTGCACCAAATGTCCCACAAATTAAAAAAGCGTCATACTGTGGACAAATTTATTCACTGAAAATGTCATCTGAAATTATGGTAATAGCGAAGAACTTTGTATTTCTACCCGGACCACTTCGCTGCGTCTTCCGAAGCATAATTTTAGGAACATTTTGCGTTAACTTAGTCAACCATAACCTTCGAGCGATGAGATAATAGATAATCCTTCTGAAAAAATCGAAATAATCTCTTATAAGAGTAGAGTAGAGTTACAAAAACCGGTCGGTGAAAACCGGTGTACCGGTTTTTTGTTTTGCTCCGACCGGACCGGTAGAACTGCCTTCGCCGAACATATACCGTATACTTTACCTATCAATTTCATGTAAATATCTAAAAATCAGGTACACCATACTTTCATAATTTTAATTTTTTAATATACTAAAAAAAAGGCCCGACCAAATATTGAAAAATGATTTAGCGTATCTTTGTGTAGACGACACACAGTGTTTCGAAAGAGGCAAAAGATATGTGCTTATTCAAATTTCTGTTTTCTGTGGTATCGAGCTTCGAAAAATACAATTCTGCTATAATTGACTAGAACTATTTTTAAAACATGTTTGAATTTTAAGCGTTTTGGTCGAAAATTGTGGTTTGAGTTTTAAATTTTAGTTTGTGTTTGTTTTCAACTATCTTCCACAAAAACACAATTGTGTAACATTATTGTTATTTTTTTATTTAATTTGAACACATTTGCCTTTTTGGCCATCTTAGTGGCATTGTTTACTATCTGTTAACTTCAAAAAATAAAATTTTTGCAAAAGTTTGTACACTGAAAAAACAGTGAACCCTTTTCCATTGCAAAATGAACTAAACTGTAGTAATATTGACCATGATTTAGCCCTTAAGATTTTTTTCTCTTAAAATTTAGTTCATCTATAACATTGTATTTTAGTTCATTTTTACAACACCATAAGATTTATATACCCCTACCAAGTTAAAAGGCCAGTATTATTTTGGTTTACTTGCTTATTTTGTGGGAAACCCGATAATAACACTAGGTCACAAATAACAAAATTTTCTCTGTGAATTGGTTCTAGCATAATTTTTCTCATTGATTTTGACCTACTAAACACGAAAATGAGTTTTAAAAAATTTTCTGTCAATTGGTTTTCGAGATACAAATTTTTGAACTTTTTTTTTAATTTTTGGAGGTACACTTACAATTTTGAGCACATCTTTCATCTTCTTTGACCTATTTGATCCTAGTGCTACTCAAATTAAAGAAAATTTAGCCGTATACAACTCTTTCTCATTTTCAAATCGGGTAAGTAGTTTGGATGTTGGCGGCTTAAAAAGGTTAAAAAACGGCGTTTTTTTAGTAATGTGGCAGAAAAAACTATATCAAACTACTTACCCGATTTGAAAACGAGAATGAGTTGTAGACGGCTAAATTTTCTTTAATTTGAGTAGCACTAGGATCAAATAGGTCAAAGAAGATGAAAGATATGCTCAAAATTGTAAGTGTACCTCCAAAAATTAAAAAAAAAGTTCAAAAATTTGTATCTCGAAAACCAATCGACACAAAATTTTTTAAAACTCATTTTCGTGTTTAGTAGGTCAAAATCAATGAGAAAAATTATGCTAGAACCAATTCACAAAACGACTGTTGGCTAGTGTAATAATTGGTTAACAGTCTCTTTAAAATGTCGACGATTAAACTAATTTTAAATCAATCATTCCACAGTACAGAGAAATTAAATAATTAAAGGAACAAAAACCCGTTTTACGATTATGAAAATTTTCATATATTAAAATTAAACTTTCTTTAAGTACTTTATTATACAAACTTATGATGCAAGTTCTTAATACAATGTTTTTTGTGAATAAAAATTATGACCACGTGGAACAGAGAGTAGTTCATTTAAACTCGCTGTTTGGACATTTTGACTTATCCTTTTTTTATTCATCGTAGGTATTTTTATACCCTCCACCATAGGATGGGGGTATATTAACTTTGTCATTCCGTTTGTAACACATCGAAATATTGCTCTAAGACCCCATAAAGTATATATATTCTGGGTCGTGGTGAAATTCTGAGTCGATCTGAGCACGTCCGTCCGTCCGTCCGTCTGTTGAAATCACGCTAACTTCCGAACGAAACAAGCTATCGACTTCAAACTTGGCACAAGTAGTTGTTATTGATGTAAGTCGGATGGTATTGCAAATGGGCCATATCGGTCCACTTTTACGTATAGCCCCCATATAAACGGACCCCCAAATTTGGCTTGCGATTGCTCTAAGAGAAGCAAATTTCATCCGATCCGGCTGAAATTTGGAACATCGTGTTAGTATATGGTCTCTAACAATCATGCAAAAATTGGTCCATATCGGTCCACTTTTACGTATAGCCCCCATATAAACGGACCCCCAAATTTGGCTTGCGATTGCTCTAAGAGAAGCAAATTTCATCCGATCCGGCTGAAATTTGGTACATGGTGTTGGTATATGGTCTCTAACAACCATGCAAAAATTGGTCCATATCGGTCCATAATTATATATAGCCCCCATATAAACCGATCCCCAGATTTGAACTCCGGAGCCTCTTAGAGGAGCAAAATTCATCCGATCCGGTTGAAATTTGGTACGTGGTGTTAGTATATGGTCTCTAACAATCATGCAAAAATTGGTCCATATCGGTCCATAATTATATATAGCCCCCATATAAACCGATTCCCAGATTTGGTTTGCGGAGAAGCAAATTTCATCCGATCCGGCTGAAATTTGGTACATGATATTAGTATATGGTCTCTAAGAACCATTCAAAAATTGGTCCAAATCAGTCCATAATTATACATAGCCCCTATATAAACCGATCCCCAGATTTTAACTCCGGAGCCACTTGGACGAGCAAAATTCATCCGATCCGGTTGAAATTTGCAACGTGGTGTTAATAACCATGCCAAAATTGGTCCATATCGGTCTATAGTTATATATAGCCGATCCCCAATCACACAAAAATTGGTCCATATCGGTTCATAATCATGCTTGCCACTCGAGCAAAAATAATCTAGCAAAATATGTCAAAATTTTATTCCTATAGAAAATTTTGTCAAATTTTATTTCTATAGAAAATTTTGACAAAATTTTATTTCTGTAGAAAATGTTTTCAAAATTTTAATTCTATAGAGAATGTTGTCAAAATTTTAAATCTTTTGCAAATTTAGTAAAAAATTTATTTCTATAGAAAATTTTGTTAAAATCGTATTTCTATAGAAAATTTTGTCCAAATATTACTTCTACAGAAAATGTTGTCAAAATTTTATTTCTATACAAAATTTTGTCAAACTTAATTATATACGTATTTAATCGGCCATTTTAAGTTTAATATATACCACGTATGGACTACGTGGTATATGTTACGGTATTAGGAAGTTTTAAGATACCTTGTCATCGGCAAAAGTTACCGCAACCCAAGTAAATCGATTGTGGATGACAGTCTTCAATAGAAGTTTCTACGCAATCCAAGGTGGAGGGTACATAAGCTTCGGCCTGGCCGAACTTACGGCCGTATATACTTGTTTTAGTATAGCATTGATGGAAAGTGGTATTTTTGGTGCTTTTTGCCCTTCGGGAGTTGGCATCACTGTACACAACATACCCAGCACTCGCTACCATTTCTCATTATTGCATTGCTCTCATAAAGGGTGATTCTTTTGAGGTTAGGATTTTCATGCATTAGTATTTGACAGATCACGTGGGATTTCAGACATGGTGTCAAAGAGAAAGATGCTCAGTATGCTTTGACATTTCATCATGAATAGACTTACTAACGAGCCACAACGTCGAATTTTCAGTGAATGGGCCCTAGAAAAGTTGGCAGAAAATCCGCTTTTTTATCGACAAATTTTGTTCAGCGATGAGGCTCATTTCTGGTTGAATGGTTACGTAAATAAGCAAAATTGCCGCATTTGGAGTGAAGAGCAACCAGAAGCCGTTCAAGAACTGCCCATGCATCCCGAAAAATGCACTGTTTGGTGTGGTTTGTACGCTGGTGGAATCATTGGACCGTATTTTTTCAAAGATGCTGTTGGACGCAACGTTACGGTGAATGGCGATCGCTATCGTTCGATGCTAACAAACTTTTTGTTGCCAAAAATGGAAGAACTGAACTTGGTTGACATGTGGTTTCAACAAGATGGCGCTACATGCCACACAGCTCGCGATTCTATGGCCATTTTGAGGGAAAACTTCGGAGAACAATTCATCTCAAGAAATGGACCGGTAAGTTGGCCACCAAGATCATGCGATTTGACGCCTTTAGACTATTTTTTGTGGGGCTACGTCAAGTCTAAAGTCTACAGAAATAAGCCAGCAACTATTCCAGCTTTGGAAGACAACATTTCCGAAGAAATTCGGGCTATTCAGGCCGAAATGCTCGAAAAAGTTGCCCAAAATTGGACTTTCCGAATGGACCACCTAAGACGCAGCCGCGGTCAACATTTAAATGAAATTATCTTCAAAAAGTAAATGTCATGGACCAATCTAACGTTTCAAATAAAGAACCGATGAGATTTTGCAAATTGTATGCGTTTTTTTTTTTTTTAAAGTTATCAAGCTCTTAACAAATCACCCTTTATATGCATGCTCTCAGTCTCAAACAAAATTCTAGTAAAATCATCTTTACATTAATCACATTCCACTTTGCCGATAAAGATCTATGTACTATGCAATAGTTCATCACATCTGATGACAATTTACTCTAAGAATATATTCGTAAATGCACATCAGTTTATGAACGATGAAACGTTTAACTTAAAATTGTCAATAATTTATGAAATGTTATCTACCCATTTTTGACCAACTATTATTAACTATAGGAATTGCCAGTAAGAAATTGCTATCCGCTTTCAAGTTCAATTTTCGTAAACAAATATTTTCTCATACAAAAAATCTTATAGTAAGTTGCACTTTTTTTTAGAAAGAACTTAATATTTTTTTCAGAAAGAACTTAATATTTCACATGTAGTTTTGTAGTATGGCAAAAGAATTTTTAACTACCAGTTAAGAACATTTTTAAGGAAATTTCCATCGTATTTTGTAGGCCATGAACTAAACGATTGCTACTTAAAATTTGCAAAATTTCCTTTCGGGTAGTTAATTTTCGTTGAAGATACGAAAAATTAACTAAAATTCTGGAAAGTTTTTGTAATAAATTATAGTAAAAATCTGCTTAAATTTACGAGACACTTTTTTGTCTGTATTGAACTGTTTTAATAAAGCGAAAAGCGAATATAGTACTGACCTTCAGAAGCATAAATCCATAAATTGTATTTAAATGAATTGTCTAAAGTTTTAAATTTGTATTACTTTTCCTACGCCGGAAAAAAGTAAACTGCTTTATACACAGAAAAAAATTCGTAGTTAAACTAACGCTAAATTTAACTTATTTTTATTGGAAAAAAATTATTTGCTTGTATTTAAATTTTATTATTTTTTTCGAAATTTTCCACAGCTTAATGAAATCTTAATTTTTTTAAGTATGTCTCAAAAATTTTATGAACTAAACGTGAGTATAAAGTTCAATGACCGCACACATAAGTTCAATATGAACTAAAATAAATGAAAATTTCCGTACGATTCCCAAAAATAGTAAGAATGAACTACTGTATGGTTAAAATGCTCATGATTTAGCGCCAATGATTTTCTTTACTTTTAGTTAATTTTTTCTTCTATGAGATGATGTAATTTCGTAAACTGCAGTTAAAAAGTACAACAGAGCATTAAAACTTCCTGGTTTTAACAACGCTTTGTGGAAATCTCAAAATATGGAGTAAAATTTAGTTCAATTTTCGTGCGTGGTAGTTCATTCTTCCTATAAAACAGTTCACTTTTTTTCGGTGTAGGAAGAATGAACCTCGGGCGAAAATTTAACTAATTGGTACCCCATATTTTGCGATTTCCATAAAGCGTTGTTAAAACCAGGAAAATTTAATGTCCCGCAGTACTTTTATACTGCAGTTCACGAAAGTACACTCTCTCAAAGAAGAAAAATAAAAAGTACGTTAGGTATAGTGCATCCCGATATTTCAGGCTCACTTAAACTATTCAGTCCATTGTGATACTACAATGGTGAACTTTTCCCTTATCACTGAGTGCTGCCCGATTGAATGTTAAGCTCAATGACAAAAGAAAAGAAGAAAATCATTTACGCCAAATCATGATCATTTTAACCATACAATAGTTAATAGTTAGTTAAACAATAGAAACAAATAATTTTTTGCAATAAGTACAAGTTAAATTTAACATTGGTTTAACTACGGATTTTTGTAAATAAGAAAATATTTTTCTTATGGAACTATTTTATTCGGAATTCTGAAAAACATTTTTTTGGTTTTTTTCTTTTTATTGGGTATATTTCTATATTTTAGTAACACATAAAATAATACAGTCCTCTCCTATAATTCAAAATATTGCATACAGATACTTTTGATCCCTTTGTATGGGAGGTACATGACGGAGTGGTCCGATCGGAACCAAACTGCGCATTTGTCTTAGTTTTGAAGGAGGCATTGTAGGGAAGTTTTGCTCGCCTCCTTCCATTTTTGTCCATTCGTTGTGTGGGATCGAAGCACTGTGCCCCACCCCCAACCTTCGCTGAAAATTTCAACCTAATCAGAGAACATAAGCCCAATTTTCAAAAAGCAGTGCATGGGTTCCCTTTCCCGTCCCCTTCCTGTTCAAACAACACAAAATCAGGTTCCCTATACTATTTTTACAACCTTTTCACAGCGTCCTTTGTGAATTTCACTGCCCCCTTCCTGTTCAAACAACACAAAATCAGATTCCCTATATTATTTTTACAACCTTTTCACAGCGTCCTTTGTGAATTTCACTGCCCCCTTCCCAGACCAAATATTAAAATCTCGGGTACTTCATATTAATTTCATAACCTTCCCCAGGTTTTCTGCAAATTTTCATAATTTTGTTTTTTTTTTTTTTCACTGGACTTAAAAAAATAAAACAAAGGGGAGAGCACCTCCCCGACAAAATATCGAAAAAAGTAGCGAATCTTTGTCTAGATGCCCCCTTCAACCTTCCCTGAAAATTTCTAGCAAATCTGACAATTTGGGTCCAATTTTCAAAAAGTCGGTCGCATTGCGAAATCAGATATATATATATATATATATATATATATATATATATATATATATATATATATATATATATATATATATATATATATATATATATATATATATATATATATATATATATATATATATATATATATATATATATATATATATATATATATATATATATATATATATATATACTACTTTCGCATATATTATGAAGTGCATTTGCATGGTATCCCATAATGAGTTTTGTCTTTGTTTTCACAGACTCCTCAACCAAGGTCTAACAGGTAGCCACCGTGGTGCAATGGTTAGTATGCCGCCTTGCATAGACAAGGTCGTGGATTCGATTCCTACATCAACCTAACACCAAAAAGTTTTTCTGCGGTGGATTTTCCTACCTCAGTAATGCTGGTGACATTTCTGAATGTTTCAAAGTTTCTCTGCAATGTGGAACGCCGTTCGTACTCGGCTATAAAAAGAAGGTGCCTTGTCATTGAGCTTAACTTGGAATCGGCCAGCACTCAGTGATAGGAGAGAAGTTCACCAATGTGGTATCACAATGGACTGAATAGTCTAAGTGAGCCTGATACATCGGGCTGTCACCTAACCTAACCTAAGGTCTTAATGGCACATGGAGGCATCTCCCTGTCATGTCCCATGTAGACTGAAGATACCCAATATTTGCATTTCGCCATTTCTAAACTGTCAACGACAGTGTCTGTATTGTACATTGAAACATGTTAAGTTCATTTTTAGCAATAATACAGTGTTTGGTATGACCCTCCACTTCGCAAGCAGATTTGCTCATTTCTGATTCAGGCAGAGACTTGTCTGAGTCGTAATCCTTTGGCTGATCCTTTTCGTATATCTTCATTTGGATATAATGAAAGCCAAACGATCTTTGATCCCTTTTAAAAGCTGGCAACTCATCCGGCGAACGTTCCCTTTTGCCAGCTTCAAAAATTCCTTGCGACCATTTTAAAGAATTACTTTGCTTAGCCGACAACGTGCTCTGGTCAACTGATACTAATTTCTTTACAATATACAGAGCATTTCTGCGTTCCTTGAATCTCTTTCTTAAGGGATTACCTCAAGAAAGAAATTTCGAAAATCGTCGACCCGTCTACAGGTCGACTAATTGGGCCTAACTCTTGGTCATTGCCCAAATTTATAACTTCAGTCGAAACACGTCCACTGCGCCCTGAAGTTAGCAGCCCAGAGGATGACTTGGTCCTTGAAAATTTCACCCAAATATGAGAAAAAAGAGGAACCCTGTTTTCACCACATGAACACCCGCTACGTTCTCCGAAAATTACAACTAAATCGGTTCAGCCGTTTCCGAGATTACCCGGCACATACAAACAAATAAAAAAACATAGTTTGGATGTCATATATATAGATCCATAAAAAAGTTTTTGTTTGGAAATATTTTTAATCTATTTTTCAAAAAGGTAGGTTAGGTATGATCCGGTATTGGGCCTCTACTCACCGATTAAGCACCCAACGCTTTCAGCAAAACAGAGAATGGGGTTATCACGATAATCAAATCAACGAACAAAATACAAAAAAAAAAAAACTTAATATTGCGCAGCCTGTATTAACATGCATATAAAAATTGGTCAAAATCAGCATAGTAATTCTGAGATCTTAGGAAGCTACGGTGGTGCAATGGTTAGCATGCCCGTCTTGCATAAATAGGATCATGGCTTCAACCTAGAGTGATCAAAAAACCGTTTTTTTTTAAGTCGGGTTTTCTCAGTTCTAAAAAATCGGACCATGGGCGGTGTTTTAAAAAATAAATAACCGACACAACCGGGTTTTCCCAAATGTAGCAAAAACGCTTAATTTAATATAAATAAAGGAAAAAAAATACTCCAATGTTTTAATGTCAAAATTAAATTCCTTGGCTGTAATTGTCGTAACAATACCGCAGATAAACATTAAAATGTTTTTTTTTTTTCATATGCTTTTTGTGAACATTTCATACATGTTATATTAAAGACGATGTTGAAGAGCTTCTTCAACTAAAAATGTTATTGTATATATTTGGCTTTCGAAGAATAATTTTGTTGTTTTTCAAAATATTAACAAACATAGATCATTTTCTACAGAAAAGTACCCCAAATTAAGTATAATTATAATAACGTAAGTAATGTCATAGATTTTGTTGACAAAATATACGCTACTAATTGAACAAGCACCATTTGGGTATATTTCATTGAATTATCCCTGGGATTTCTTTATAAAACTAACGTATTTCATTTGACAGTTTAGACGAACACTATGTTGGAAATGTTCAGAAAAGAGTTTGAAGTGCGCAAAAAACACATTCGGGAAGTTTTCTTATTTCAGTTTACATTGAAAATAAAAAACTGAAAACCGGTTTTTATATTATTAAAAACACCGGTCCAGCGAAAATGGGATTTGATACGAAACCGACAATCGGTGCAAAACGAAAACCGATTTTCACCGAACGGTTTTGATCACTCTAGTTCAACCCCAGTTTCGACCGAACACCGCAATGTAGAACGACGTTGGGACTCGGATATAAAAAGGAGGCCCCTTTTCATTGAGCTAAGCATAGAATCGGGCAGCACTCAGTGATAAGAAAAAGGTTCACCACTGTGGTATCACAATGGGCTGAATAGTCTAAGTGAGGCTGCCATAATACCTATCCTAACCTAACCTGTTACGCTGAAAACTAGAGGTGTGCGCGTGACACGAAATTTTCGTGTCACGCGTGATTCACGCGTAAATCACGTGAGTCGTGAACAAAATTTGAAGGAACTCTCGTGAATGTGAGTGAAGGGGACTAAAATGAATATATCGTGCGTGTGCGTGCGTGGGAAATAAAATCGGTTCGTGAGTGTGCGTGAATAAAATTTCTGCAAAATCACCCTCACGAAAAAAATCAATATTTAATTCATACTCGTATGTAAATTGAAATTAATTTAGCTCTCGAACTATATTCAATTTTTGAATTTTGTTACCTATGCTGATTTCCGTTTGGAAAATGTCGTGAATCACGTGAATTGTGCGTGAATGTGAGTCTTTAAAATTAGTTCGTGCGTGAGTACTGGTTTTCATTTCGTGAATGTGCGTGAGTGGAATTGGCTACCACACGTATCATGCGTGAGCGTGCGTGAGCGTGCGTGAGCGTGCGTGAATAAACATTTTGCTTCGTGAATGTGCGTGAGTGTGAGGGAAATTTCAGTCACGCGCGCACCTCTACTGCAAACACACAAAAAATCTAAACGCACTTCAAATTAGAAACAGAAACACTCCTTACGTAGCGTATAAAATTTGGTTCAATTAGGTTCTGTAGTTTTTGAGATTATCGATCGCCAACATACACTCCATTTGTATACCCTTCCCACCTCTACTGTGGTACAGGGTATAATAATTATTTATATAGAGATATTTTCCATTTATATTTGATGCTTTTTAATAGGTGACTTTGACGAGCTATTGGAAGAACCACGTTTCTCGTCAATTGAAAAAATCAAGACAGTGGGCGCCACGTACATGGCTGCTTCTGGTCTAAATTCTGATCACTTAAGAAGTAATGGTGAAACATCGGAGGATAGTGTCTGCAGCTTGGTGGAATTTGCTTTTGCCATGAAACAGAAGCTGGAAGACATCAACAAAGAGGCATTCAACAATTTCCAGCTTCGAGTTGGGATTTGTAGCGGTTCCCTGGTCAGCGGTGTCATAGGTGCCCGAAAGCCCGTTTACGACATTTGGGGCAATACAGTGAATGTGGCCTCACGCATGGATTCAACTGGTGAAAATTGGCGAATACAAGTTCCAGATACCACAGCCGAATTGCTAAAATCGAAGGGCTATACATGTGTGGTAAGACTTATTAATAGGTATAGTACACTGAAACAAATCATTTAACCAACCCAACACACATTCATTTAGAAACGAGGTGACATTAATGTTAAAGGTAAAGGTATAATGACTACCTATTTTGTACATCCACGAGGTGTCTCTGAGAGTCAGTTGCCTTCACCTGTCCACATGCCAGCAGGAGTACCCCAGACACAAACTCCCAATTTACAGAGGCAAACATCACACCATGGATCATTTAGTGCAGTAGTTTTTGGAATGCTCCAAGCATCTAAGCGAAGTACAAACTTGGCAGGAACTCGTAAGTAGATTAAATGACAAAATAATAGGTGGTGACAATAATCAAGGTGAAATTCTTCAACAGCTACGGGAACACCATCACCCCAAATACGACGTGGCCATAGAGGCAGCACCTTTAGTTCGGTTCGTTTATCCCAAAAGTCTACAGTGAATAATCCAGTGAGACGAAACACGACCAGAGTTCGTGGTCGTTCGTACCGCCAGAAAAAGAGTTCCTCAAACAACTCCATTGTCACACAAACAAGTGCTTCATATGTGCCATCTTTTCGACGAATTGATCAAATAGAAACATCAATTTCCAAAAGCCACAATGATGCATTATAGCCTCAACGCAGTTGGTTTTAATTTTCTCCCATTCAATTGCATCCCTCCTCTAATCTATTCGGTAGACCATACAATTTTTTGATGGAAGCTATTCGAGGATTTCTAGGAATGTCTATCTAGCGTCAATTCACCGCAGTGATACCACAACCCTAAGGGAGTGCATCCCAGAAATTGTGTTGGACTTAACCAAATTTCAGCATATTCCTTCATGGACTTCATCGACACCAAGATCTCGCGGTCAATTTGCTGATAAAAATGCCATTGTCTCCATAAGACACAATACTGATAATACAAATTTACTTTTACTTAGTTAGTGTTAGGTACATTTTTCATTCATTTTAACCCTGTGGAATATATTTCAAGAAATGCTTTATGTGAAAAGAATAACATTTGATTTGTTTGGAATATGGGTACAATTAAGTCCAGCGGAGCCTACTATGTGAAACAGAAATATTTGTGCCCTTTGGCCATATTAGTGTTATAATGTGGTGGTAAAAATTTATTCTTCATTACGTCTGTTGTTGTTTTATGCGCATATGCCATACAAGTCTACATTTCAGCGGTATATTCAATTTTGCTAAACTACTATGGTGGCAGTCCGATATTCCAGGTTTCAGGTCTGGTATCAGTGATACCAGTGTGGTGAACTTCTCTCTTACCACAGAGTGCCGCCCGATTCATTTAAGAAATACAGTTATTAATTTTTTATAAAATTGAACTGACTGGTATGAAAACATTTTGTAATACGTGTAAGTAAAAAAATCGTTACTGGCACGAAAAACTGACCAAATAATTTTAAGCTGTAACTCTGATATAGCTTAAAATTATTTGGTCAGTTTTTCGCTATAAGCAAAATTTTAAACTAATTTTAAGTAGTCGCATCACACAAAAAAGTTTTTTTTTTGATTCAATCACCAAATTAATTGATCCAATTAATTTGTAATTGAAACGTCTACAATCACAGAAATAATAGTATCAATTAAAAAATTAATTGAAGGTTAATTAAAAAATTAATTGATACTATTAATTTTTGTGATTGATTTTTGTTTCAATTAAAATTTTAATTGAATATTTTTTAAAACTCAATTAAAATTTTAATTGGGAAATTTTTCGTGAATTTTTTTTCTGTGATGGACGGCAAAAGAGTTCATAGTAATAATTATCATTTCATAATTGATTATTATTCTAGCTTTTATAAACAAAAGAGATTAAGGAACTTGATCAACAAAGTCTTTGAAAAGAAAACGCCAGATACAAACCTGACTGATTGTACATGTTTTCTTTCGGGCGAGTGAACTTTTCCACAATCTTTAGTACAGATCTGGCTGGGAAACATATTCAATTTGGGAGCTTTATGCTAACTCTTAATGGAGAAAACATATTATCCCCTTTAAATCGAATCATCTTTAATCCCACTTTGCACCATATCTTCATATTACTTCAAATCAGGTTTGATGAAGTACTTTTTCATCACAATTAGTCTATATAGAGTTATGGCGTTCTAAATATGAACATTTCTCAAATATCAACTCAGTTCTTAAGATTATAAATAGCGAAAATTGAGAAATAAAAATGTACCGAAATGAAGATATTTGTAGGTTTTATGATAGGATTTCAATATTAAAAAATCAATTGAATTACGCTTTATTTCCAAATATATTCCCCATAATGAGAGGAATATTGTCTTTGCCACATTCGTCCGCAAATGTGGAGCGATTTTTCGCCACATTGTGGAGCAGGGTGTTATAAGTTAGTGCATATGCTTGCAAACCCCAGAAGGAGACGAATTAACATATGGTGTCTAGCAATTATGCTCAGAGGCAGCCCGATCTAAACATGTCCGTCTGTCTGTCTGTGACTTTGATCACAGTCTAAGTCGCAGTTTTAGTCCAAAGTTCGACTTCAAATTTGGCATAAGTTTGTGTTTTGGATCGGAATAGAGTCCTATTCCTTTTGGAAGAAATCACTTCAGGTTTAGACATAGTTCTCACACGCAGAGAAGGAATATGATCACCCCAGCCATGTTCCAAGAGCAAAATGTTACTTTTTCACGGAAAACATGTAGCATATTTGTCGAAACCATGTTCTTTTCTCGGAGATTATATATCTGATTTTGGAAAGCATGTTATGTTTATCGAGAAAAGAACATTTTTGCGACAAAAATGCTACATGGTCGCTGTGAAAAAGTAACATGGTGCTCTTGAAACATGTTTGAGGTGATCATATTCCTTCTCTGGGTGCATATATCAAGTTTAGACACACACTCAAAAAAAAGTGAACTCTCTATTTCACTAAAGCCAATTTAACTTTGTCTAGTTAATGGAATTATTATATATGGAGAAAGTTTCGTTTGCTCTAATAATTTTTTGCGTACGTTAGTTAAATGAACTAAAAAACGGGAAAAATGTATACACAAATGAAGTAAAAAGTTTTTCTAAAATTCGTACTCCTCACAAAATAGTTCATTATTTTTTTAAATTTGTAAATTTTACTACGAATGCATCCATCATGAACTTCGTATGTCACTAAAGACATTCTTGCAATTTTGAACTCCAATTTTTTTCTTTCAAACTACAAAATTTTCTTTAACAAGTGAAAAACAAGTAAGGAAAGTCTAAAGTCGGGCGGGGCCGACTATATTATACCCTGCACCACTTTATAGATCTAAATTTTCGATACCATATCACATCTGTCAAATGTGTTGGGTGCTATATATAAAGGTTTGTCCCAAATACATACATTTAAATATCACTCGATTTGGACAGAATTTGATAGACTTTTACAAAATCTATAGACTCAAAATTTAAGATGGACTAGGGTGGAACACAATGTTAGTAAAAAACAAGTAAGGAAAGTCTAAAGTCGGGCGGGGCCGACTATATTATACCCTGCGCCACTTTGTAGATCTAAATTTTCGATACCATATCACATCTGTCAAATGTGTTGGGTGCTATATATAAAGGTTTGTCCCAAATACATACATTTAAATATCACTCGATTTGGACAGAATTTGATAAGACTTTTACAAAATCTATAGACTCAAAATATAAGTCGGCTAATGCACTAGGGTGGAACACAATTTTAGTAAAAAAAAAAATATTGGAAACATTTAAATCTGAAGTAATTTTAAGGAATCTTCGCAAAAGTTTATTTATGATTTATCGCTCGATATATATGTATTAGAAGTTTAGGAAAATTAGAGGCATTTTTACAACTTTTCGACTAAGCAGTGGCGATTTAACAAGGAAAATGTTGGTATTTTGACCATTTTTGTCGAAATCAGAAAAACATATATATGGGAGCTATATCTAAATCTGAACCAAATTTGACACGCATAGCAACAATGCTAATTATACTCCCTGTACAAAATGTCAAATAATTCGGAGCAACAAATTAGCCTCTGTGGTCATATGAGTTTAAATCGGACGAAAGCTATATATGGGAGATATATCTAAATCTGAACCGATTTCAACCAAATTTGGCACGCATAGCTACATTGCTAATTCTACTCCCTCAATCAATATTTCTGGTAGGCACATTTTTTGGCAGATCAAACTTATTATACCCTAACCACTATGTGGTTTAGGGTATAATGACTTTAAAACAATGTGTTGGAAACATTTTATTAATTTTGAAGATTTTTTCAGAAATATTTAATCCATTTTGACTTCATTAAAACGAAATTTTCATTCATGTTAGGATACACATTTTTATGTCGAATCACTTAGCTATAAGGACAAACAGACTTCATTGAAAAGTTTAGAGACTTTTAGACAAGGAAAAAACTTTATTTCAGAGAAATACGTCTTCTATTCTAAGCAAAATTCGTATTCTTATTTTAGGCATGTGAAATATTTGGCCTCCCGACAATATTCTTTGCGGTGCACCATCTACACGGATGAAAAAGACTGTTTTTCATATGTTTGGCTATAAACATTATATGTTTGGAACACAAATTTTTAAACACAATATTTTTGAGTGCAAGCATATAATGTTCATAAACTAGCATAACATGTTTGGGACATATATGTTAATATGTTAGAACATATTATGTTTGAGACATAAAATGTTTTTAAATATAATATGCTTGGATGCAAACATATATTAATTTAGAAATAGCCTATAAACATATATGTGTTTAGTAGCTTGGAGCGCTATTTAACAGGGAGCGATATTGAATTAAGTTGGTGGTTGTTGCTTGTTATTACAAAATTAACATTTTATTTTTCCTTGGGCAATTGATCAGCTACTTCTTTGATCCTTACAAACTGTGTGGTCCGCTGTTCGAATCCCCGTCCGGCAAAAGGTAAAATTAAAATAAAAAAAATCATACAATTGAATAATTTTTTCTACAATGTTTGTATTACAGAAAAAGGTGCTAAGAACTAAAAAAATCTCGTGGAAGTGAGAAAGATGTGGGGGAATATACAATTGGGCAGAAACAAAATTTTGAGCATTCAGGCCGAAAACCTATGTTGTTAGCACCTATATTACCTGTTTATTTTCATAATTCACCATGATTGTAAATATATAAATAAATAAATAAAATTTTGAGCACAATATTGTTTGGGAGAATTTTTTTAAGCATATAATATTTTTGGGTGCAAAATGCTTCCAAACATATTATATGTTCACATAATAACATATTGTTTTTTGGAAAACAACATTATTGAATTTGGATGCAAAAATACAAAATGTTTGGAAATTGACTACCCAAACATATATTGTTTAGACCAATATGCTTTCAAACATATTATATATTGGAAGAGATCAAACATATAAATGTTTGGGCAATAGCCAAAAATGTATATGCTTGAAGCAAAATATGTTTGGGAGTATATGTTACAGAAGCGATTTTTTGTGAGCGTGTATGATGGAGGGTATAAAAATTGTGTAACAAATAAAGGGTTTTGTATACAAGTTTAAAATTTTCGAAGAAATTCAAAAACTCTTACAAAAGAAGAACGTGAATTCGAGTATATAAAAATATTTTTCCATCGAATCCTAAGGTTAACGATAACCATTCAAAAGCACATTATATTTAAATTCTAAACTGTAATTTTACAACAGCACATAAACTTATTTTGGTGTTAACAATTGTTTGCTAGCATGTAACACCATTAATTTAGAAATACAAATTAATATGAATTTTTATTAACGAATAATTTTATACTTAATTTAATTCTTAAGGCCGGTATAAATTGGTATTATCTCGTTAAAATGGCCATGTTTACCCTTTTACTTTTCTTTAATAATTTCTTTTAAAGAAAATAAACTTATTCAATTGTTGCTTTGGATCTTTCCCCACCATGTTATAATAAAATTTACCGGAAAAAGTTGTAATGTTATTCTGGGTTTGCCGCTAAAATGAGAAATAATTTTAGCGGCAAAACTCGAACTCAATGCCCGCTTTTATTTTCGAAAAAATCCGTCAACTCCTCTTGGACTACTCATTAATAAAGAGGAACTTATCTTTGTTTTTATAGATCTTACTGTTTAATTTTTCACTGTTTCGCCCTGTTTTCATTTTACTTTCACAACTCCAAAAAGAGTGCACTGAAAAAATATTGTCGTGAGGCCAAAGAGTTCATGTCCTTAAAATAAGAATACAACTTTTGCTTAGCTTAGAAGTCGCATTTCTCTAATATAAAGTTTTTTCCATGTTCAAAGGTCGATACTTTCAATGAAGTCGTGTTGTCGTTATAATTAAGTGATTTGACTTAAAAATGGGTATCATAACATGAAAGAACAAATTTTTGGACTAAGGTCAACTTGACTTTAATAATTCAGAAAAATTCTTTAAAATTAATGAAACTGTCTTTGAACTTGTTGCATTTTTGCATCTTGACTACAAGGCAAAAATCATTAAAAAATAGGATATGTTTTTCAATACTTTATTTTAAAGACATTTTTTACTTGAAACATAGCATAATTTCTACTGGAAGTCTTGTTTTTAACGGACATTTTATAGCATATGAAAAAAAGCTGAAAAAGCGAAAAATTGAAATGTGCTTCGTAGAGTCAAGTACACAAAACCCCATTTAAAAGAGAATTGTGTCTTAAAAGCATCCTTACTTGTATTCTCCGCTTCTTTGGTTCGGAATCAATACCAAAATTGTTAAAGTGGAGACACAATCTTTCAGTGTATAGTGCCCTTTCGTTAGTTTTTATGAAGATCCCTTTAATTACCTTTGTTTGAATATTTTGACTTACTCGTCCTACGTTCCGATTTGTTTTGACGAAACAAAAAATTTGTGCCCGTAATGCGAAAATGATAAACAAAACTCATGTTACGTGCTCCCATACTGTTACGTGCTCCCTCCTTGCTGCGACGCTAATCGGGCCCCGGCTACTCTCATCCTATACTCTAGGGCGGTCCCAACCCTCCAAATAGCATCAGAGAGACGAACAATAAATTGTAAGTTGAAAAACATAAATCCTAACAAACACTAATAAATCTTTTTTTCAAATATATTTTATATTTGTTCCGAATGAATTTTCTCTCCGAATACTCATTTTAATATTTTACTTAAGCATATACAATTTTTGGCGAAGTCTTATATCACAACATATATATGTTAACTCATAATATATAAATTTATACTTGTTTATATTCACACGTAGTATTTTTCCTATATTTAATGAAATTTTCTTTCACATATATGTTTATGGGCTATTTCTAAATTAATATATGTTTGAATCCAAGCATATTATATTTACAAACATTTTATGTCCCAAACATAATATGTTCTAACATATTAACATATATGTCCCAAACATATTATGCTAGTTTATGAACATTATATGTTTGCACTCAAAAATATTGTGTTTAAAAATTTGAGTTCCAAACATATAATGTTTATACCCAAACATATGAAAAACAGTCTTTTTCGTCCATGTACCATCTGATCGCTGATTGGCCAGCACTTCAATCCCTTAGAGAAACATATTTCTTATCAGCAGATAACTTGGATACACTAAAAAACCCAACCCATAGCAATGTTACCAATATTTATAAATTTATAAAAAAAAACCTGAATTTGCACTATAACATATGAAGTAGAATTTTTGTATATTACACAGATAAAAATAAGTTTGAGAACCAATAACTTTTTTTGGAAAACCAATAACAAAATTTGTTAATTTTCCTGCAACAAACTAATTTGTACTTTTAATAACCATTATTACAAAAAAGTTGTTAGCAATCGTTACCATCAGAAGGCAACAAATAATTTGTGTTCTCAATAACATAATTTGTAAGTAATTTGTTGAGCTTCCAACAGTACAAAATATTTGTTGTTGAACGTTACGTTTAATCCTCAACAAATATTTTTGAATTTGAACGAAAAAATTTGTATGTGGTTTGTTGGAGTTTATCAATGACCTGTAACAAATTTATTGGTGTATTGACAAAAATTAAATTGAAATTGACAGAATTATTGCACCAAAATTGCAAAATTGCTGGAACAATTTTGGAGACATTTTGTTAAGTACATACAGAGAAGGAATATGACCAAAATGCTATTTTTGGACGGGGAACATGTAACATTTTTGTGTCGATTTTAAATTTGAGTAGTCCAGGGTCTAGCAAGCATTTTGACAACTTTTTGCCCAGTGATATATATTCTAGTTAATTAGAATTGTAATAACTCTAATTCCGATATTAATATGGTTTTATTAATTATCTCATACAACGAACACATTTAAGAAACTACCAAATTGAAAAATATAAATTTTTCACAGATATTTATAAATGTTTTTCTGTATTCTCTGATTAATGAGCTCTTTGCTTGCTATCATACACGTGCATGTGCTCATACTCATTTTGTTCTAACGGTATTCTTCGCATACTTCTTTTAGCTTTCGTACATGTTCTCAGCGATGTGCGCGTAACCAGTGTTGTATTTTTGTTTTTGTTTTCATATCGATAGCAGTCAACTATTTTCGCAACAAAACAATTTGTTGAAAATTCTGAATATTTCTATTATTTCCTCTGTCAAGCATCTACAAACACATTTCAACAACAAATGCCTCATATTCAATAGACAAATTTGTTGAGCATCAGCAGATTTTACATACAAATAAAGTTGTTAATATTTATTTGCAGTTATTTTTTTGTGTGTATGTTTGTATAACTCTTACTCATTAGTCAGATCTTTATTAAGCCGATAGCCTAAGTTGCTAGTTGCTTTTTTGTTATATATTTATTATAATTTGTAATTATAACAACGATTTTAATAAATAAAATAAATAAATATTCTTGATCAGGGAGAAATTCTGAGACGATATAACGATGTCCGTGTGTAATCACCGTACAGCCTTCAATAATAAAGCTATCTTGCTAATTTTTTGCACAAACTCGTTTTCGGTCCATGTTTTGGTATAGCCCCCATATAAACCGACTCCCCGATTTGGGGTCTTGGGCTTGTAGAAACCGTATTTTCTGTCCATTTTGCCTGAAATTGGAAACCTAGAGGTATTTTAGGACCATAAATAAGTTAGCCGAAACTGGTGCCTATCGGTCTTTATAGACCGATCTCCCAATTTTACTTCTTGGGCTTCTAGAAACCGTATTTTCAATCCGATTTTTCTGAAATTGGAAATCTATAGGTATTTTAGGACCAAACAAGTATATACGGCCGCAAGTTCGGCCAGGCCGAATCTTATGTACCCACCACCATGGATTGCGTAGAAACTTCTACGAAAGACTATCCTCCACAATCGAATTACTTGGGTTGTGGTATCTTAAAACTTCTTAACCCTTTCACTACCGATGTCCACCTAGAAGGACATTCGAAAAAGACACCAAATTCTATTTTTCCAGTTAGTTTCGATTTATTTCTCGATGTTATTTTAAAGTGGAGGCTTAATTCTAAATAAGTTATAAATATTTTCTTTATTGGTGAGCACTAAAATACATTTTTATAAACTTCTTTAACAATACACGAAAAATATGAAAATTTGAGACAATTTTTCTACTGTATGTTTCTATTAAATGGACATTCATACAAAAATTATAGCTGATACTTTTTCGGGTTCTTTTTTGTATTTTTTCTCACACTATGAAAAATATTATAGGCGAAATAGCGCCTATTTTTGTAAGGCCATTTGGTCACAATTCAAGAATCAAGTTTTTAGAACAAGTTCATATAGCTCTTGAAGTAATTGAGGTAGGTTCTCAAAATGACAATTTTTCTTCTACATGCTGTTAGTACTAGTAAAAACAGATGAAAAATTAAAGTTTTTAACATCAGGTTTATTTCGGTAGTGAAAGGGTTAACATCGTTTTCTAAATTGTGATTTAGTCCATACATGGTATATATTAGACAAAAAAAGTTATGTATAGTTAAGTCTACAAATAATTACGAATCGATATGGACTTTTTGTACGTAGAGAGCCAGAATTGAAATATGGGGATCGCTTATATGGGGGCTATATCCAATTATGAACTTGATATGGACCAATTTTTGTGTGATTGGGGATCGATTTATCTGAGGGCCATGTATAACTATAGACCGATATGGACCTAGTTAGGCATGGTTGTTAACGACCATATACTAGCACAATGTACCAAATTTCAACTCACTCGGATGAAATTTGCTCCTCCAAGAGGTTCCAAAACCAAATCTCGGGATCGGTTTATATGGGGCTATTACGATTATGGGGCTAGTACGATTATGGACTGATATGGACCACTTTTGGCATGGTTGTTAAATATCATATACTACCACCACGTACCAAATTTCAAGCAGATCGGATGAATTTTGCTTCTCCAAAAGGCACCGGAGGTCAAATCTGGGGATCGGTTTATATGGGAGCTATATATAATTATGGACTGATAGGAACCAATTCCTGCATGGTTGTTGGATACCATATACTAACATCACGTACCAAATTCTAACCGAATGGGAAGAATTTTGCTCTTCTCTGGAGGTCAAATCTGGGGATCGGTTTATGTGGGGCCTATATATAATTATGGACCGATATCGACCAATTTTTGCATGGGAGTTTGAGGCCATATATTAACACCACGTACCAAATTTCAACTGAATCAGATGAATTTTGGTCTTCCAAGGGGTTCCGGAGGTCAAATCTGGTGATCTGTTTATATGGGGGCTATATATAATTATGAACCGATGTGGACCAATTTTTGCACGGTTGTTAGAGACCATATATTAACACCATGTACCAAATTTCAGCCGGATCGGATGAAATTTGCTTCTCTTAGAGGCCTCGCAAGCCAAATCGGGGGATCGGTTTATATGGGGTCTATATATAATTATGAACCGATGTCGACCAATTTTTGCATGGTTGTTAGAGACCATATACTAACACCATGTACCAAATTTGAGCCCGATCGGATGAAATTTGCCTCTCTTAGAGGCCTCGCAAGCCAAATCGGGGGATCGGTTTATATGGGGGCTATATATAATTATGGACCGATGTGGACCAGTTTTGGCATGGTTGTTAGAGACAATATACTGACACCATGTACCAAATTTCAGCCGGATCGGAAGAAATTTGCTTCTCTTAGGGGCCTCGCAAGCCAAATCGGGGGATCGGTTTATATGGGGGCTATATATAATTATGGACCGATATGGACCAATTTTTGCATGGTTGTTAGAGACCATATACTAACACCATGTACCAAATTTCAGCCGGATCGGATGAAATTTGCTTCTCTTAAAGGCCTCGCAAGCCAAATTTTGGGGTCCGTTTATATGGGGGCTATACGTAAAAGTGGACCGATATGGCCTATTTGCAATACCATCTGACCTACATCAATAACAACTACTTGCGCCAAGTTTCAAGTGGATAGCTTGTTTCGTTCGGAAGTTAGCGTGATTTCAACAGACGGACGGACGGACATGCTCAGATCGACTCAGAATTTCACCACGACCCAGAATATATATACTTTATGGGGTCTTAGAGCAATATTTCGATGTGTTACAAACGGAATGACAAAGTTAATATACCCCCCATCCTATGGTGGTGGGTATAAAAATAGGTGTGTCGAAAACGAGATGCATCGGTCGAGTAAATTTTGCTCGACTCCGGCTCCGACTTCGACTCCAGCATTTCTTATTAGCCTCGACTCCGACTCCGGAGTCGACTCCAGGTGGTGTACCTAAATCTTATTTTAACAGTATTTCAATTGTGATTTTAAGGTGTAGTGTTCCAAAAATAGACCGATATAATACTTATATCGGTCTATTTTTGGAACATATGTGTTTTATTTGCCCAAAAGAACTCTAATTTTAATTTTTGATACCACTCGACGACAAATCTCAGCATTTTAGAAATGTACAGAACTCTACATTTTAATTTCAGGCCAATAAATTAAAATACGACACAAGACTATACACCCTAAAAAATCGCTTCTGTAACATATACCCCAAACACATTTTGCTTCAATCATATATATTTTCAGAATTGGTCCAAACAAAATATTGTTTGTATTGTTGAAACATATTATGTTTCACCTTAGGGCATACACTGGTAGAAAAAAATTTTAATGAAATTTTCTTTGTGTGGATATATTTTTAAGGCGCCAATTAGTTACTTCCATACAGCATACAGCATACTCTCTAGGCCTCTCTTTCTAAACACATATATGTTTATAGGCTATTTCTAAATTAATATATGTTTGTATCTAAGCATATATATATTTACAAACATTTTATGTCCCAAACATAATATGTTCTAACATATTAATATATATGTCCCAAACATGTTAAGCTAATTTATGAACATTATATGCGTGCTATTGTTGTTTTTGATCTCAGCTTAAAGCCATGCATTGACTAAACTACAAGTGTAGCTTAACCAGCAGAGGAAAAGTATGCGTGTCAAATTTATTTTTTTTGGGCAAAGCCCTATAGACTGCAAGATGGTTGGATGTACAGCTGTTTCGGAATTACCGCATTCCTCATCAGCATCCTCTACTTCAAGCAAAACTATCAACCAATTATCAGAATAAATTCGGGTAATTCACTCAACCCAAAGTGAAATACACTTGAACCTTCCTTGAACCTGCTTAGGTTAGGTTAGGTGGCAGCCCGATGTATCAGGCTCACTTAGACTATTCAGTCCATTGTGATACCACATTGGTGAACTTCTCACTTATCACTGAGTGCTGCCCGATTCCATATTAAGCTCAATGACAAGGGACCTCCTTTTTATAGCCGAGTCCGAACGGCGTTCCACATTGCAGTGAAACCACTTAGAGAAGCTTTGAAAACCTCAGAAATGTCACCAGCATTACTGAGGTGGGATAATCCAACGCTGAAAAACTTTTTGGTGTTCGGTCGAAGCAGGAATCGAACCCACGACCTTGTGCATGCAAGGCGGGCATGCTAACCATTGCACCACGGTGGCTCCAAACCTGCTTGCACTTAAAAATATTGTGTTAAAAAATTTGAGTTCCAAACATATAATTTTTACATCCAAACATATGAAAAACAGTCTTTTTCGTCCGTGTATAGAGACCACATCAAAATATGGGTAGATAACAGGGATCCGGAGCGGAGCGGAGCAAGCCCTGTTTTTGCCGGAGCGGGAGCGGCATTTCTAAAATCCGGAGCGGAGCGGTTTCCAAATGAAAAACCGCTCCGCTCCGAATAAAATATTACTTGAATGAAATGTGTAACTTTGAAATTACACTGTGTAGGTAATTTCAAATATAGCTAGTACTTAGCGTAGTGTGAGTAAATGTTGAAAATGTACGATATGTATTTTTGTACGTACGTACAAAAATTGTTTTCAAAAACGGCAAATGTCAAAATATATCTCTAGTATGTGTTGTAAAAGTAACAACAGTACTTTCGATCAATTTCATCCCGTATTACAACAAAGATGTTTGTAATGAACGTCAAATAAATGCAATTAAACGATCTTATTTATATTTAATTTTTTAGTTTTCTACACTGAAAAAAATATTGTCGTGAAGTCAAAGATTTCATGTCCTTAGAATAAGAATGCAAATTTTGCTTAACATGGAAGACGCATTTCTCTAAAATAAAGTTTTTTTCCTTGTCCAAAAGTCAATAAACTTTTGAATGAATTTGTAATGTCCTTATAATTAAGTGATTTTACTTAAAAATGTGTATCATAACATGAAAGATAAAATTTTTGAGGTAAGGTCAACGTGACTTTAATAATTAAGAAAAATTCTTTAAAATTAATAAAATTGTCTTTAAATTTGTTTCCTTTTTGCATCTTGCCTACAAAGCAAAAAATCGTTAAAAAATAAGACATGTTTTTCAACACTTTATTTTAAAGACGCTTTTTACTTGAAACATAGCATAATTTCCACTGGAAGTCGAGTCTTAATATGGAAAATAAAATTGTCGTTAACTCGTTATTAAAGGATTTTGATAACTGATTAATATTTGCTTCCTAGAAGCAAGTAGATAACCCCCAAATTTAAAAGAGAATTGCGTCTTTAAAGTATCCTTACTTGTATTTTTCGCTTCTTTGGCTCGGAATTAATACCCAAACTGTTAAAGTAAAGACAAAATCTTCGGAACCGGGCATGCTTTTTTTCAGTGTAAGGACATTCATATTTGCTTTACTATTGTACTATATCCTAGCATTCTCTTATTTCTGATATTAGTTTTCGAAAATTTAATTAAAATTATGGATAGTTTCAATTTTGGTTGAAAAATGTGCGCATATACATTTATTTTAATTTTTTCTCACATTGAAAACTAATGACTTGATTTGTATTATTGCATGTTATCTACTTTTTTGAGAACGAACATTTCTTAAAAACGCTGTTCGAAAATGTATTTTTACAATAAAGGGGAAAAAAGCGAAATTAGGTAATACTAGATCTGAGTAAGAATATTCGTAGGTATACCACGGACTGATTTCGATGGAGGTTGTTGCAAACATAAGCATACACACACATTACAAATATAACAAAACTTCTTCTCTACGTCTGTTGCAAAACAAAAAAAAACTTTCGGAGAGTAATTACTTCTACTCTGTGTATAGACTTTCAATTCCAATCAGCGTTGCCGTTTTGGTCCGATCGGGCCAAAATTGGTCCAAAAGATTTCTAATTTTTAAATTTGGTCCGATGGTCGGACCAAACAGAATTTGGTCCATTTTGGTGCATTTTCATAAATTTGGTTTCTATCACATATTCAATAGTACACCCTCACAAAAAATCGCTTCTGTAACATATACTCCCAAACATATTTTGCTTCAAGCATATACATTTTTGGGTATTGCCCAAACATTTATATGTTTGATCTCTACCAATATATAATATGTTTGAAAGCATATTGGTCGAAACAATATATGTTTGGGAAGTCTAAGTTCCAAACATTTTGTATTTTTGCATCCAAATTCAATAATGTTGTCTTCCAAAAAACAATATGTTATTATGTGACCATATAATATGTTTGGAACCATTTTGCACCCAAAAATATTATATGCTTAAAAAAAATTCTCCCAAACAATATTGTGCTCAAAATGTTATTTATTTATTTATATATTTACAATCATAATGAATTATGAAAATAAACGGGTAATATAGGTGCTAACAACATAGGTTTTCGACCTGAATGCTCAAAATTTTGTTTCTGCTCAATTGTATATTCCCCGACATCTTTCTCACTTCCACGAGATTTTTTAGTTCTTAGCACCTTTTTCTGTAATACAAACATTGTAGAAGAAGTTATTCAATTTTATGATTTTTTTTATTTTAATTTTATCTTTTGCCGGACGGGGATTCGAACAGCGGACCACACAGTTTGTAAGGATCAAAGAAGTAGCTGATCAATTGCCCAAGGAAAAATAAAATGTTAATTTTGTAATAACAAGCAACAACCACCAACTTAATTCAATATCGCTCCCTGTTAAATAGCGCTCCAAGCTACTAAACACATATATGTTTATAGGCTATTTCTAAATTAATATATGTTTGCATCCAAGCATATTATATTTAAAAACATTTTATGTCTCAAACATAATATGTTCTAACATATTAACATATATGTCCCAAACATGTTATGCTAGTTTATGAACATTATATGCTTGCAATCAAAAATATTGTGTTTAAAAATTTGTGTTCCAAACATATAATGTTTATAGCCAAACATATGAAAAACAGTCTTTTTCATCCGTGTACATAACTTTATCTTTTATGGTTTATGACTTTCTGTTTTAAAGTGTTTTATGTTGGATATTATAAATTGTTATGTGATTGAATCATTAAATCGGATTTTATAGGTGTGTGAAATAGTTTAGTGCGTTTCTGTGTCCAATGGGACCCATCACAAATTACATTAGAGATTTTTGCACAGTTTCAAAAGCTGCGTATAGAAATTGCAATTTTTGTTTTTGGAACAATCAATGACACTAACATCCTTTTAGAAAATACTGTTATTTAGAAGAATTTGTCATTATACCCACCACCATAGAATGGTGACGGGGGTATAATAAGTTTGTCATTCCGTTTGTAACACATCGAAATATCGATTTCCGACTATATAAAGTATATATATTCTTGATCAGGGAGAAATTCTAAGACGATATAACGATGTCCGTCTGTCCGTCTGTCTGTCTGTCTCTCTGTCTATCTGTCTGTTGTAATCACGCTACAGTCTTCAATAATGAAGCAATCGTGCTGAAATTTTGCACAAACTCGTCTTTTGTCTGCAGGCAGGTCAAGTTCGAAGATGGGCTATATCGGTTCAGGTTTTGGTATAGCCCCCATATAGACCGATCTCCCGATTTTACTTCTTGGGCTTATAGAAACCGCAGTTTTTATTCAATTTACCTGAAATTGGAAATCTAGAGGTATTGTAGGACTACAAATACGTGTGCCAAAAATTGTGAGTACCGGTCCATGTTTTGGTATGGTCCCCATATAAAACGACCTCCCGATTTGGGGTCTTGGGCTTATAGAAACCGTAGTTTTTATCCAATTTGTCTGAAATTGGAAATCTAGAGGTATTTTAAGACCGTAAAGAGGTGTGTCGAAAATTGTGAATATCGGCCCGTATTTTGGTATAGCCCCCATATAGACCGATTTTCCGATTTTACTTCTTGGGCTTCTAGAATCCGAAGTTTTTACCCTATTTGCCTGAAATTGGAAATCTAGAGGTATTTTCGGATCATAAAGAGGTGTGACGAAAACGGTGAGTATCGGTCCATATTTTAGTATAGCCCCCCATAAGAACGATCTCCCGATTTAACTCTTTGGGTTTCTAGAAACCGTAGTTTTTATCTGATTTGCCTGAAATTTTAAATATTCTGGTATTTTAGGCTCACAAAAACGTGTATCGGATTAAGTTTTTATCGGTCCATTTGGTAATACCTCCATATAGACCGACTTCACTTCTTGAGGGTGTAGAAGGCGCACTGATCATGAAAATTGCTTGAAACTCAATGTAAAATTTCCAGATTTTACTTCTACAAATCAAGACGTTATTTTATAATTTTCTTGCACACTTACAAGAGATATTAATGATTCCTCTAAAACTCAAACAAAAATGGTTCTTATAAATCCAGAATCTGATATAATCCTCATAGGTGAAATCTTTAAATTTATCATCGGGAAGTGTCCTCAAGTCCTCAAGCCCTCCTGAAATTTCAAAGGAAACCCTAATATTTGGTTCATGGTGGTGGGTATTTAAGATTCGGCCCGGCCGAACTTAGTGCTGTATATACTTGTTGTTTTGTAAAATTGTTTAAATTTAACGAAAAATATAGTAGGGAAAATTATTTGGGAATGTATAGGAAAGTAGGGAACTTTTTTTGTTCTTGTAGGATAAACCGAACATTTTCCCTGGCAGCATTGACTATGAGCTATAGTCAGATTGACACAAAGCACCCATACACTGAAAAAAAAGCATACTCGGTTCCAAAGATTTTGTTTTTACTTTAAAAAATTTGGTATTGATTCCGAGCCAAAGAAGCGGAGAATACAAGTAAGGATACTTTTAATACACACTTCTCTTGTAAATTTGGGTTTTGTGTACTTGCTTCTAGGAAGCAAATTTTAATTTTTCGCTTTCTCATCCTTTTTTCTTCATATGCTATCAAAGTCCTTTAAAAACGAGTTAACGGCAACTTTATTTTCCAAATTAGGACTCGACTTCCAGTAGAAATTATGCTATGTTTGAAGTAAAAAACTTCTTTAAAATAAAGTTTTGAAAAACATGTCCTATATTTGAACGATTTTTTGCTTTGTAGTCAAGATGCAAAAAGACAACAAATTTAAAGACAATTTCATTAAATTTAAAGAATTTTTCTGAATTATTAAAGTCATGTTGACCTTAGCCTATTAATTTTTTCTTTCATGTTAAGATACCCATTTTTAAGTCAAATCACTTAATTATAAGGACAATATGACTTCATTGAAAAGTTTATCGACTTTTGGACAAGGAAAATAACTTTATTTTAGAGAAATGCGTCTTCTATGCTATACCCATTCTATACCCATTTTTAAGTCAAATCACTTAATTATAAGGACAATATGACTTCATTGAAAAGTTTATCGACTTTTGGACAAGGAAAATAACTTTATTTTAGAGAAATGCGTCTTCTATGATAAGCAAAATTTGTATTCGTATTTTAAAGACATGAAATCTTTGACCTCACGACAATATTTTTTTTCAGTGTAGACATGTACCCCTTAATTTTCTTAAATATGCAACTGCGGTTTATCTCCCAGACCTATATGTTACCCCACAAATGCTTATGATTACTAATTCTGTAATGGTGGTTTAGGGTATGATATAGTCGGCCCCGCCCGACTTTCTACTTTACTTACTTGTTATTTTTTAAACACAACTTCACAACAACAACAAAATATATCTGCTCCTCTAAATCGACCCCCTCCGATAATAGCAACCTTTGATGGAAAGTATAATGAATTGCAAACATTGCTCCAAAATTAAGCCAAAAACAAATATTCAGTAAAGCTTTTACACAACAACGCATATAAAATTAATACTTCTGATAGTGAAGACTACCGTAGTATAAGTAAAATTTTAAATGATTCGAACTTTACCTGGCATACATATGAAGATAAGCAGCATGGACCAATTAGAGTCATGGCCAAAAACCTATCTCATACTTGCGATCCTGAGGATATAAAAAACGATCTACATAAAAAAGGGTTTAACATCCTAAGTGCTTTCAATAAAACTAAATTTAGAACCAAAGATAAGTTGGACATGTTTGTACTGTCCTTCGATCATTCTGAAGATATAAATAAAATATATAATATTAAAGATATTCTTAGCACGATAGTAGTAATTAAACCACTTAAACTACCAAAAATAATTCCGCAGTGCTCTAATTGTCAAAGCTTCAACCATACCAAAAATTACTGTTCAAAACAACCTCGTTGTGTAAAATGTGCCGGTAAACATGAATCCAAAAATTGTACGAAACCAATAGATGTTAACCCAAAATGTGTTAATTGTGGAGAAGAACATCCAGCAAACTATCGTGGATGCATCGTAGCTAAAGAACTCCAAAAAATACGACAAAATAAAACTAAAAAACAAGTTGCTCCATCAAAATCTGCAAATTCACGATCTCAAAACACCAATAGTAAAGTATCAAATGTTCAACAGTCAGCAAATAATGAACCCATAATTACACAACGAAATCAGGGGAGTTTAACTGTTAATAGTTCAGCAAGACTAAACATAAATCGTCCATCTTTTAAAGAAAATACATATTCTGCAGTTGCAAATCCAAATAACAATATTCTTTCACAAATACTTAACAAATTAGAAAAAATTGAAACACAAAACAAAGAATTCGAAAATCGCCTTCTTCAAATAGAAGAAAACTTTTATTCTGTATTTGAATGAGAGATCAATTATGTATAATGCAGTGGAATGCCAATGGCCTTCTAAATCACAAAAATGAATTAATATGCACACTTGAAATCAATAATGTCGACATCTGCCTCATAAGTGAAGCACATTTCACAAAGGAATCATATACTGAATTTGAAAAATATTGCATTTATCACACAATACACCCAAGCAACAAGGCTAGAGGAGGTAGTGCAGTTTTAGTAAAGAAATCCATCCCACATTGGGAAGAAGAAAAATTCCAAACAGAAGTATTTCAAGCCACTACTATAACGATTAGGGTTGAAAAACAGATTATCTCGATTACGGCAGTCTATATAGTCCGCCTAGACATAGCATAAAATTTGAAAGTTACTTAAAAATCCTAAATTCTCAAAAACACAAACATATTATCGGTGGAGACTTCAATGCAAAACATACTGCTTGGGGATCCAGACTTACAACAACGAAGGATAGAGAACTCTTAAAAACAATACGACATCTCGGGTGTGAAGTAGTTTCTACTTGCTCACCTACATATTGGCCTAATGATATTAATAAAATTCCAGATCTTATTGACTTTTTTATTACTTCAAAAATACCTAACAGAAATATCAGAATTAAAGAAGGTTTTGATCTAAGCTCAGACCACTCACCTATATATTTATATTACAATGGAACGATTGACATAAAACTGAATAATCCTAAAATAGTAAGCAAAAATACAGATTGGCAGTATTTCAAATTCTTAGTATCAAAAAACATTGATTCGTTTTCCATTATCTCAACGGTAGAGGATCTAGAAAATGAAGTTTCGCTCTTCACAAGAATAATTCAAAATGCTGGATGGGAAAGCACTCCAACAACTAGTATAAAAGATCATGCACATTCATACCCGTTGTACATTAGAAAAATGGTCAAAGAAAAGCGTAAAATTAGAAAAAGATGGCAACATAGCAGGTCTCCTCAGGATAAAAATCTACTAAATAGATTAACACAAAATATACGAAGAGAAACACGCAGAATAAATAATGATAATTTTCACAGATATATAAGTGGACTTACCTATGACAGCAAGACAGATTTTTCTCTCTGGAAAGCAGCGAAACAGTTCAACCGACCTTTGCCAATGAAATGTCCTATTAAAGACGGCGAAACAAGCTGGGCGAAGTCTGACATAGAAAAAGCAAATGTTTTTGCCAAATATCTTAAGGAAATATTTTCCACAAATTTAAACGAACCTGTGCAAATTATAAGAAACACTGATAAATCTCCAATATCTTCCGTATCTCTTTGTCCAGAACATCGTTGCACTGGTGTTCTATCCAGCAAAGATTATAGAAGAGGAAGATGGGAGATTGGCTACTGGGCACATCGAACCATTTACCACATTAGTTTAATACTCGAACCAAACGCGTATACGACAAGTATTACATACACCCAGAAAAAAGTCTCTTCGAAAATAAAGGAAACAAGTATATACGGCCGTAAGTTCGGCCAGGCCGAATCTTATGTACCCTCCACCATGGATTGCGTAGAAACTTCTACGAAAGACTGTCATCCACAATCGAAATACTTGGGTTGTGGTATCTTAAAACTTCTTAACATCGTTTTCTAAATTGTGAGAAAGTCCATACGTGGTATATATTAGACAAGAATGTTATGTATAGTTAAGTCTACAAATAATTACGAATCGATATGGACTTTTTGCACGGTACGTAGAGAGCCAGAATTGAAATATGGGGTCGCTTATATGGGGGCTATATACAATTATGAACTTGATATGGACCAATTTTTGTGTGATTGGAAATCGATTTATATGAGGGATATATATATATAACTATAGACCGATATGGACCTAGTTAGGCATGGTTGTTAACGACCATATACTAGCACAATGTACCAAATTTCAACTCACTCGGATGAAATTTACTCTTCCAAGAGGCTCCAAAACCAAATATCGGGATCGGTTTATATGGGGCTATATACACTCAAAAAAAAGTGAACTCTATTTCACTAAAGCCAATTTGACTTTATTTTAGTTCATGGAATTATTATGTTTGGAGAAAGTTTCCTTTACTCTAATAATTTTTGGTGCACGTAAGTTAAATTAACTAAAACCGAGGAAAAAAATATACTCAAATGAAGCATAAAGATGAACTAAATTCGTGTCTTCCACAAAATAGTTCAGAATTTCTTTAAATGTATAAATTTTACCAAAAACGCGTCCATCATGAACTTCGTATGTCACTAAAGACATTCTTGCAATTTTGAACTCAAAGTTTTTCCTTCAAACTACAAAATTTTCTTTAACAAGTGAAAAAACTTAATTATGGCTTATAAATTTTCTTGAATTTGTGAAAAATATTTACTTATTTTTATGACATCGGCGTGATGCTAACGTTTGTAATACTGTTTAGTTAAGATTTTCTAAAAACATTCAAAATTTTCTAAAATAAACGAAAGTTTTCTTCCTGGTGGGTTCACTGTTTTTTCAGTGTATGATTATGGACTGATATGGACCACTTTTGGCATGGTTGTTAAATATCATACACGATCACCACGTACCAAATTTCAAGCAGATCGGATGAATTTTGCTTCTCTAAAAGGCACCGGAGGTCAAATCTGGCGATCGGTTTATATGGGGCCTATATATAATTATGGACCGATTTCGACCAATTTTTGCATGGGAGTTTGAGGCCATATATTAACACCACGTACCAAATTTCAACTGAATCACGTGCATTTTGGTCTTCCAAGAGGCTCCGGAGGTCAAATCTGGTGATCGGTTTATATGGGGGCTATATATAATTATGGACCGATGTGGACCAATTTTTGCATGGTTGTTAGAGACCATATACCAACACCATGTACCAAATTTCAGCCGAATCGGATGAAATTTGCTTCTCTTAGAGGCCTCGCAAGCCAAATTTGGGGGTCCGTTTATATGGGAGGCTATACGTAAAAGTGGACCGATATGGCCCATTTGCAATACCATCCGACCTACATCAATAACAACTACTTGTGCCAAGTTTCAAGTCGATAGCTTGTTTCGTTCGGAAGTTAGCGTGATTTCAACAGACGGACGGACGGACATGCTCAGATCGACTGAGAATTTCACCACGACCCAGAATATATATACTTTATGGGGTCTTAGAGCAATATTTCGATGTGTTACAAACGGAATGACAAAGTTAATATACTCCCCATCCTATGGTGGGGGGTATAAAAATGTTCATCAATTTAGTTTAGCCATTTTATTTCCATTCAGTTAAATTTTTGTGTGAAATAATAAAATTTACTTGTTTCCGTAAAAAAAAAATCCTAACTGAAAGCAGTTAGGAATAGTTCATTAACTAGAATAAGGCATGGCATTTTACTAATACTGTTTTCTTCGCTGTGTATAAGAATTTACTACTGAAAAAGAAAATTTTATTCACTGATAACAAAGCATTCGTAAAAATAAACAAAAACCGAACTAAAACAAAGTTTCCTCAAATTTAGTAAGATTTCTTATAAAATGATATTCTGACTTCCTTTATTAAAGAAAGCTTATCATACATACGAATAACACTTGGCATAGACAAATATTTTAGTTCATTCGTACTAAGAAGTATTCAAACCTTTCAAAACTTAAGGAAACACACTTGTTAGAATATAGGAAAATTTCCTACATTTATTTTATCTACCTGTAATCGATGTGGGTTGTTTTTTAGTTGGAATCGCGTTGTTATGGTATACGGAGAGATTGTTAAAAAATAATATTGTAAAATAAAATAATAAAAAACAATATTTGTTATTTTAAATTAATGAGAAAAATTTTGGTTTTTTGAAAATTGGTTTATAAAAAAAGAAAACACCAGCAGAATAACAACCCCTTCATTCGACTTCACTTTTGGAATCTTCAATTATGAGGTAATATTCAGTGACGCTAACCTTTTGTGAAAAAATTGGTTTAGGATTTTTTTTGTTTATATTTGTAGGTATTGAAATTGTACAAGGTGGACAAAATTGCTAGGCAGCAACTTATTCAAAGTGAAAGGTACTAGAAGAAAAGAAATGTGTTTTTATATTTCAAGGCCAGTCGAGGCTGTTGATTCTAAATAAATATATTTAATATATTAATAAAGCATGCATTTTATTTAAGAAAAAACTGCCTATATAAATGAATAAAACTGTATTTAAAAACAAAGGTAAGCAGTTCTAATGTTGAAGTAAAAAGTTTACCACAAATATGTAAGATTTGTCCAAATGAATGAAAAAATTTCAATCAAATCTATCCATATATGAATTTAACCCCCTTTTTCATAAAGCTCCGTTAGTGTTCCGTTAACTAACCAACTTTTAAACTGTATTATGGAAGAAGCTGTCATCTTGCATATATATTCCATATGCCAGTTAGGAACTTAACTGACGAAAATTTTTCAGTTAAAGTTAACTGGAGAGAAAATATTTGCAATTTACTTTCTGTTAACTGGCAGTTAAAGCCTAACGGAGCTACATGAAAATCGCCGTAATTCAGTTAAATTTTTTCATTAGTAGTATAGTGGTACATAAATATAGAAAAATGTTAACTTATATATGGAATGCATTCTACCTAATTTCTACGAAAATCACATCGTTCAAACAAATAAAAGTGTCTTTGGCACTATACGAAGTTCAACTTTCTTCACAATGAGTTCATTTTAACCTAAAGAAGGGGTCACTTTTTTCTGGGTGTAGCATTAAAATGCAAATAAAAAGAAATTAAGAGCACGAAATACATTTCCATGAACGGGAAAATGTATTTTTTTTGTTGCCTAAAATTTAACATTATTTCATTAAGAAAATTACATTTTTCATTTAAAAAATAAAAACTAAAAACAACTAAAAGATTACAAACATGTATTAAACTAATCTGGTAAATGCAACATTTGGTATGACGCGTACAGTATGTCAAGAAAGTCTTTTGACAATGCCAAATATTTAAAATTCCAGAAATAATTGAAGTAAAAATCGAGTTGTTAATTCGTTTTGAGAAAAATAAAATATGTATACTTTGCAAAATACATAATAAAATATTTTTTAAAATTGAATTATATTTAATTTTGGAATAAAACATAATTTTTATCCTATTGTCAAAACACTTTCTTGACATACTGTATATATATGTAATCATATTGTGACATTTGGCGATGTTATCAATTAATTTCATAGAAATATTTCAATTTTTTCAATTCAATATTTCTTTATTTTCACATTTTGTTATAAAAGATACATTAAATAATATACAGAAATAATCATTGTCATTTTTCAACGGGAAAGAATAATTATGGGATTTTTTCGTGCCAATTTCGAATTTGCTATCCTTCTTCCATTGTCTTTCAGTTGAAATGGATCTAATTGTAGTGATGCTTAGCAACACTGTTTCCCCCTATTTTTGACATTGTTTGTGTGACGGCGTGAACGGAATATGCGAATATGCTACCCGGCGAATATGCTATCAGCACCAGGAACTTTCCCGTCGTCTTTTCCAATTAAAAGCGCTCCAATCGCACAACACATCAGGGATGGAAAATACAATTTTTACGAAAGTACTAAAAAAGAATTTTTTTGAGCGAAAAAGTACTTTTCACTAAATTTCAACAAAAATTCCATTGGAAGATTATTGTCAAGAGCTCCCTTAGACTGAATTTTAAATATAAATAAAATTTTGTTTGTCACTCCTCAATTTTAAATATTTTTGTAGTTTTATATCCGCTTACAAAGACTACTGTAGTATTGTAATCACGGTTGCCACAGTTAATAGAATTCTACTGTTTGGTAGATTAGTAGAAATCATGGTACTTTATAAATTTTCTGTAAATATATAAATAAAAAAAAATCTATTGAAATAAAATTTTGACGAAATTTTCTATAGAAATAAAATTTTGACAAAATTTTCCATAGAAATAAAATTTTGACAAAATTTTCCATAGAAATAAAATTTTGACAAAATATTCTATGGAAATAAAATTTTGACAAATTTTCTATAGAAATAAACATAAAAGTCAATAGAAATAAACTATTGACAACATATTCTATAAAAATAACATTTTGACAAAATATTCTATGGAAATGAAATTTTGACAAATTTTTCTATAGAATAAAATTTTCATCAGGAATAAAATTTTGACTAAATTTTCTATAGATATAAATTTTTTACCAAATTTTCCATACAAATTAAATTTTGACCAAATTTCCCATAAAAACCAAATCAGAAATAAAATTTTGACTAAATTTTCTATAGATATAAAATTTTTTCCAAATTTTCCATACAAATTAAATTTTGACCAAATTTCCCATAAAAATCAAATTTTGACCAAATTTTCCATAAAAATAAAATTTTAACCCAATTTTCTATAAAAATAAAATTTTGACAAAATTTTTCTATAGAAATAAAATTTTGACAAAATATTCTATAGAAATAAAATTTTGATTAAATTTTCGTCAGAAATAAAATTTTGAAAACATTTTTTATAAAAATAAAACTTGACAAAATTTTCTATAGAAATAAAATGTTGATAAAAATTTCTATTCAAATAAAATTTTTCTGAAGAAATAAATTTTTGCAATATAATATTTTTTGGTAGTTTTTGGTAAGATTTGCTCCAAAGGTTGGTAGATTTTTTTTGTCTCAAGTTTCGACCGTGACTGTAATGGTTCGCATTATTTTAGTACGCGATCGATGACTTCTTATCTAGAAAGTGTTCGTGTGGAAGCGTAATATAGAATCACATACTTTTTCTACTAAAACATTCTTTAAATTCAATAAAATCGTGTTTTTGACTATGGCTTTTACAAAATCGAGATTTTGTTTTCGCATGAACTTGTCTGTTTTGCCAAATTTGTAAAAGACTATTAGCAAAATATTAATCTCAAAATATTAAAATATTTTGTCAAAACTATTGTACCATATATAGGTATTAAATCATTCGCGGTACTGACTAGGGTGAAAAAGTATTGAAAAAAGTACTATAGTACAGCATTTTCCATCCCTGCAACACATACGTCTGACCAGCTGTAATCGTTGGTCCTAGGGTATCGATGATCGTCGTTGGACCAGACGTATTCAGTGATGTGGCGAGGGGGACGATGAAACGCTTTTGAATTATGTTGAAGCAGTGTTGCCAGGTTAGGGTTTAAGCCTAGTACTAAGATCATGTTTTCGCGCGAAAAACTGTTATACTTCATAGAAAAAAAGTTAGCGCGGAATAAATGCGAAATCTTTGTTTTGATCATTTTAAAGAACATGTTTATACAACCCTGGATTATTCGCACGAAAAAATAGCCAGGTATATTATTTCGCATAAATAAGTTAACATATCTGGTTTTGAGACCCTATTTACGGAGATATATGAAGATATTCGTGTTTCGCATAAATGAACTTAGTACTAAGCATTAGGGGTATTTTTAGGGGTAAAATTTATTTGGGGGGATTTTTTGGGGTAAAAAATTATTTCAGACCTTATAAAGTGGAGCAATTCTCAAGCAAATTCGGAACAATGCTAGCATGAGTTATGAGAAAAAGATGCGGAAAGTAAACAAGAAGATCCTAAATACAAACAAGTATCCAATAGCATTATTTTCGTTATCTTTTTTAAACACTTCTGTTGAAAGGGCATTTTTAATATTTGACAAAATTAAAAACAATCGTATTTTAACTTAGCAGCTGAAAGCTTTTTAAGAGTAAGCCCGCTTTTTAAATTGATATCATATTGTTACGTTTTTATATTTAGGCGTTTTTAATTACCCGACAATTAAAACACAGTTCTTTTAAATAACGACAATCTACAATTTATTTACTATGACTTCACACTTTACAATTCGTTCACACTGGAGTTATTCGTTTGACGCTTTAATTAAGACTGACCCGTTAGCAGCATGCGAGCGCTTTTATATATGACGGTGTGGCAATACGAGAACATTCTGGTAGCACTACAATATTCTGGCAACGCCAGAACATTCTTAGACAATGCTAGAAGGATCTACGACCATTAAGCTGTTTACCTGGTGGCTGCCAAACACATACACACTCACATAGATATATGCTCGCATTACTACAACAACAACAATAATGACAATAGACAATGAGATGAAATGAGAATGCAGAATAACAAAGCAAAGGGGCTGCCATTCTATGAGAGAGCAAGAACCAACATTTCGATAAGCAAACAAAAGAACATAAAAGAAATTCAGGAAAATACTAGAAAATGAATAGATGATTCCAACAAGTGATAGCGAAATTTTATCGTTACAATTTGAAATTTTAAATTAACGGAAACTAATTTAAATAAACTTATGTCTATAATTATCAAATTCGTAACACTGCCTCCCGCTTAAGCCTGTTCGTCCCGAACAGGCACAGAACCTGTTCCGTAAGGAGCCAATCGTTCCAGATGTACAACTTTCATCTTTGATCTAGGGCTGTCGTCCTTCTGAATCCGGTATACAACATCATTGATCTTCTTGATGACTTTGTATGGGCCTTCCCACTGTGTTTGCAGTTTAGGACACAATCCTTTCTTTCGTTGCGGGTTAAATAGCAGAACCAATTCTTCTTCTTGGAAGCCCTCAGTATTTACAGCACGATCGTATCTCGCCTTCATTCTGTTGCTGACCATTTTTATTTTGTTGCGCACTGATTCGTGAACTTCCCCGAAAGTGTTTGGGATGTCGTTTCTCTTTTCTTCCATGGCGAGCTCATTAGGTTTAGCGCCGAATATCAGATCTCCAGGCAACTTCAACTCAGTTCCGAATAGAACATTGGCCGGTGTTCGAGAGGTGGAATCATGAATGGCAGATCTATAGGACAGCAAAAACCTTGGTATATGCTCGTCCCAGTCCCTCTGGCCGTTGTCCACCACTTTTCGAAGATGTTCCTCCAGAGTGCGATTAAACCTTTCTACCATGCCATCGGATTGTGGATGTAATGGTGTAGTCCTCGTTTTCTTGATACCAAGGGATTCACACATCTCTTTGAATATGGCCGATTCAAAATTTCTTCCCTGGTCTGAGTGAATCTCGGACGGCACACCGTAGCGACATATCCAGTTTTTGTTGACCACATCCACAATCGTTTTTGCCTCTTGGTTTGGAATTGCATACACCTCCGGCCATTTGCTGAAGTAATCCATGACAACAAGGACATAACGGTTTCCAGAATCACTTACTGGGAAAGGGCCTGCCACGTCCATTGCTATTCTTTCAAACGGGGCTCCTGGTCTATACTCTTGCATAGGACCTCGACTTTTCCTTGTTGGACCTTTCGCCTTCATGCACTTCTCGCAATTGGCTACCCATTCAGCAATTGATTTCTGGCATCCAACCCAGTAGAATCGTTGCTTCACTTTCTCGGCGGTTTTGGTTATTCCCAGATGACCTCCACTGGGACCATTATGGAACTCCGCCAAAACGTCTCTTATTTTGGAATCTGGAACGATGATCAAATTTCGGCTGCTCTTGCCATCTTCGCTTTCCCATTTACGTTGCAGGGATCCATTGACTAGAACTAAACTATCCCATTGAGCCCAGTATGCTTTCATAAGTGGACTTTCGGCTGCGATGTCTTTCTTGCTGGGTTTCTTATTTTCTTGTTTTGCCGAAATAATTTTTCTCAGAATGGGATCTTTACGTTGCTCTGTTGACCAGTCTGTGCCAGATTCGATGTGTAACTGCCTGACATTTACAACTGTCTCCTTTGGTTCAGCCTTCGAGTAGCGTCTGCTTTCTACATTGCTATGTCGTCGTGTCAAGGCTGGCTCAATAACTTGTTTGCCACCTTTTCTATTATCCGCAAAATTTGAATTTGAGTCGCTTGGCTTTGTGGTCGCCTTCTTCTGATTATTGTTTAATGGAGATGGCGAGATTGACCCCGACGTTTTACGCCACGTTTTACATTCCCGGGAAAGATGTCCAGCCTTATCACAGTTATAGCATTTCATTCTAGATTTATTTGCTTGCTGCTTCATTTCTTGCATTATCTGCTTTAGAGCCTCTTTTACCAATTCAATGACCGATTTCGATTCTTCACACTCGGTCTCTACTCTGCGTACTTTGTGAATTTGAGGCCGTGCCAGCAATCTCGCAGTCTCTTGTACAAGTGCAAATGTTACTGTTTCTGTGAATGTAGCTTTTTGTGACGCATATGTTGCACATTTTATGTCTGGGTCTCGAATGCCATTCACAAAGGTCTCAATTTTGATGCGGTCCACAAGTGGGTGACTCTCTCCTGGGTATGCCAATAGCACCAACCGCTCAACTTCTGTTGCAAAATCTTGTAGAGTCTCATTTGATTTCTGGACTCTTCCTCTTAATTCCATTCTGAAGATGTCTTGCTTATGTTCTCCACCGTACTTGCGTTGTAGCGCAGCTATTACTTCCTTATTGTTATTTCTGGAAGAAGTTGGGATACTTTGTATTACATCGGCAGCATTACCCTTCAATGCCAACAGAAGTTCAATTGCTCTGTCGTTGTCATTCCACATGTTTCTGGATGCCACCGTCTCAAATTGGAATTTGAAAACATCAAATGAAGATGAGCCATCAAAAACAGGAGTTTTGGTTTTTGGGCCCTCGATTACGCGCACTGGACCACCTTTCATTTCTAGTTCTGACATTTTTTTCTCAAGGTGTAGAAATTTTTCATCGTGAACCACAAATTTCTTATCCAATTCCACAATTTGACTTTCAATGTGGTCTACGCGTTTCTCCATACCTTCAGAAAGTTGTTGTAACTTTTCATTAAGAATTCTAGAATTTTCGTCAAATTTCTCCACCAAAAGAAGAGAATTTTCTTCCATCATTTTTCTAGAATTTTCTTGCATTTTTAGAGCGTTTTCTTCCAGCAATTTTCTAGAATTTTCTTCCATTTTTAGAGAATTTGCTTCCAGTTTTCTAGAATTTTCTTCCATTTTTCTAGAATTCTCATCCATGATTTTTCTAGAGTTTTCCTCCATCATTTTACTCAAAACACTGAGCATTGATGTGTAATCTACAACACTCGAAGCCACAGACGGAGTTTCTACACTGCTGGTATTGACGAGTATTGATTCATCAATGTCTTCCTTATAATCAAACTCATGCGTCGCAATGTCCATATTACGCCGTTCAAACTCTTCCAGTAGACGCTTTTGAAGCTGGGCCTTATTGCCTGTTGTCGGCAGCTCCAGTTTGCTCAATTCCTTTTTTAAGTCTTCCACTCGAAGCTCATTAAACTTCATTGTAGATTTTTTTTTTCGTTATCCCACTTCTGACACCAATTGTTACGTTTTTATATTTAGGCGTTTTTAATTACCCGACAATTAAAACACAGTTCTTTTAAATAACGACAATCTACAATTTATTTACTATGACTTCACACTTTACAATTCGTTCACACTGGAGTTATTCGTTTGACGCTTTAATTAAGACTGACCCGTTAGCAGCATGCGAGCGCTTTTATATATGACGGTGTGGCAATACGAGAACATTCTGGTAGCACTACAATATTCTGGCAACGCCAGAACATTCTTAGACAATGCTAGAAGGATCTACGACCATTAAGCTGTTTACCTGGTGGCTGCCAAACACATACACACTCACATAGATATATGCTCGCATTACTACAACAACAACAATAATGACAATAGACAATGAGATGAAATGAGAATGCAGAATAACAAAGCAAAGGGGCTGCCATTCTATGAGAGAGCAAGAACCAACATTTCGATAAGCAAACAAAAGAACATAAAAGAAATTCAGGAAAATACTAGAAAATGAATAGATGATTCCAACAAGTGATAGCGAAATTTTATCGTTACAATTTGAAATTTTAAATTAACGGAAACTAATTTAAATAAACTTATGTCTATAATTATCAAATTCGTAACAATATTGTATTATTACATCCATAGAAAAAATAATTTCCTCAGGGATGAAATTTTAAACAAACGAAAATCTCTTTTGTTTTAAAGTATTTTCTTAAATAGCAAATTTTATTTTTTATTTACTTCAAACGAAAAAAAAATTTTAGCATCAAAAGAAAACTTAGTTTTTCTAAAATTTCGTTTCTCAGAAAGAACTCTTCTTTCAGGATATATATTTGTGTTAAATTTAATTTTTAAAGTGTATCACTACAGGATTTTTCAGAATATAATTTTCAGAATATAAAAGACAACTTTTGTACTTTTATATTCTGAAATTTTTTGGGGGTTTTTGAAAAAAGCTTAGACCAATTTAGGGGTTTTTTTCTTAAGTGTGTAAATATAACCATAGCGATAGGCGGTAGGCGAACACTTATTTACGTGTATTTCTTATGGGAAGCCCAAAATCCGGCTAGCGGCGTGTTGCTAAATTAAAACTTATTCTAACTCCTTGGCGAAAACTGGTATAGTGTTGCCATCGCTTACCAATTTTTTTAACTCACCACTAGGAATTGCTGTTGCCTGGACACGTGTAGATTATTTTTTCTTGAAATAACTCAACAAATAACAAGCCATTGTATGTTTTTATTCAACTTCATTGTTTAATATTGTCAAAGCATGCTGTATTGACAACAAAAACGCTAGGAAACGTGAAAAAGGGAATTATTCGCCGTCAAGCTTATTGTATTTGCCGTTGCGGCGAAAATGTTTCGCCTACCGCCTATCGCTATGGTTATATTTACACACTAAGATTTGGGGGAAAGAATCAAAAATCACCTGGCAACACTTGGTTGAAGACTCGTATGAACAAACAAACATTTGACACCGGAAGCGAGACTAGTATCGATGTAATTGATCGACGGTATACGCGGATACACAGAATATGTGAAATAATTAAGAACAAGAAAAAATAAGTGAATACAAACCTATATCCCTCAATAAACCTATATTAAACATACGTGCAAGAAAAAAGCAAACATTTTCCTTAGTATAGTTGTGTGCCTGAAGGTGATTTCGAAATGAGTGGAAAACAAATGGCCTAGAAAAAAGAAAATCTACATCATCTTTTATTAAAGAATAAATCAAGTGAAAGTTATTATGCCAATTTTTTAGTTTCACAAAGCCTACCACGGCCAAAGAATTTAAACTCGCTCCGAAAAAAAATTAAGTATGTATTTTTTTCTCGAGACAAAACAAAGTTCTAGTTTTGTAGCCATCAGCGATTTGAATTGCTCAGGTCATTGCATTTAAATTTTGTGAATGGCAGTATAGCCTTCCGTTTTCGATACAATACACAAACTTGGTGGTATTTATGAATGAATTCAAATGTTAAGTAATGTCATCCCCACTCTTCGTCTCCACCCATGTGTGTCATACGAATAATTCATTCAGTAAATCATGGGAAGGAAATGAAACGGACCATAGACAATGAATGCGCGCGCGGTGGTAAATTTACATAGTATATACACCACATCAAAGTGAAACCATTGTCATTTTGCAACATGCCTATAATACCAACAAAATTTTATCGGGAAATTCTTGTGCTACAGTGGAGAGTTTATTTGCCTTTGAGAAGAATCCTCTTTTAAAACAAATTTACTATTAACAAATGACAGTGATCGGAAGTTCAATTAAATTTTGTTATTCACAGTGGGTTCAAAAACGGAGCGTAGAATGGGTTTAATTTTGTATTGTATACTATAACTAACCTTGTCATTGGGTTGTACGTCATTGTGTTGAAAAAAAACAACCAGGGATGGAAAATACAATTTTTAAGAAAGTACATAAAAGGTATTTTTTGAGCGAAAAAGTACTTTTCACTAAATTTCAACAAAAACTCCATTAGAAGATTATTGTCAAGACCTCCTTTAGACTGAATTTTAAAGAAAATAAAATTTTGTTTATCAACTCCTCAATTTTAAATACAAATGTTCTGTAGACATTTTTGACAAAATTTTCTATAGAAATAAAATTTGTTGTTGTTGTTTTTTTTTTGATTTCAGCTTAAAACCATACATTGACTAAACTACAAGTGTAGCTTAACCAACAGAGGAAACGAATGTTTGTCAAATTTATTTGGGCAAAGCCCTATAGACTGCAAGATGGTTGGATGGACGCACGTTTCGGAATTACCACATTCCTCATTTCGGAGGGTTCAAGTGTGGTTCATTGATGGGTTTAATGAACTGCCTGAATTTATTCTGATAATTGGTTGATATTTTTGCTGCAAGTAGACGATGCTGATGATGAATGTGGTAATTGCGAAACGTGCGTCCATCCAACCATCTTACAGTCTATAGGGCTTTGCCCAAATAAATTTGACAAACATTCTTTTCCTCTGTTGGTTAAGCTACACTTGTAGTTTAGTCAATGTATGGTTTTAAGCTGCAATAAAAAACAACAACAATGCTTAAAGAACAAAACCAACAATAACAAAACAAAAAGAATGGAAATAAAATTTTGAGAAAACTTTGTGAGGAAATAAATTTTTGTAAAATATTAAAATATTTTGACAAAACTATTGTACCATAAATCTGATATCGGCTCAAAAATGTCTGAAAAAAATGTACTAAATCACTCGCGGGCGTACTACGGTACTGACCAGGGTGAAAAAGTATTGAAAAAAGTACAATAGTACTTCATTTTCCATCCCCGCATTACCTAATAATCTTGGACATAAATTAGTACAAAATTTGGAGCAACTGCAGTTTATGGGCCCCTCACCGAATTACTTAAAATTAAAATATGTTGTGTCATTTGGTGAGCTGATTCCAACAAAGTGACCCATACCCGGGGGAAGTACCCGGGTCTTGAGATATAGCCCTCCAAAGGGTCAATAAAAACTTGATATATCTCTTTTGTTTTTTGTCCATACTAGACAAACTTGGTATCATATGAAAGCTTATTCAATGCAATACGCAAAAAATATTTTTTTAATAAATAATTTAGTTTGGGAGATATAAATAAAAAAAGAAAATGTTTACCCTAATTTTTTGTTATTTTCATTATATCTCAAAAAGTCTTCGATTATACGATGAGCCCAAAATTTATAAGCAATTACTGAAAGTTTCACAATTTCGTAAAGGCATATCCTATGGGGACAAATACAGCTTATGCAATCGTCGGCCAAAAATTTGACCAAGGATTGGATTTAAGCCAAATCTACTTTAGTACAAGTGGTCCGATTGGTCCAATTTTTGGCCAGCGTGTAGACTTTTCGATTCTAAACACAAAATGTAATATACCACTTTTTGGCGGAAAGACCTATTTTCGGAGTTACGGGTCCCTAAATTATTCATGGCCACGTATATTGGATTTAGTATCCATCGTACATAATCATCCTAAAAGTAATATATTTAGAATAACATGGACCCGGAGAGGTCCTGGGTTCGCGTTAACCCACTTTGGACTCTGTCCATAGGAGATAGTCTCAAACCCCGGCCGGATTCGCGTTAGTCCACTTTGGACGCTGTCCATAGGTGAAAGTCTCAAACCCCGGCCAAAGGCCGGCTACCTATCCTCTTTGGGTTCGCGTTAGCCCACTTTGGACCCTGCCCATAGGAGAAAGTCTCAAATCCCGGCAGAAGGCCGGCCACCTATACTTAATTTTTAAGGGTCGGTATCTCGAAAACTACGCTCTTCCGACAAAATGTTTACTTAATTTTTTTCTGCTTAAAATTTACCATTTTTACCAAATACGCCAAAAAACGGAATTTTATTCATTCATTTTCATTTCGATATGAAATCCCTTATCCTGAACTCAAAAAAATTTTTGTTTATTTTTAACAACTTGTGCTAAAGTAGATTTGTTCCGTAGATTTTAGCCTGTATCTTCAGATCCAAAGAAAAATACGCATGACTTGAATGTCTACTTCACCATTTATTATATTATTGATTTCTAGTTTAATTAACTCCATCGCCCTTGCAAAAGAAGCTGGAACCCACTGTGATTTCTACAGCATAACTGCTCACCTGTCATTTTCGCGTTTCTTTCTTAAATGTCCCCCCAGAACAAAGCAGTTGATTTAACATTTGAGTTGATACATGACTGCGTAAGAGCGCAGTAGAGAAGATGTATTGTCGAATATCGGTAGTGAAAAAAATATATATTTATATATTCTTTACACCGAAGGCGTAGTGTAAACGGCCTAATAAATCTATTTAAATGCAATGGTTGATTGCTTTCAATAAATGATGGGTTATCTATTGCAGAAGGAAAATGAACAAGGCACCAAATTCCATGATAAAAGAGTAGTAAAAATATTGCAACTAGGCAACCCTTATAAATACCTTAACATACAACGTGCCTCACCATAAAAACATTGAAACGAAACAAAATGCACCTGAAAAAGAAACGATACGAGGAAAGAGACGACCCTATTAGTAGTTATGGATCCAACATGGCCGATAATACACGGGAAGTTCGAATTGAGGAGCAATTAAAAGTGAAGATTGGTATGTAAATAAATAAAGCAATGCTTAAATTAACACTAATCGCGAGCGGAACGTTAACTGAATCTATAGTGCAATGCGAAACATAATTTCACAAGTGTAAAAGTATCTAAATCGGTAAAGTGTGTTGGCGTTGACCAAAAGACAGCGTCCGCTTACAAAGTGGAATGTGAAACATCGCTGCAGAATGTATTTATTATCTAATGAAGATATTTTTGGTATACATTTAATGTGGAATCAGTGCAGTGGAACTAAATATGGCTTTATTTAATTGTACAATCATAACAATATAATATTCAGTTAAATTGCGAAAGAATGTTTGGGTTTCTAATTCGTCTTGTTTGATGTGTTTCTGTGTGTTGTAACATAGTTGTCCCACTCACACCTGTGCAATTACAAATTCATTGATAATAAATTTCTACCTCGTACTCTCTTATACCTTTTGTTTATATCGGTATGCATTATTTGTTGGGTCGGAATGCATTGGATACGAAACGAATTCCATTACGCTTGTGTCGTTCCTGCCTCCGCTTTTTGTTTTATTGTGGTATATTTTGTTTTGGACTTGTCTTCCCCCCTCTTTCCGGTTTGTTTCTTCTTAAAATCGGTGTGTGAGTGTTGGTAGTTCTTGAGTTTGATGCAGTTCGGAAGCAGCAATTCTTATGAATGAAATTGTCATATTGGGTTTCATCTCCTTGTCGTCGTTTGTTCGTGTGCACATAATATTAACGTACAGTGGCTCAAATGAGTTTTTTCAAACGAAGAACTAAAATCAAGTAAATGTCGAATAAATATTCATAGATCTAGCGCATATTAAAATATATTCATCTCAACACGTGGCTATAATTTTTATTGCAATTCTTCTTTTTATTTTTAAATCATAATATGCATAATAGAAAATTGTCAATCGCCTCAATTGAGTAAGTTTCTTGTCCGTTATACACTCTATGTGATATCCTTTGAAATCCATGCAAGTATTTTTGTCTAACATGAGCGTACAAATACGATATTACACGAAGAACGTGACGGTTATTCGCTTAATGTATTGATCAAATAAAACCCCAAAAAAATTGAAAATAACTTGAACATACATATTTGAAGTTCACTGACACTAATTTCTTGCCTCCGGCGACAGCGGCTTGACGGCTAAGCCGATATAAATTTGTCTATTCAGCGGCGGACAATTATCCATTACAAAATCGATTTGAAGTTATTCGAATGGTAATGAGATTAGTTGTACAACCAATCTTATAATCAAATTTAAATTTCATTTCTGAGCTAAATTTTTGCAAACTTAGAACAACTGGATACTGACGGATTTTTGGTTGGAATGTCAAAGATTTTGAGAAAAAATACAACAATTATTAATAAATTTTTCTGATTTATTTTTTGATTAATTAGCGAATAATTTTGAGCCGAGATGAGTCGACATATTCGGCGGCGGCTTCGACTGGCAAAAACTGTTCGGCGGCTTGATTCTCTGATTTCAAGACATTTTAAGATTTTTAACAATCAAAATAACAATGCATCTCATGATATTGTTGTTTTAGAATAGCGAGAGTACGTTTCATAATAAGCCTTCATCAAATTTCATATGTCCAATTTCAGTCAAATGCACTAAAATTTCGCCGAACCGATTTAAATCAATTTTTTCCAGTCCAATTTTTTTCCTTCAAAGTACGAAATTAAATTATCTTTAACAAGTAAAAAAACATAATTATGTCTTATAAAATTTCTTGAAATTATCGAAAAATATTTATTTTAATATCTATTTTGTGATAGCGCGATTTGTGATATAGTTTAGTTAAAATTTTCCACATTTTCCTTCGTGGTGGGTTCTTATTTTTTGAGTGTATAAATGAGAACCCTATTTGCGCAAAGCACCTTGCTATTGCTCATCTACATAAAAGTTTGGGTAATTTCTCATTAAATTATTCACACATTATAAAATTGGAGACAAATTAGGGAACATTCTATGGATAAATCGTTAAAAATTAATCGAATTATACTACTAATCTTATGCCCAAAAATTTAAGACTCTCAATATTGTATGATATTTTGATAAAACTATCTCTACATATGTTGTGATTTGTAATTGCAATTGCAAATCTTGTAGTATGTGAATGAATAAACAAAATAAACTTTGAAACTTACCCAATCCCCAAGTAAATAAATTGTTCATATCCATATATCCTTACTCCTGCATTAGATACACCGAGCTCCCGGTATATTTTTCAGCAGCGAGAAAATTAATATTGATTTGCTCGGCATCTTCTTTTAGTTTATTAAAGGGACCGAGTTGATTTTACTTCAATTATAAGGGATTTCTTTACAGAATGACAAATTGGGGCTCGAACCGATCACCACCAGTATGCCAGGCGGTCGGTCATACAAATTAATGGAGACATTACATTTCAATTGCATAGCGACTCAATTGTATGCGTGTGAAAAGCATCAAAGGCAGAAACAATGATCATAATTATTTTCACAACAAGAACTAGTTTTATGGCGTTTTCGTTTCACAAGAAATATGTTGCCTTGGTGTTACACTACTTTTTCCCTCCTTGTATTTTCGTCCAAAAAAAAATATTCTTAGTTCATAATATTGTTAGAGTAACAGGATCCAAAATCTATGTCACTGTCCTTCATATGTTGCAATCAATTTGAAGAACGTTGCACATTTTCCCCAATCGAAATCACTATTAATTTGGCCACTCAAGCATTATTTGTTTGTGTTCATGATTTTGCAGAAAAATTCAACGCAATTCAAGGTACACTCTAATGTTTAAAAACAAAGATGGAAAGAGTAAGAGAGTAAAACATGAGGGAAACTATGAAAAGCAAAGAATTTATTCTGAGAAATTCGTTGGTTTTGCCTTTATAACAACACTAATTCAACTTAATTTATGTTTTCTTCACATATCCATGATCTTCAGAAACTAGAAACATTAATGGGAGAAAAACTCTATCAATCAATAGCGGCTTCAGGTTAATGTCATATAAGATTTTATAATATTCGCAATTGTATGTCGCCACAGTAGATTGTGGGAGTCCTTATCTAGATAATAACAATTAAAGCAATATAACGTCACCCATCTGTGAAAATGGCAAAACAAAGAAAATTAGTTTCCGATCGTTACATACAACTTTTTATTCTTTGTGTTGTCCAAATGCCGTCTTGAAAGGAGACGTCCACTCTTTTTAAGATAATATGGAAGTGAGCAAAACTCAGTGAAGATATCTACAAGTTTCACAAACAAGAAATTGAAATGAAAAATTTAATTATCATTGTAGAAAACGGAAATTACATTTGCTACTGCCAGACAATTCGTGATAAATTAAATTAAACCGAACAGGCGATATGGTTCGAGATAAAATCCTGGAAACACGAGTACAAAAAAACTGGCGTAATCAAATGTATTTTATTACTGTTTTTGGCCGAACCATCCATATTTTATAGAACATGGGGTTTAAAACGTTCAAAGCTTTTCGCGGTAATTTTATTGTTTATTAAATATTCTCCCGGTTTCGGGTTTTTATTTTGTTAGTATGGTAAGAGCCTCATTGGTTGTAAGGGACCCGTAGTAAATATATACAAAAAAAAGTATTTTCAACTTTGCGCTTCTCAAGAATCTTTTCTAAAAAGCTGAGCTAGTTAGTAAGCCAAACAGAAAAAAAAAACAAATTTGCAATCCTAAATTCGAATTTGAAAAACTTTTTTCGTATTTCGATCTCGACTAAGTTTTCTTAAAATTCGAATTTATTTTCAGATTTTTGTCAGCTACAATGACAGACTAATATTTCAAGAGAACGTTTTCAAATTGACGGCATATTATGCCGATATATGGAAAAATTTTTAAATTGTTATATAATTTTGGTATATTTTAAAACCGGAAAGAAATGTCCCTATTATGAGTGAAGCTAATAATGTAGAGTTTTTGAAAAAAAAACTAGTTTTTCATTCCAACCACCAACAATTGATACAATTTTATAACATTCATATTTTTAATTTGTTTGATTTTTGGTAGATTATGTTTTACAACTATTTTTTGCATCTACCCTATTACTAAAAAACATCGCCAATGTGATGTCCTATAGAAAGAAACATAAAACAGCAATCGATGAATTACACATTGTAGTCAGTATAAACATTGACTACATCTATTCGCTTTGTGTTTCGTCCAATTTGATATAGACATATGTAGGTTATACAGGTTTAGTCAATAATTCTATATTTGAAAACTGACTATCATTCATTTGTTGCATCAGGCGAAATTGTTCAGCATTGGATATATCATATTTGAGGGTCAACAACTAGCATACATTTTAAATTTCCTTAAGTGTCGTATAACCCTATTTATGGAACATCCAATTAAAAGCCTCAATTCCATAAATGGTCAATCTAGTATTGATGTTAATAAATATGGAACTTAGTTTTTTTTTACATCTAATAGTCTGTGTAGTTGCATAATTTGAACTAGTTCCCGCATAAACCAATGTCGAGGGCTGATTTCTGGAGGGCAAAAATTTCTTCCGATATCATTAGAATTTGGTTCGCACCGTTCACCGTTCATTAAAAAAAAATACCCTTAATGTAATAAATTCAAAGTAAACTGGCACAATTTCCAATAATCTTGAAAAATGTTTGACAATTTGGGGCATGCCGGAAGTATAGTATGGTAGTTATCCTTATTTTCTGAAATAAGTATTTGTGGATGTTATTTGAACCTTTAGCCATATTGTTTGCTTATTGTGTGTGGTGGTATACTTTTTTTCTAAAAATTCATTCATATTGTTAATTAAATGGTAAAATTATTTTAGATTTTATGTAACTAATTAGTTATAGTGGCAATTAGAGCTCGACCGAAGAGGTTTTTTTTTTTTGCCAAAGCCGATGTCGATGTTCGGCAAAAAAAAAAAACAATAATCGGCCGAAGCCGATTATTTTCCTCAAATTTGTTATTAAAGAAATTTGGTGTGTTTTCTTTCAATATTAGAATATTTTTTTCAAAAAATGCATAAATACAACAATAAAAGGTAATTCAGTCCAGTAGTTGGATATTATAATGACAAAAACGGATTTTTTTTATAATTTTTTCTTGCGTTTTATTTGTATTGGCCGAAGCCGATGCCTCGGTCGAGCTCTAGTGTATTGTGTTAAATAAATAAACATATATGGAATTTTTCTAGTAACTGTATAAAAATAATCATAGCTACCTGTTGGTACAGGGAACTAGTATAGCTCCACTTCTGATTACGTTCAATGGATGGCGAATTTAACATGGACATGTCTTGTGCGAATATGAATCGACCCCCGACTCCAAATCTATTCAAATTCCTAATATTCCCTTTAATATTAGGTATTGCTACTGCTTAGCCCCGTAATAAATATTTGATGCGCAATCAAACAAATAAATAACAAGAAATTACCAGCCATATTCTGAATAACAACACCCGGGGAAAATCTATACCTTGTTCATTTATTCTAAACAAAATCTTCCTAGATTATTTTTCTATTTTCCCCTTTCTCTCATTTTAAACCAAAATCGTAAATGGGAACTCGTTCCTGGGTAGAAAGGTGATATTACGAATAGAAAACATGAAATTTTTGGAACGAGTTAAAATTAATTAATTTTGCCATGGGATGTGTTCACAGAATACGTCAACATAGTCCGTCCGTATTTAATAAGTATCTAATACCTCATTCACATTACACTTCCATAATCCATTTTTAACTATTCTGGTAATATTCCAAAAATGTTCGATTGAAGTTAAATGACCCTAATGAGTTTATTGCACTAGGTTAGGTTAGATGCACTTAAGTTGCAATCTGAACCAGTTTTAAAGTAATTTTAGGATGTTAAATTTGTATGAAGATGTCTTAGGGTTAAGGTTAACTAAAATTAACAGAACTAATCAGATAAAATTATCTTCTAATTATTGTAAGGTTTTCGATGTTTGTAACTTTTAAACCGTCGATACATATTCATCCAAACAGATAATTGCATCTATGTGCACAAAAAATATCAAAGATGTCATCGTATCACGTAAAATTTCATAGTATGTGAATTTGTCCGGAATTTTTGCTGTCCCGATAATATTTTATAATAGGTGTCACATGATGTAAGTGTCTCTTGGATACAAGTTCACATACACATGTCCTATACTCGTAGTTGCCGAATGGAATATTGGATTTGTGAAGATTAGACTTGTTAACATGTAAAACTTGTTTATATGTCTTTTTTTCTTTAACTACTACATGTTCGCGTATTGCAATTATAATTGATCAGTCCGTCCTATCCCGGCAGACTTATGTAATGAACAAGAGCATTACCACCTATGTAGCTTATAGTGGTTGCTGCTCTGGTTTTGCGGTTCTTATGAATGTACACCTTGTACATGCGTTTAAATCGATTTCCGGTCTAATCTACTTAGATTGCAAGTTTACACAGATGATGATCCCTTCCTTTCTTTATAGTTCCTTAACTTTTTCGTTTTATTGCAATTTTATGGCTTCGTACTGTTCGTGATTCTTCTATACCTATCATGGTAAGGGTTTTATAATGAATTTGTAATTGACTGCCATATTTTGAGACAGTGTAAGAATACTCATTGGAAATCACAAAAAGGTGAATCCCTTAGCCTCTTAAGAAGTGAGTCAAATTAAATCCATTTATGAATATGTATTCGTATATACCTATATTTGAAAATCATATTTTATTATATGTGTTATTATTTATTTTTTTGTATACAAAAAAGTATCCTCCATGGAAATTGGCCAAACGGGAAGGCATGAGGAAGTCAACTTTTAACCGCAGATACACTGAAAGGATTTATTTGTATTGGTCGAGACAACACGTACACTGAGGTGGCAGCCGCTGGCCGATGGCTGGTATCCATCGGGTCAATCCGGTGCGTAGAACCCGCCGCCGTGGGATTGCTGCTCTTAGAACTGCGACTGGGTGTCTCCGCAGCACACCCCTGGATCACCTTTATGTGGAGACAAAGATCATCCCTGTGCGAAGACACAACTACATGTTGTCAAAGCAGTATCTCCTGGGTTGTTATCGCAGTAATCATCCAAACCACCATCTTATGGATACACAACCACCACCCAGGAACGTAAGGGTTGATATACATAATCTAGAGCGCGAGATCCAGCGCTATAAAAGAGAGCCTCTAGATCAAGCAGCGTACCAGGCAGGTTTGAACAGGATTCATGAGGATACTGTAGCTGAAGCGGTGAGAAGCTACAAGGTTAATCCTGTTCTTGGAGTCCGACCACCGCCCATAGCACCGGAGGAAAGAGACCTCCCACGGCAGACTAGGGTAGTTTTGGCCCAATTAAGATCAGGCAAGTGCAGCCGCCTCAATTCCTACTTATCGGTGATTGATAGCAGCGTAGCTGACGTTTGTCCAATTTGCAACCAAGGGCCACACGACACGCGTCATCTTTTCTCTTGCCCAGCCAAACCAACCCGACTTACCACCAGATCACTCTGGACACACCCCATCTTAGTCGCAGAGTTCCTTGATCTGCCAACAAGCTGATGTACCAAGCGTATAACATGAAATGGATGAGATCACAATAAACTGTTACAACAACATACGTGTTGTTATTTGTATTGGTATAAACACCCTTTGCCAAAAATCCATAGTAGAACTATTTCGTTCAAGGAGCACTTCCTCACTGTTTTTGTAAGCCATATATTGAGGATCCCAATCATATTTACAATATAACGGATATTGTAAAATAAGTTTACCATCGGATAGAAGATTAAAAGAACTATCTCCACAAAAAATCATGAAACCCATCATTTTCCATCTTGTCATAGTGGACATATTCCTTTGAAATGAGTTTGAATGAAATTTGGTGGACTTCTAGAAAACGTAGCTTTTTTCGCCTTAAACTAAAGAACTATACGTAAATCTGAGTTGATTTCAAACAATGTCGGCACATATGGCGAGTAAATCCGTTATGATTTATAGTTGCATCCAGTTGAAATAAGAAAGCACGGAGTTGGCCAGTATTAATCTAATAATAATCTTTATTTAAAACAATATAAATAAAAGAATAATAAAACAACAAATACTTTAAAATATAATTACCGCGTGACTACAAATTCTAATTGCTCTGTTGAGATGTTACAGACGAGTGATTATTAACATGTAAACTAGAGGTGTGTGCGTGAATCACGTGAGTCGTGACCAAATTCCAAAGTAACCCTCGTGAATGTGCGTGAATGGGACTAAAAGAAATATGTCGTGCGTGAGAAATAAAATCGGTTCGTGAATGTGCGTGAATAAAATTTCTGCAAAATCACACTCACGAAAAAACAAGATTTAATTCTTACTTGTATCCCAGCAAAAAAAAATTGGAAGTTCTTCCAAAGGCACAACTTTAAAAGCACTTCCAGAAGATGTACTCCCAATGATGTTCTTTATTTTAACTACACAGGAAGTTCTTTTCATAAAATTGTTTATAACATGCTTTTTCATATTTTTGGGTAATTTTAACTTTTTTTGTTTCAAATAGGTTAAAAACAGAGTAAGAATTCATAAAATGGTACAAATCATTCAAATTTTGTCGAAAAAAAATGCTAAATCCGATCTGAAAATTTGGAATTTTTAAAAATATTTGAGATCAAATGTTTCAGACAAGCGTTAGAATCCATTAAAAATTATAAAAAATATTTATTTGACAAAATATCACAGAATTTTTAATTTACATCCAAAACATTGAATTCGGATCACACCTAAAGAAGTGATGTAAATTCAGTGCAACGGCTGTTGAAATGGAGGACTTCCGTCCTTTGAAAAGCCCATGTTAAATTCGTCGCTTCCGCGTCAATTTTGCACTACTTCCGTATCCAAAATGAACATTTTCATTACTTATTTGGCGACGCTTTTTTGCTGGGATATGTCAAGTGAAATTAATTTCGCTGTCCGATTAGAAAAAGTCATGAGTATCGTGAATTGTCGTGAATCGTGCGTGCGTACTGGTTTTTATTTCGTGAATGTGCGTGAGTGTGATTGGTTACCACACATATCGTGTGTGAGTGTGCGTGACTAAACATTTTGCTTCGTCAACGTGCGTGTGTGTGAATGAAATTAGTCCAGAGCTGGTAATTTGGGTATCCTAACAAAATCTCTCCTAATCTTTGTGCATTTAAAACATATCAGAATGAAATTGTGGACTCTGTGGTCATATAGGTGCATACCGATAGTCTCATGGATATGGCAGTTACGGCTAAATCTAAACGTAAACCAGTGCAATATTGTACCATTACACTAGATAAAGCAGACTCTAATAAGAATTTTTGTGTAATCATTGTGTTTTATATCGAATACCTCTGAAGAAGCAATTCAGTGAAATTGCGAAATATGAGGTAGGACTAATTAAAAATAAATCTCAAGCTTAACAAACTATTGATAGTTTTTCTTCTACAACTGCTAAATTAGGATCACCATCACCACTTTCTTCATCTTCAAGGAGGACACTCAAGAACTCTTCAATTTCAAGCTCATTCATTTGTCCTCTCAAACATTCACGTAAATAAAATCTATATATGTCTAAGCTCCATATTCTGTCACATTTTTTTTTTTTTTTTTTTTTTTGACACTAAAAGATTTACAATAGTTACTGATCACCACTATATGATTTTGGAAGGAACCAGAAAATAACTTCATACGATCGCTATAAATTTTAGCACAGAAATACAAGTATTTACCAAAAATTTTCTAGTTCTTGCTTTTTTTTGTTCGTTGCAATGAAAAACACGAAACACCTTGTAAGGGAGATGAAAAAATCTACATACTATGTCGAGATATAGTTATATGGAGTCCTAAAATGACCCCAACGTGTTATGTGTAGACACCTACAATAAAAAGTCTTACAAATTTAATTGATTCAGTAGATTTTATGTTCCACCAGTAAGAAATGTGGTGATGATAAATACTATTTGGATCATCAAATGACCCCAACATAATAGCAGCGTTAATAAAATATATTAATATTAAAGAAAAATTCCCTCGAATCTTATTAAATTATAAATTTAAAAAAGTTCGTTATCAGCTTCGTCTGGGTCGAATGTCCCTTGTATTACAATGGACTGAATAGTCTTAGTGGGCCTGAACCCCACCATCCACTTCGGTCGAGCTCGAGTGTTTATGTGCGTAAACATACCCATAGCAATAGGAAAACACATGTTTACGGGTATATCATAGGGGAAGACATAATACAAATTAAAATTTTTTCTAATTTCTTAGTGAAAAATGGGATGGGATTGGTAAACATTGGCAACCCGTCACGTGGAAATTATTTTATCTTCACATAATTAATACAACGTGGAATATTAAAAAATCATGATATCGTGACATCAAAAACAAGTGAAGAGGGCTTTTTGCAGACAAGAAAAATATTTCTCCTACCGCTATGGTTATGTTTACACAGTATCTTCTCTCCCAATAGGGTTTGCGAACTAATGCACTAATACTACGTTCGCACTAGGCACGAAATCTCGCTATTTAGAACTCAAATCTCTTTACAAATCTCAAGTGTTCGGACTGGCAAAATAACAAGATTTCGTTGATTTGAGGATTTAACAGCTGTTTGTAAATATATCAATACAAACACAAACCCCTATGTGCACACGCCCATTCATACAGAAGGAAAATTGGGGCAGGGTTGCAAAAAGCGCATTTTTAGTACTAAAACCACAGTTGTACAAGGCAGTATAGGGGATTGTGAAAGAGATTTTGTTGAAATCCTCTACGAGCCAGCTGATATTTGCCCATTGCAAATATACTGAGATCTAGGAGGATTTCGGCCAAAATCCTCGTTTACGAGCATTTCGTGTCTAGCGCGAACGTAGTATAACTTATAATACGATGTTCCACAGAGTGGTACAGGGAATAAAAACGATGTTAATCTGACCGTAGTTACAATACCTTTGCAGACCTAAAACAAAAAGTTTCCCATATCAAACCGTTAAGCAAAAATAAAGTGACTATTTCAGATTTTGGCCTTTCTTTTTAATACAATATTTATATATTATTGATATATTGTCAAAATAAATATTTAGGAATATGTTAAAAACTTCCATATTTATACGTCAGCCGCGATATATGATATCCTGAAATATCAATTGTAGGAAAAGTTCTAAGTTCAAATTGAAAAATTGCACTACCGAATTAAATAGGTTTCATTGTTTGTGTTTCGCATCGCACTGTTAATCCATGTTGATTGGTGAAGAATTTGATGATGTTTTTCTTCGTCTTTTATAGGAGAAGCGAAAAACCTAAGCAGTCGAAATGCGGCAAATACAAGTTGTAGCACACAGGGAACGAGAGATGTGTACTGTACAATCGCATTGGACCAGGAAGAAATCTGTCGAACACCAACCATAGAACGTACCCTATCTCCGTTTTTTGGCGAAGAGTATCAATTTAAAATACCACGACGGTTTCGGTATCTCTCTGTATATGTTTGGGATAGGGACCGGCATATGAAACAAGATAAACCAATAGGCAAAATTGCCATCAAGCGTGAAGAATTACATATGTACAATCACAAGGATCACTGGTTCTCGCTGAGACCAGTCGATTCAGATTCTGAAGTGCAGGGAATGGCTCACATCGAAGTACAATTTGAAGAAACACCAGCGCAAATACATGAACAACGCATAAATCTGCTGCGACCAAGCGATTATGATCGCAATAATAGTGATATAATCGAGGATCTTGTACAACAGCACCAATCCCTGCAGAACGACTATAAAGAGAATAGTGAACTGAGCAATATACAACGAAACAATACAAATAAGCACAAAAGTATTGGAGCCGTTTTTGGTCATCATCATCACCACCAAAATATGGAAGAAGGTACAAGTTGGAAGAATTCAACAATACCCGGATCGACGAATGGAAAGCATTCTCGCGTCACAATACGAATTCCGGAATGTGTTGACTTACCGAAAAAGAATGGAACGTGCGATCCATATGTTGTGTGCACGGCCATGTATTCCAACAAACGCCAGATATCGAAACGCACAAAACTGCGCAAGAAGACAGTAAACCCCGAATTTGATGACGTCATTAGTTTCGATCTCGTTATTGATAATGATTCGTCAACTTCAACGAAATCATCACAGTACGATTCAAGTGGCGGTGGCACAATAAACTCGAACAAAGCCTATACAATATATCCTGTTGGGGGAGCGGACTTGTGTGAGATAACCGTATCGGTGTGGCATGATGCTTCGGGAATGTCTGACAAAGTTTTTCTAGGCGAGGTCAAACTTCCTATGCGCAATAAACAACAGCAATCGTCGTTGCAGCCTTCAGCTTGGTATTACCTTCAGCCGAGATCGCTAAGTTCATCAATACGATCAGCTAATCCATCGGCACGATCATGTGCGACTCCGCCCGGTACGCGACTCAGTGGTGATAGTACCATTGGTTCACTTCGCTTGAAAATACTGTATACTGCGGATCATGTATTCCCACTTGCCACTTATGATGATCTTATGAATCTGTTGTTAGAATCGGTGGACCAGAGGCCCATTACATTGTCTTCGGTGTTCATTTTGGGAGAACTCGTATCGTGTAAAACGGATGTGTCACAACCATTGGTGCGCCTTTTTACACACACCGGTCGTATTGCCGGTATCATTAAGGCGTTAGCTGATCATGAGATCTCAAATTTAACTGATCCGACGACAATTTTTCGCGGAAATACTTTGGTTTCGAAAATGATGGATGAGGCAATGCGTTTATCAGGTCTGCACTACCTACATCAAACATTAAGGCCTGTACTTGCACAAATACTCGCAGAAAAAAAGCCCTGCGAAATTGATCCGTCCAAAGTAAAAGACCGTTCTGCGGTCGATACAAATTTACACCATCTGCAGGATTATGTGGAGAGAGTATTCGATGCAATCACCAAGAGTGCTGTACGATGTCCCAAAGTATTGTGCCAAATTTTCCATGACTTGCGAGAATGTGCTGGTCGTCATTTCCCTCATAATCGCGAAGTTCGCTATTCTGTTGTGTCGGGGTTTATATTTCTGCGCTTTTTCGCACCCGCAATTCTTGGACCGAAATTGTTTGACTTAACAACGGAGCCATTGGTGAGTTAATGCAGAAAATAGTTTCTTCATATTTTTATATAAAATGTTTACAAATTTAAAGAAACAAAACACCACTTTAAAGGTTTTTAAGTTTGATTCTTAAATTAGAGATTGACTTTGCCAAAGTGTCTTATAATTGAAGCAGTAGTTTGGCCAATAAAAAAGTGTAAGGATTTTCTGTGTTTTTTAAAGAATGTAGTCTTCGAAACAAACTACTGTCGTTTAAGCTACCCTGTTCTTGGAAAAAATGGTGGAGGGGGAGAATAATAAAATAAAAAAGTTTGCAGAATTAAATTTTGTTCGTTAATTTTAGACAAATATACAACGCATGGAAAAAAGTGCAGTGATACACGCTGAATCTATATGAAATTCCTCATTATTTAAAGCCATTTAATACCCTTCACTCTGACTAAACGTTAAGAACGGAGTTTTGCCTTTGAAATTGAATTATGTTTGAGAAATCTTAACGGATAAGTTATTAATATAATAAAATATATAATCTTGGATATAAATGATCGGATGTTTATTTCATAATCAAAAGCAACGTATGTCAGCTGTGTTATATCAATGATAGCTTTACGAATTCTAACTTTGAGGTCAACGAAAGCTGTATATAACTCCGTACTTAATAACAGGGAATGAAATATTTAACAATAATTCAATAAATTTTTTGCGGCCTATTTGAATTGCAGACTGCAAAACACAAAAACTTTTTTAAAATTTAAATTTCTGAGTAAGATCAATAATTTCAGAAGAGAAGAAAATAGAGTCGAGTTGTACTAGTTGGCATGGGAGAAATATAAAAATAGTAAATATAAAAATAGTGGCCACATTTTGACACCCTGTAGACAACCAAAAAGTATACCTACGAGGGCGGTTCGGAAACTTCTTAGCCTATCAATGAAAGAGAATAGTTAGTTTTTCAAAAATATTTTTATTTTTCAATATAATCTCCTGAAACTTCAATACACTTAGTCCACTTTTCTAGCAATTCTATCCCTTGATTAAAATAGTTTTCCTCAAGGTCTTCAAAATAGTGGTTTACAACTGTAATTGCGTCTTAATTTCAGGTAAAACGCTTGCTAGCAAGAATTTTTTTAGATTTGGGAACAAGTAAAAGTCACTGGGAGCTAAATCAAGAGAATAGGGTGGGTGGTCAAGCAACTCGTACTTTAATTCGTTGATTTTAGTCATTGTTAAAACACTCTTGTGTGCTGGTGCGTAGTCTTGATGAAAAATATTTTTTTTTTGTGTTGTAAGCCAGGACGTTTTTCTCGAATTTGTACATTTGATTGATCCAAAAGGTTGCAATAGTACTCTGAATTTATTGTTTTACCCTTTTGCAGATAGTCAATCAATAAAATACCTTTGAAGTCCCAAAAAACCGTTGTCATAACCTTACCAGCCGATTGAATTGTTTTTGCCTTCTTTGGGGCACTTCCTCCAGCTTCAGTCCATTGTTTCTTTTGTCTCTGGAGTATAGTGGTGGATCCATGTCTCATCAACAGTTATGAAACGACGCTTAAAATCCATTTTATTTCGCTTAAAACGATCCAATCAAGCTTGAGAAATATTCATTCTTATGCGTTTTTGATCGACTGTTAACAAATCCGGCACCCATCTTGCAGAAAGCTTTTTCATCTGTAGTTCTTCATGCATAATATTGATATTAGCAATTTCACGCATTTTTTAATTCGTCGATCATTTAATACCATATCATGCACTTTGTCTACAATTTCTGTTGTTGTTGCTGTTTTTGGACGTCCACTACGTGGTTCATCTTCAATGCTTGTAGGACCACGTTTAAATTCAGCAACCCAATTTTTTTTACTGTTGCATATGAAGTATCAGTATCAAATAACACATTCAACATATCATTATGAATTTCTTGTCGCGATAAACATTTTTTATGTAAATGTTTAAGACAGTACGCATTTCTAATTTTTCCATTGTAAACAAATTGCGGATGCGTCTTTTTTGAACACCTGTTTCTACATATATGAAGGAGTTGCCAGATCGAAACAAAATTTAACATGTGTTCATAACAGAGATGGAAGTTTCCAAAACACTTAACTTTTTTCTGTTTATACCGCGCTTTTTGTGCTAGGCTAAGAAGTTTCCGAACTGCCCTCGTATATACCCAGTAAAAACTTGTTAACCACATTTCATTACAAGTTGCATTATCAGTACTAAAAATGTCACTACGCGTTGAGTTATGGCTAACAATAATGACAGTAATAAATACTTCCTGGTAGTGTTTATGATTCTCAAAATGCAGTGAATTTGACCAGTAATGATTTAATGAAATGGAATAATTTATGGCATAATTAAGTATAATAATTGACATTGTTAAGCATTTAAACAAAAAAAGAATAAATGTAAATGTAAAGGCAATTCTGCCTATCAGGCAGCGACCCGTTATAGCAGATATCAGGAGTGGTATCTGACGTCTTGAGAACACTAGCATATCTAGTGTGCGGTTCATGTTTAAATGGGGCCATATTTGCTTGGCGTCGTTACAACCCCTTGCAATTCTCCCATCGAACATTTGCCTTCATGGCAGCCTTCTCAGTAGGAGCAGTAGGAGCTTGCAGGTAGCCAGAGACATACCAACAGATTCCAGTTCCCCTGGAATATGTAAGGTAGTTCTTAGCCTTGCTAACTCATCTGCTTGACAGTTCCCCGGTATGTTCCTATGGCCAGGCACCCACATTAGGTGAATATTGTACTGCTCAGCCATCTCGTTGAGAGATTTGCGGCAGTCGATGGCCGTTTTCGAGTAAAGGAACACAGAGTCCAAGGATTTTATTGCAGGTTGACTGTCTGAGTATATATTAATGCCAACAATTTTTGGAACATTACTTCTCAGCCAATTCGCTACCTCTTTTATTGCTAATATTTCAGCCTGAAAAACACTACAGTGATCAGGTAATCTTTTCGCTATTCGAAGTTCCAGATCTTTAGAATATACTCCGAAAACCACTTGTCCGTCCAATTTGGAGCCATCAGTGTAGAAATCTATATATCTTTTATTCCCCGGGGTCTGTGTACACCACGCCTCACTGTTGGGAACTAGAGTTTCAATCTTTTTGTCGAAAAGTGGTTTCGCCAGAATGTAATCCACTACGTTAGGCACTTCTGGCATTACTTTGAGGACCGAACTGTGACCGTACATTTTTTCCAACCACAGCGATAGCTCGCGCAACCGCACAGCCGTTGTTGCAGCTGACTGTTTGGCCAAAATGTCTAAAGGCAATAGATGCAGCATGGCATTAAGGGAATTTGTTTCTGTCTTACTGAATGCGCCTGAGATACACAAGCACGCCATACGCTGAACTTTATCTAGACCTGTCGGATGCTGAAGTGCCGGCCACCAGACTACAACACCATATAGCATTATAGGTCTAACCACTGCCGTGTATAGCCAATGCACAATTTTCGGGGTTTGTCCCCACTTTTTTCCTGTTGCCTTTTTGCACGAGTACAAAGCTACCGTGGCTTTCCTCGCCCTTTCTTCAATATTAAGCCTAAAGTCCAGCTTCCTGTCCAGAATAACGCCAAGGTATTTTGCACACTCACCAAAGGGAATTTCAATACCTACCCCCTAAGGATATGGGCTTAACTGTGGGAGTTTTGCGATCTTTGCAGTACATGACTAATTCTGTATAACATCTCTGATTGTGGATGGGAATTTTCCCCTGACTGCTAGGGCCACATCGTCTGCGTATGCCACCACTTTTATCCTTTCTTTTTCTTGGGAAACCAGAGGGTTGTTTATAGCAACATTCCAAAGAAGAGGTGATAGCACTCCTCCTTGGGGAGTTCCTCTGTTCACATACCTTTGTATGTTTGCTTGTCCTAGTGTGGCTGAAATACGTCTCTTCATTAGAAGTTCGTCTAACAGCCTATGTATACATGGATCAACATTCAGAGTTGTCAGTCCATTTAATATCGAGCTCGGATGGATGTTATTGAATGCCCCCTCGATGTATAGAAACGCCACGATTGTGTATTCATTCGCAAAGCGGTCTCAGTAGACCTGCCCTTCCGGTATGCATGCTGTCATTTCGAGAGCAAACTTGAATCGAGCTATTTCTAAGATAAATGTCTATCATCCTCTCCAGAGTCTTAAGTAGGAATGAGGATAAGCTGATTGGTCGGAAATTCTTCGCACTCGAGTAAAAGGCTTTTCCTGCTTTAGGTATGAAAACGACTTTTGTTTCCCTCCACTTTTCTGGAATATATGCTAAGTTTATACATCCTTTATATATCACCGTCAACCAATGGATAATTCTGTCAGTCACTGCTTGTAACTCCGCCGGAGTAATTCCATCAGGTCCGGGGGATTTGAATGACCCAAAGTTATTTAACGCCCATTTTATTCTAGATCCCGATACAAGTTCCTCGATAGGACATGACCGCTGAGCCACTGTAGCACCGCCAGAACATGGTCCTACCAGGAAAATGTGTGTCCAATAGTACCTCCAGTGTCTCCTCACTGGACGTTGTCCAATTGCCCTCCGATGTTTTAATGAAACCTGGAGCGGAGTTACTGGATGCTAGTACCTTCCGTAGTCTGGAAGCCTCGGACATATTCTCAATACTGCTGCAGTAAACATTCCAAGAGTTATGCTGAGCCTTTCTCAGTTCTCGCTTGTATCCTTTCAGATTCTTCTTGTAAGTGTCCCAATCCTCAGGAGCTCTGGTGGACTTTGCTTTTTTAAAGAGCTTCCTGTAGGATTTCCTCACCATGGTGGTCGATTTTTCCCCCCTTGTCTTCCCTCTAGGGCATGCAGCTTTCAGTGAGATGTTGAAGGCCTTAGTAATCCGCTCCACTGCGTGTTCGATATCTTGCACAGTGCTCATATTTGTCTCTGGTATTTCCGGTACCATCATATTGAACGATTCCCTATACCTCTTCATATCAGCTTACCTAACATTTGGCGGAAATATGGTCTTTGAAGTACGAACAGCCAATCTGAAACTGATGTAGCGATGATCTGAGAAGCTTTGTTCCCTCAAAACTAGCCACTCAGATAGCTTATCAATGTGACGTCCAAAACCTCTTGCCTGTTTTTGGTGACGAAGGTTGGTGCATCGCCCTTATTGCAAACTACCAGGTTACTACGCAAAATAAACTCTATTAGCGACTCTCCCCTTGCATTAGTATCACTACTTCCCCAAATACTATGAAGTGCATTTGCATCGCATCCCATAATGAGTTTTGTCTTTGTTTTCAGTGACTCCTCAACTAAGGTCTTAACGGCACATGGAGACATCTCCATATCATGTCCCGTGTAGACCGAAGATTTTTTTTATTGAACGGTCCCATAGCCCACTTTCCCGCCCCTTCCGATCGTGAGGGCCTCGTCCCCATGACGTAGGGACAGCGTACACACCATGATCCGGACCATGGCGGGGTGGAGGCAGAGGGATTTGACCAGCTACAGAGAAGGACTCATCAGCCGGGTATATTAAAACACAAGATTAAATATTAGGTTATTCAATAAAACTAATGTATTAGTTATCCAAATATGTTAGTGTCAACTAGATGATAGATTGAATTAAAAATAATGCAAGGTTAGGTTAGGTTAGGTTAGGTTAAAGTGGCAGCCCGATTAAGATTCAGCTCACTTAGACTATTCAGTCCATTGTGATACCACATTAACTAAAAGTACCTATTACATATGGGCACTTCTAGTTTTAACCGTTGAACCTTCTCGATTATTTTCTTCTGTTGAACCAACCAGATTGTTCCAAAAATTAGCAGACTGCTTAAGTTAACGTTTTCCAGGTCCGCTAGTAATCTGAAGCTATATGCCCCTAAAATTTGCTTACGCCTTACACAAAATGCAGGACACTCACACAAGAGGTGTTTTATTGATTCCTTTTCCTCCGCATCATGACAGCTCATACAATAGTCATTATACTTCGCACCAATAGTTTTTGCAAAATCGCCTATCAGGCAGCGACCCGTTATAGCAGATATCAGGAGTGATATCTGGCGTCTCGAGAACACTAGCATATCTAGTGTGCGGTTTAAGTTTAAATGGGGCCATATTTGCTTGGTGTCGTTACAACCCTTACAATTCTCCCATCGAACATTTGCCATCATGACAGCCTTCTCACGCTGTAAGAGCTTGCAGGTAGCCAGAGGCACACCAACAGATTCTAGTTCCCCTGGAATATGTAAGGTAGTTCCTAGCCTTGCTAGCTCATCTGCTTCGCAGTTCCCCGGTATGTTCCTGTGGCCAGGCACCCATATTAGGTGAATATTGTGCTGCTCAGCATCTCATTGAGAGATTTGCGGCAGTCGATGGCCGTTTTCGAGTTGAGGAACACAGAGTCCAAGGATTTTATTGCAGGTTGACTGTCTGAGTATATATTAATGCCAATATTGCTTGGAGCATTACTTCTCAGCCAATTCACCACTTCTCTTATTGCTAATATTTCAGCCTGAAAAACACTACAGTGATCAGGTAATCTTTTCGCTATTCGAAGTTCCAGATCTTTAGAATATACTCCGAAACCCACTTGGCCATCCAATTTGGAGCCATCAGTGTAGAAATCTATATATCTTTTATTCCCCGGGGTCCGTGTACACCACGCCTCACTGTTGGGAATTAGAGTCTCAAACTTTTTGTCGAAAAGTGGACTCGCCAAAGTGTAATCCACTACGTTAGGCACATCTGGCATTATTTTGAGGACCGAACTGTAACCGTAACTTTTTTCCGACCACAGCGATAGCTCGCGCAACCGCACAGCCGTTGTTGCTGCTGACTGTTTGGCCAAAATGTCTAAAGGCAATAGATGCAGTATGACATTAAGGGAGTTTGTTCCTGTCTTGCTGAATGCACCTGAGATACACAAGCACGCCATACGCTGAACTTTGTCTAAACTTGTCGGCTGGTGAAGTGCCGGCCACCAGACTACAACACCATATAGCATTATAGGTCTAACCACTGCCGTGTATAGCCAATGTACAATTTTTGGTTTTAGTCCCCAATTTTTCCCTATTGCCTTTTTGCACGAGTATAAAGCTACCGTTGCTTTCCTCGCCCTTTCTTCAATATTAAGCTTAAAGTTCAGCTTCCTGTCCAAAATAACGCCAAGGTATTTTGCACACTCCCTAAAGGGAATTTCAATACCCCCTAAGGAAATGGACCTAACCGTGGGAGTTTTGCGATCTTTGCAGTACATGACTATTTCTGTCTTTGCAGGATTTACCCCAAGACCATTATCTTTCGCCCATTTCTCAGTCATCCGGAGGGCTCTCTGTATAATATCTCTAACTGTTGATGGGTATTTTCCCCTGACTGCTAGCGCCACATCATCTGCGTATGCCACCACTTGTATCCTTTCTTTTTCTAGGGAAACCAGAAGGTCGTTTATAGCAACATTCCAAAGAAGAGGTGATAGAACTCCTCCTTGAGGAGTGCCTCTGTTCACATACCTTTGTATGTTTGCTTGTCCTAGTGTGGCTGAAATGCGTCCCTTCCTTAGAAGTTCGTCTAACAGCCTAAGTATACCTGGATCAACATTCAGAGTTGTCAGTCCATTTAATATCGAGCTCGGATGGACGTTATTGAACGCCCCTTCGATGTCTAGAAATGCCACGATTGTGTGTTCTTTGACAGATAGTGAGCTTTCAATAAAGCTGACTAGTTCATGTAATGCGGTCTCAGTAGACCTGCCTTTCGAGTATGCATGTTGTCGTTTCGAGAGCAAACTTGAATCGACGCTAGTTCTAAGATAAATATCTATCATCCTCTCCAGAGTCTTAAGTAGGAATGATGATAAGCTGATTGGTCGGAAATCCTTCGCTTTCGAGTGAGAGGCTTTTCCCGCTTTAGGTATGAAAACGACTTTTGATTCTCTCCACTTTCGTGGAATATATGCTAAGATGATACATCCTATATATATCGCCGACAACCAGGGGATAATTCTGTCAGCCACCGCTTTTAACTCCGCCGGAGTAATTCCATCAGGTCCGGGGGATTTGAATGATCCAAAGCTATTTAACGCCCATTTTATTCTAGATTCTGATACAATTTCCTCGATAGGAAACGACCGCTGAGCCACTGTGGCACCGCCAGTGCATGGTTCAACCGTCTGATTTCCGGGAAAATGTGTGTCCAATAGTACCTCCAGCGTCTCCTCACTGGACGTTGTCCAATTGCCCTCCGATGTTTTAATGAAACCTGGAGCGGAGCTCGTGGATGCTAGCCTCGGACGTATTCTCAATGCTGCTGCAGTAATCATTCCAAGAGTTATGCTGAGCCTTTCTCAGTTCTCGCTTGTATCCTCTCAGATTCTTCTTGTAAGCGTCCCAATCCACAGGAGCTCTGGTGGACTTTGCTTTGTTAAAGAGCTTCCTGCACGATTTCCTCATATTACCTAACTCCGTAGACCACCATGGTGGTCGATTTTTCCCCCTTGGCTTCCCTTTAGGGCATGCAGCTTTCAGTGAAATGTTGAAGGCCTTAGTAATCCTCTCCACTGCGTGTTCGATAACTTGCACAGTGCTCATATTTGTCTCTGGTATTCCGGTATCATCATATTGAACGATTCCCTATACCTATTCCAGTCAGCTTTCCTAACATTTGGCGGAAATATGGTCTTGGTGGTATGAACATCAAATTTGAAACTGATGTAGCGATTATCTGAGAAGCTGTGTTCACTTAAAACATGCCACTCAGATATCATTTCATTCAGTTCTTGCGAGGCCAAGGTGATGTCCAAAACCTCTTGCCTGTTTTTAGTGACAAAGGTTGGGGCATCTCCCTTGTTGCAAACTACCAGATTAGTACGCAAAATAAACTCTATTAGCGACTCTCCCCTTGCATTAGTAGCACTACTTCCTCATATACTATGATGCGCATTCGCATCGCATCCCATAATGAGTTTCGTCTTTGTTTTCAGTGACTCCTCAACTAAGGTCTTAACGGCATCATGTCCCATATAGACCGAAGATACCCAATATTTGCATTTGGCTATTTCTAAATTGGCAACGACAGTGTCTGCATTGCACATTGAAGGAAGCAGAAACAAGTTAAGCTCGTTTTTAGCAATTATACAGGCTCGAATTACATCATTACCAGTATACTGCAATAGTTTGAACCCCGGAGTACTTAATTCACATATTTTGTTTCTATAAACATATGGTTCTTGAATAAGAACTATGTCTATGTCCCCTTTCATCAGGAGAACTTTTAAGGCAGCACATGCAGCCTTACAATGATGAAGATTTATCTGGAGGATCCGTAGAACCATCCAAATTTTCAACCACCGTCACATCAGCCGCTTATCTCTAGACTGGCTACGACAGTGTCTGCATTGCTTAATGAAGGAAGCAGAAACAAGTTTAGTTCGTTCTTAGCAATTATACATGCTTGATTTGTATCTTTACCGGTACTATGCAAAAGTTTGAAACCCGGAGTGCTTAATTCACAGATCTTATTCTTATATATGTATGGTTCTTGAATAAGAACTATATCTATGTCTCCTTTCATCAGGAGAACTTTTAAGGCAGCACAAGCGGCTTTACAATGGTGCAGATTTATCTGGAGGAACCGTAGAACCATCCAAATTTTCAACCACCGTCACATCAGCCGCTTCAATTAAGTCATCAAGGGCTTCCTCTTCACAGAAACATTACAATCGGTGAGAGAATTATTTTCGAGATTTGGGTACCTGGTTTATTTTTTAAACATTGCTACATCTAGGAATTAGTGATTAAATAATAGATAATCATATAATTTAAATCCAATACTTATTTGGGGGCCGAATATAGTCTTAGAATGAAGGACTTTCCACCTACACACAAATAAAAATATCTGATTCAATAACGAAATTAATAGATTCAATTACGTTTTTTATTTGAAATGTCTTCAATCACAGAAATGATAGTATCAATTAAAAAATTAATTGAAAGTCAATTAAAAATTTGTTAATTCAATTAAATTTGTAATCAAATATTTTTTAAAACTCAAGACATTAATTGGAAAAATTTTCGTGATTTTTTTTTTGTGTAGGACATGCGTACACAGAAAATAATATCACCAAAATATTTCCAATTAAAAAGTTGATTGAAGTTGAAAATTTTTTTTCAATTAATAAATGAATTGATACAATTAACTTTTTAATCAAAATCGGAAGGCTAGATCATTTAAAAAAGTGATAGATATCTTTAACTAAAAATTTATTTCAAACATTCAATTCTTTAATCAAACTAAAAAATTAAGAAAGTAATTGAAAATAGTTACGTTTTTAATGCAAAAATATTTGAGTTTGCAACCAATTTTTAATTGATTCGATTAAAATATTAATTGAAATTTTCTAATGAAATCAATTAATTTTTTAATCAAGTATTTGTAATGTTCAATTAAAGCTGTGATTGATACTATCATTTTCGTGAAGACATTTAAATTAAAAAATTAATTGGATCAATTAATTTCGTGATTGAATCAGAAAAAAATGTTTTGTGTGTATGTAAATGTGGATACTACGTTTCGAGTAGCCTTACCTACAACATTACCGGGTAATAAGAGTTTTTGCTGGGTTATTAGAGTTTTTACGTTGAGATTATTTGTAAATGGAGATTTAAGATACCTATGCCGAATTAAGAACTCAAATCAGCCGTTAACATTTTATTATAAACGGTCGGCATTTTAATAACTTGTACGATTTTCTTATTGACCGCGAAACAATTAGAACATTTTATTTGATATGTCACTAATTAATGAAAGAGGTGAGAATAATTGCAACTGATACTTCAGGCCTTATATCTACTCAAATATGATGGCATCCTTATATCTGTTCAGACCTAATATCACAGTTTTTTTAAAGAAATTGTCTGCAATTTGATTGGCTACCATCACGACTTTAAAATTGTTATATAGTTGTTTGTAAAAGAGTAGATGAATAAATAAAGAAAAATAATATTTGTCATTTTCAAATTTTCTTCTTCAAGGATTGCCAAACCAATCGCACTTTAACACTGATATCGAAAACAATTCAGTCATTGGGCAATTTAGTAAGTTCTCGTTCGTCGCAGCAGCCGTGCAAAGAAGAATACACCGGTCAGTTATACAAAAAATTTTGCACAGAGAAGCATGTAGATGCAGTGAAAGCATTTCTCGAAAATATATCAACACCCTGTATAGATGATAATGGATCAACTGCAGAGTCTGGTAGCCTATTTCCAGTAGGTGAAAACAGTCTGGAGCCGGTTTTGCTTAAGGAAGGGTAAGAGTCATCGACATTAGTTTGCTTTTCTAGTAGCCCTTGAAAACAGCTTACCACAATCATTTAATGTATCTCTTCCTTTCTTACATTTCCCACATTGCATAACCACATCCCTAACACACGTATATATGTACACCTATATCACGATTGTATCCTGCTTGTGATAATAAAACATAATGCTTTCAAAACATCCACACACTCATGCTCACACAAAATCACTACTCTGTTTATATCCTTTTATATACCTTTACTAACTGAAGCGAGGGGTAAGGCATCTATATTTTTTGCAATAGTATATGTTAGCACTGCATATATTATTATCAACATCATTGTATAGAATAATTATATTGATTTCGAAATGCATTTTTTCTTTATCAGTATGATGACCAAATATCCACAGTGCCGGAAACGATTTGGACGACGACCATTTAAGCAACGCTATTTTCGTTTAACAACTCAATCACTGTGCTACTCCAAATCGAAGGGTAAACATCCAATCTGTGATATACCTTTGTCAGAAATTGAACGTGTCGAACAATTAAATGAGAAGAGTTTCAAAATGCAAAATTGTTTTAAGGTGAGTTCAAGCATAATTGTGTGCCTCAAAATCAAGGCAATAAATAAAATAAATAAAATATAAATATAAATTTAGGAAGGTACTTTCATGGTATCAGGCGATTATAATTTCTTTATTGCAGGCAGAATTTTGGTAGTCAGTATTTGTTTATATTAAAATATATTTTGACAGAGGCGTAGCTAAAGTGGGTTTAGGGGGTCTTCATCTCCCCCTACTAAATACCATGAAAGCAATACTCGAAACTATTCAATTTGCTTCAAAATGGTGGAACAAAATTGAGCTTTTTTGTGTTGATTTGAAATTTATAGCAAATTTTTAGTAACTTGAGGTCGCTGAAATCTGCACTTGTTTTTTTTTTCTATCAGCTCGAGATATACCGTTATGTTCAAAATTAAGGCACTTCCGCTACATATATTGAAATAACTTTAAAACGGTTGAAAATTGAAAATTTTAACAAACAATTTTTTGTTCTTTAAAAATTCCTAAAAAATAAAAATGGGACAAAAATCACAGTTTTGGTCCAGAAACAGTTAGATAAATATATTTCGAATAAAATGAGCTTCATTTCATTACAATCGATGCATAACTTTTGATTTTGTTCACGATTTACCGAATTAATATAAATCGCGATTTCCATACAAAAATAACATTTTATTTTTTTTTTTTATAAACGAAATAAATTTTGTAGCAATTGGACTCAATAAACGTTTTTTGTTAAATAAATTAAGCATACTCCTAAGTGGTAAACACGCACTCAGTTTTGCTCCCCACTGTAAACATACATAAATTTCCAGATTTCCTTTGTTTTATTTTTTCCCCACATGTTGAACAATGCTTCAATTATACTGACAATCAAAGTGATAAAATGGCGACTGACATTATTGTTTCTGTACCTTCCTTAATATACCTTGCCTCAAAATTTAGTTCGCCAATCTCATATTTTGGTAAATATCTATAACAATAAATAGCAACCTTAGTTTTGCAAATAAGGATCCAATCATATTTAGCTTTGTAAAACTGTCATTTTTTAGTTCCATATTGGTGTTAGTCGAAAAATGTAATATATGTATGTACACCAATATTAGGTTATATTTATGGTCTCTGATCTTGATTTTTATACATGATGGAATTAATCTACCGCTTTTTATTTTATGTTTATCTGACCACAAAATGTTTAAAAATGTTTATGATTCATTGCAATGTTTGTTCGATATATTGTGGTCTAATACTCTATTTTATTTTGGGAACTCGGTTAGTGACCACATTAATTAAAAAATGAATTAAACTTTCATGATATGAACAATCAATTGATATATGTATGTACATTCTACAATAGAAACTATGTATTATGGGCCTATATTCTTAATTGAATAGGATGTCTCGAAAGTCGCCCAAAATGACTGTGGATAAATATCTCAAGAGTTATGTTGTTGTAACAATATTTTGTGATTTCATCCATTTTTGTTCTATGCTTTGGTATATCAGCTGGTATCCGGATCAAGATTCTCTGCGACTAGGATGGGGTGTGTCCAGAGCGATTTGGTGATGAGGTGGTGGGTAGGGTTATCTCTGTAAGGTTGCAGATGGGACACAAGTCAGCTACCCTGCTATCAATTACTGATAGGTAGGACTGAGGCGGCTGCACTTGCTTGATCTTAGTTGGACCAAATTGGTCTGCCGCGGGAGGTCTCTTTCTTCCGGTACAATGGGCGGTGGTCGAGCTCCAAGAACAAGTTAACCTTGTGGCTTCCCACCGTTTCAGCTACAATTTCCCCATGATTCCTGTTGAGACCTGTATGGTATGCTGACTGGTCTAGAGGCTCTATTTTGTAACGCTTGATCTCGCGCTCTAGAAGGTCAAAATCAAACCCTATGTGGATTGCTACTGGGATAACAACTTAGGAGATACTGCTTTGACAACATGTAATTTTGTCTTCGCACGGGGATGACCTAGGTCTCCACATTAAGCTGTTCCAGGAATGTACTGTGGAGACATCCTGTCGCAGTTCGAAGGGCAGTATTCTGTCAGGTCTGTATGTTTTTTCCACCTAGGCGCTGCATAGTTTACCACTAGGGCTGTCATCCGGGATAAATAAATTAATCCCGAACCCCGGATTTTTTATCGGGATCCCGAAAAACTAATTCCAATTTGTTAAATTTGTGGCTTTTCAGCATTATTTATTAATAAATTGGAGTCTTCATTCAGTGCAAACGGTCCATAGATATCATACCCGACAAATTGAGTTAATAAACATTTATGGTACACCTTGAGTAAGAATTTATTATATATGAGGTATACTATAAAAGGCACAATTTCATCAAAAATTGAAGTAAACGATAAGGTCATCCTTTGAACAATGAGTTCATGTGAAATGGAATTCGTGCCACATAAATAAAAAGCAATGATATAAGGTCCTTCGACAATATGACAAGATCGTTTATTTGATAAAATTTGGATGCCTTTATATTTATAAGAAGTTACTTAAAACGATGAAATACAAAAGGATTAACACAAGTGTACAGAAATATACCTAATCTAATCAAAATCCTTAAAATACTCTCCTGAGTAAGATAGCGATATGAAATTGTTTTTCAATTTAGTTTTGTCATATTTTTTTGTTTTTCTTTTCATCATATTGTTGAGTTGGACTAAGTGTTCGTTAAGTATGATAGCAATTTGAAATTGCATTTTGATTTACTCTTATGTTGGGTGACACCGTGGTGCAATGGTTAGTATGCCCGTCTTGCATACACAGGGTCGTAGGTTCAAACCCAGTTTCGACCAAACACAAAAAACTTTTTCTGCGGTGGATTAGCCCACCTCAGTAATGCTGGTGACATTTCTGAGTGTTTCAAAACTTTTCTAAGAGGTTTCACTGCAATGTGGAACGCCGTTCGGACTCGGCTATAAAAAGGAGGTCCTTTGTCATTGAGCTTAACATAGAATCGGGCAGCACTCAGTGATAAGAGAGAAGTTCACAATAGACTGAATAGGCAGCCCGATATGTACAACAATTAATGTTTAATTGTTGTACATATCGTTTAATGTACAACAATTTTTGGCGATGTAGATTGTTGTTACTTAAAATATTTAATATTTAAATTCTATAGCTTGAAATCCCGGGATTTATAAAAATCGCCCCGAATGACAGCCACTGCCACATCAGTGTACATGTTGTTATTTTTGTCTGTCGCCACTAAATGCTACATATTCTGTTTGTCGATATCATCGATTATTGTCGACATATATTGATATTCCTGGAAACTTTTTTCGTCACCACTCATCACCAATTTGGTGATCAATTTTTAGAGAAGTCTTTTAGACTTTAGCGATCGAAAAGTTAACTATTCAATTCATTTTATCTACTGAACATATTATTTGAACTTATTGAAGTTTCTGTTCTATACAGGGCTTCTGGCATAATTGGCTGGTAAATCCTTGACTAAAAGAGTTTCCTTCACGAAATTTAAATGATCCTTGATTGTTGATTTCACTGTCGTTGCCGTATATGATTTTGGAAGCTTTTACTATCCTCATTTTTTTCCCGCGTCAAACTTATTATATAATATTCTGGATTTTCCGACCCAGATTTACATTACAACAACTTGCATTATTACAACTTGGTGGGAAATGATATAAGGCAATAATTGAAAAAAGTTTATTTTCTTTAAAATTAACTATTAAAGAAAGGTTACCGTGAAAAATGACATAATAAAACAACCGTAAGGATAGAAAAGTCGGAACATTGAATCAGCTAATCAACTTTTTGTCAAAAATTCGAAGCAAAGTCTAGAATTGACTTTTAATGATTTATAGTGCACTTGCGGCAACGGGAACACCGCTTAACGTGGACTCGTTTTTTCCTAACACTACCTACTCCGTAAGGTTAACAAACGTGAAAGCTCTATAACATAAACAAATTTTTTGTTTGACATAAAATGTTAGGCAACACTGAAATACATGAAATTCACAATGCCAAATACAATTTCAAATTCAGCCTTACATGTCATTTCGACATATATCAATAGGGGACTTAATCAGCCCAAGCCGTGTCATAGGACGGTCCTTGTGGCGCATGTCCTATCGAAAGCGTTCGATACGGTCAACCATACCACATTATTCGAGGACACGTCCCTACCGGCAGGAACGAAGCGTTGGGTTCTGAATTATATGTATGGACGCCAGTCGTACGTGGAATTCAGGGACAAGAAGTCAAAACCCCGTAGAGTTAAACAGGGAGTTCCCCAGGGCGGGGTGATATCTCCGACACTGTTTAACCTCTACCTGTCCTCGATTCCACCCCCTCCTGACGGCGTCGAGATTGTGTATTATGCGGACAATTGCACAATCATGGCATCCGGGCCCATTGTTGATGACATTTGCGATCGATTAAATGTCTACCTCGCTTATCTTACCAGTTATTTCACTGCAAGAATTTGAGGATATCTCCCACCAAATCCTCAGCCACACTATTCACTACATGGACGGCGGAAGTACGCAGGCAGTTGAATGTTAGAGTCGATGGCGAAACAATTCCGACAACAAATTACCCCAAGATTCTCGGGGTCACATTCGACAGCCTTTATAAGTCGTCCGCCCATGCCACCGCAATTTGTGATAAGCTCCGCGGTTGTTGTTGTTGTTGTAACAGTTTATTGTGATTTCATCCATTGTTATGTTATACGCTTTGGTACTTCAGCTTGTGGCCAGATCGAGGAACTCTGCGACTAAGGTGGGGTGCGACCAGAGTGACCTGGCGGTAAGTCGGGTTGGTTTAGCTTGGCAAGAGAAAAGATGACGCGTGTCGTGTGGCCCTAGGTTGCAAATTGGACATACGTCAGCTACGCTGCTACCAATCACTGAAAAAGAGGAATTGAGGCGGCTGCACTTGCCTGATCTTAACTGGGCTAAAACTACCCTAGTCTGCCGTGGGAGGTCTCTTTCCTCTGGTGCTATGGGCGGTGGACGAACTCCGAGAACAGGATTAACCTTGTAGCTTCTCACCGCTTCAGCTACAGTATCCTCATGAATCCTGTTCAAACCTGCCTGGTACGCTGCTTGATCTAGAGGTTCTCTTTTGTAGCGCTGGATCTCGCGCTCTAGATTATGTATATCAACCCTTACGTTCCTGGGTGGTGGTTGATGATTACTGCGATAACAACCCAGGAGATACTGCTTTGACAACGTGTAGTTGTCACATAGTTTACCACTGACCGGCCAATTGCCTTATAGGTAGTTAACAAGGTTTCCTTGTCCGCACCACAAGTGCTGCCGGCAAGCGACTTGAGGACCTTGTTTCTACCACGGAGCTTATTACAAATTGCAGTGGCATGGACAGACGGCCTGAAAAGGCTGTCGAATGTGACCCCAAGAATCTTGGGGTAATTTGTGGTCGAAATTATTTCGCCATCGACACTAATATTCAACTGCCTGCGCACTTCTGCTGTCCATGTAGTGAATAGTGTGGCTGAGGATTTGGTGGGGATATCCTCAAGTTTCTCGCAGTGAAATAACTGGTAAGATTAGCTAAGTAGACATTTAAACGATCGCATATGTCATCAACATTGGGCCCAGATGCCAAGATTGTACAGTCATTCGCATATGATACAATCTCGACGCCGTCAGGTGGGCGTGGAATCCCATCTTCCAGACATCGGGTATAATGAGTGATTCTAAGGACAAATTGAGGAGTCTGGTCAGGTACTCAACTCCCAGTATTCCCAGATGCTTCAGCATTAGCATTGAAATTCCGTCGGGGCCCAGCGCCTTAGATGGTTTCGCGCTGTTGATGACACTGGTAACTTCGGCTGCAGTAAATTGTGGTGTGTCGTCGGCTCGGAGACCACGTATGCGACGTGTGGCTCTCCTTTTCGCTCTATCACTCTCGGGATGCTCGACAAACTGTCGGTTGAAGTATTTGGCGCATCTCTTCGGATCAGTCACAGTCACGTCGCCAAAGGTGACTGAAATCCCATCATCCCTTGTAGCGGGGTTCGAGAGGGCTCTAACTGTTGACCACAATTTACCAGTCCCTGTGCCTAAGTTACATTGCTTCAGGTGCTCTAACCAAGTGTTCCGCTTGTGCTCGTCGACTATCTTACTAATCTCTAGATTTAGTTCTCTCAGCAAGGTTAGCACGACGGCGTTCATAACGCTCGTCTGCGAGTCCCGCCGCTTCGGCTGGGAAGTTGGGATTCACTTGGGCAATTCGACCAGCGGGTATGAAGCGAGCGGCTGCTGCGTTGATGATGTCCCGGAACGCCCTCTGGGCAACATAAACATGAGAGGGGGACGGGAGCTCACTGAAGCGGCGATCGGTGTATTCTCTGAAGCCTTCCCAGTTGGCTTTCTTTTGATTAATACACGTCCGGCGTTCAGAGGTTATGAAATCGGAGGGTCGGTTGATAGTGAGAATTATGGGGAGATGGTCCTATCCCAATGAAATGGCGGGTTGCCAGGAGACGTCATTTATCAGACCAGGCGACGCTAAAGATAAATCTGGCGAACTGCTGCAGTCACCCATAATCCTCGTGGGGGCATCTTCCTTCACCGTGCAAAATGTGGAGTCATCTATCTGCTCTGCCAAAGCTATGCCTCTCTGGTCATTACCTAGGAGAGAATGCCAAAGTTCATGGTGTGCATTAAAGTCTCCTAGAACCTATCGGTTATGCCAACCGGTGGTATATACACATTGTATAGCTCTATCTTGGCATTCCATATACGGGTCATTAGTGTCTGGCACAAGCGGGATAGAAACAAGGTCCTCAAGTCGCTTGCCGGCAGCACTTGGGGTGCGGACAAAGAAACCTTGTTAACTACATATAAGGCAATTGGCCGGTCAGTGGTAAACTATGCAGCGCCAGTGTGGACACCTCAAACGAGCGATGGACGCAGTGGAATAACATACAGACCTGTCAGAACGCTGCCCTTAGAACCGCAACAGGATGTCTCCGCAGTACACACCTGGATCACCGACACAACTACATGTTGTCAAAGCAGTACCTCTTGGGTTGCCATCGAAGTTGTCATCCGAATCACCATCTTGTGGATAGACAACCTCCACCCAAGAATGTAAGGGTTGATCTAACCTTCTAGAGCCCGAGATCCAGAGTTAGAAAAGAGAGCCTCTAGATCAGGCAGCATACCAAACAGGTCTGAACAGGATTCATGAGGATACTGTAGCTGAAGCGGTGAGAAGCTACAAGGTTAATCCTGTTCTCGGAGTCCGACCGCCGTCCATAGCACCGGAGGAGAGAGACCTCCCACGGCAAACAAGGGTAGTTTTGGCCCAACTAAGATCAGGCAAGTGCAGCCGCCTCAATTCATACTTATCAGTGATTGATAGCAGCGTAGCTGACGTGTGTCCCATCTGTAATCAAGGGCCACATGACACTCGTCACCTTTTTGCTTGCCCAGCTAAGCCTACCCGTTTCACTACCAGATCACTCTGGACACACCCCATCCTTGTCGCAGAGTTCCTTGATCTGGCTACCAGCTGAACTACACAAGCATAGAACAAAATGGATGAAACTACATTAAAACTGTTACAAAAACAACAACAACAATTTCCGCCCCCGTTGCAGACACAGGCCCAGGGCAGACAAGGACTGCAAACCCCCATTTGGAGTATGCTTATTTCCCGAAAAACTCGAAAATACCAATTCCAAAGGGCTACAACAACAACAATTTCAAATACACCTATGGATTCCTTTGCGATCTCGTTTTGCTTTTTTCAAGATTTTAATTATTAATTTAATTTGTTTTATAATTTCATACCCACTGATATTTTTGCGATCTCTTTTTTTAATTTTTTTATGAAATTAATTTATAATTTAATTCTTTAATATTACTAATAATAAAAAAAAGTAAAAGATTATCACGCTATAACGTGTAAAACTCCTGAATATGACTATTTTTTGTTCTGAAATTCAAAGTTCGACGGCGTGAACTCTCTTGGTTTTAATTAGTTCACGTTACAGCAATTGCCTGGTGTATAAATTGAAACTTGTAACTTGATAATCTCTAGGCACCTCAAATTAGTTAATAACAAAAATGCTTCTAATTTTGAAATTTCTATAATTTCAGATTGTACGTAAAGATCGATCACTCATTGTACAAACGACCAATTGTGTTGAGGAAAGGGAATGGATCGATCTATTACATAAAATATGTCTCACGAACTCAATAAGATCGCAATATTTCCACCCATCAGCATTTGTAAATGGTATCTATAGCTGCTGCAATAGATCGGATGAAAATGCCCCCGGTTGCAAAAATGTGTCTGCGGAAGCTATGAACTATTTTCAAATGGATTTGATAACGGCATTGGATCCAGCTTTAGATCTGCAACGTATACATACGCTTATAATGTCACATATGGCACATTTGGAGGCATTTCTCGATCAGACCGGAAATTTCCACCAACTGCAGCAACAGCACAATCCATTGGTTGCCACGGCTTTATCATTGCAACAGCATTCACCTCACGTATATGCGAAATTTAAAGCAACGATAATACAATTAAGAGAGGTGGCATATGTTATCGATAAAGATCATAGGAACTATAAACAAGGTATATCGCGCGAATTGAAATATGGCAGTCGGCAGGCACCGATAGGCGACGACAACTATTTGCAAATGATGAGATCCGCAGGTCATATGGATTTACAGTTGCAACATTACAACCAACAAGTATTACCCCCAACACAAATGCAGTTAGTAATGGCATATCCATATCAACAGCAACTTCAGCAACATGGAAATATGAATGCCTATTTCATGCATAATCTTCAGTCATCGTCACAACCGAGACAACAACTCTCTCTGTGTCCGCAACATCAACAACAATCACATCAACAACAGAGCAATCAACATACAATGCGAGCCCCTGTCATGGTGCATCATCATTCATCAGCAACGCCTTCATCAAGTAACTCCTCCACCACATCGAGTGTAGCGCCAACCATTACACCAACTTCCAGTTTATTTTTGCGAGAGAAACTGCCTGTAGAACGCTATACGAACAAATGTTAAATATTCCAAACATTACAATAATAGCAGAATAATGGCAGGCCTTTATTACAATTCTCTCCCATCGTACTTACCTATTCAACCTTTGCTTCCTCTCCACATGCCTTCCAAACACACAAATCAATCTACTCCATATTATCCTAACTCATAATATATATTTTAATTGGATAAGATAAACTTCTCAAATATAATGTACACATGTAACAATCGCAAAAGTATTTAATGGGGCAGTACTTTACTACTGCCGAAGAGCATTTATAAATACGTATGTCCATTCCATTCCGTGCTTATGTCCATGCTCTCTAATGGAATCAGCTCCGAGGTTTTGTGCTTTTTTCTTTTGATTTTGTTATTGTGATCTCTCAAACAAAATCACTTGTTTAAATGTGAGCGGTATTAATTGGAATTAATTGGAATCAAAAGAAAAAGCAATTGCCCAAGTAAATAGTGGACATTGTATATATAGGTGAGATGTTTGCATTTCTGAAGTGACCCTATCCATTTTAGAGTCTTTTAGTTAGCTAACTAGTAAATGTATAGAGTTTAAAAAGCTAAAGTTCAAATTATGTATAATACGTTTGAAAATAATTGTAGTACATCGTTTATTATTTTATTTACATAGCTCCTTCATCTATACATAGCAGTACGTACACAACATATTTATTTATACTTAATATAATGGTAACATTTACTACTTATAGAAATGACATACGAACAATTTACGTATAACATATTTCATAATATACTTACATATTGTAAATATATACATATGACTTGTGTATAAAAAAAGAAACAAAACACAAAAACAGGATTGAAAACAAGGTACTTGCTCTGCGTACTATCCATTCGTATTTAATACATTTTCATACCCTGTATTAGAGACTTTAATTGTAAATTATTTTTGTCATTATAATTTTGTAATTAAATGCATAATTTATTTATACATAATACTTAAACTAAATACAAATGAGAAATCGACACAAGACCATAATATTAACAAAAGCCTTTGAAAATCCTGATAATTGATCGTGTTTTCTTTTTTTTTCTAGGAAGAATTTAAGATCAATATATTGAACTGTAAGAAATGAAAAAGAAACACATACAAATGTAATTATAAACAGTCATCTGCGATGATGATACGGAACAAATACGAAAATTCTAAATTTTTAACTCCAATTTACAATACTTTTAAGTTTACTTTGATTCCCATAGTTCTAAGAATAACAACATATTCATCATATATTTATAATAGAATGTATATGTGTAAATTTAATTTATTTAAGTTTTCTGTATAACAACAACGTTAGCGAAAAGCAATGATAATGACTTCATTGAAATATCTATAAGAGTAAGGAAAAATTTGTGAAACAAAACTCAAATATAATTTGAACACTTCAAAATGACACAATCCATATATATTACGTATATTTTTAATAGCTTAAGAAGTATCCAAATTGCCACTTTCCTATTTTCCAGCAAATCAAACTTTTCCGCATTTTTGTCATTCGTCAAGTCGAAACTATAATGGTCAATCATTATAAAAGGGTGATAATTAGTAGAATTTGCAATAACGTTGAGGCACGATTCCCGAACTTTGTAAAGCAGTTCGTGTTTAACTGATCTAAAAGTGTTCGTAAGGAAATTGGAATATTTGGTTCGCTGGGAACTCTCACATCAGCTCCGTCAATAATTCAATAACACTAATAATTTATAAATAAATCAGCACACAGAAAATCCCCAAAATCACAAAGATGTTTTTCTCGGTAATTATGTACTTAAAAAAATTACAGCGAATTCGTTTTAAATTAAATTACGCAACTTGTAAAATATAAAAAATATAATTAAAACTAAACTGGATTATATTGAGTAGAATGTATATCTCCTGTATTTCACCTTGATTTGGCATAGGGTTTTTTGTGTGCAAATTTAGGTATACATAATTAAGCAGAATATATGATTATTATCACCAAGGATTTATTAAGATATACCAACAGTACGTTTTACTAAGCTCCTTATTTTTGTGTAATATCGAAATAAATGCATCGATAAGAAGGGTTATTTTCTATTATAAATACACATTTTGGTGCTTTTATTGTTGGCAAAATTAAGAAGCATTAAGAGAAGTATTTTTCTGGAGTGTTTTTAACGGCGCCACATTTACCCAACATAATCAATTTGTTTCTTTATAACCACAGACTTAATAGGACTATCGATTGTGGAGAATCTTAAAGACAAATTGTGATCATTCATATGGTAAAGTTAATGCTGAGCCGTACTAAGAAACATGGTTATTAGAAAGTAAACTTAAGATAATGTAGATGTTTTAATTGGCTTCCATACACATAAAAAATCTTGACAATACATACTACAGAGATGTCTTCCTACTTTATTCTTTGGTAACATGAATTTTCTAGAAATTTGTTTTTGTTATGTTGTTTTCTGTATTTATCATTCCATGGAAATTTGATATACATATCCCGGATAATGTTTTTTTTTCATAATTTTTCAATTCTTTTCATAATACGTTGCAAATGGGTACAAAATGATGGGGCTCATTTTTGAAATTGGTACATTTTTATCTAATACCGCTGTTTAGTAAGCAAATTCTACTTAAGAATATTTATGTTTATTTAATAAAATAATCGTTTATACAACAATACTTATTAGTTGCTTTAATTTAATAAACATGTAAATTAAACATTTATCCATATCATTACTTTTTGTATTCATTATAGCATATTTTAATGAATAATTTAAGATTTACATTATTAATTTTGGTACAAAAAAAAACTATTTTAAAATAAAAATAATCTTGAATTTTTTTCGTAAAAAATCTGTATTGTTTTTATTCACCGTTCCACTTGTCTCCCAACAATATTTGTAAGTACTTTTTTTTTAATAATTGTGAATAGGTATTTCACACTATCTGAAGATAAACATTAAAAATACTAAGTACATGGTTATATCCAAAGATATTGTTGGTAACCACACACCACTGCACACAAAAAGTGTTTTTTCTGATTCAATCACGAAATTAATTGATTCAATTAATTTTTTAATTGAAATGTCTTCAATCACGAAAATGATAGTTTGAAATGATTGTTTGAAATAAATTTGTAGTTAAAATTTTCCATCACTTTTTTAATTGATTTAGTCTTCCGAGTTTGATTAAAATGTTAATTGAATCAATTTATTAATTGAAAAAATTTTCCACTTCAATCAACTTTTTAATTGGAAATATTTTGGTGATATTTTTTCTGTGTAATGCTAAGTACTAAGTTCGTTTCTGAGAAAAACGAATATCTTCATCTATCTCTGTAAATAGGGTCTCAAACCCAGGGATGTTAACTTATTTATGCGAAATAATATGCCTGTCTATTTTTTCGTGCGAAAAATCCAGGGTTGTATAAATATGTGACTGAAAATACTCAAAACAAAGATTTTGCATTTATTCCGCGCTCACGTTTTTTATATAGAGTATAACAGTTTTTCGTGCGAAAACGTGATCTTAGTACTAGGCTTAAAGGTGAGTACAATTTCCATTTTTTCACCAAAACACTAAATTAAAAGTACAAATATATTTATGAAAACGATTATATTTTGATCAAGTCTTGTCAAATAATGGATGGAAAAGATCCCAGGAATTGATTGCAAATAATTTTATATATTTCTAAATTAATTAAAACAGGTAAAGGTGGGTATTAAGTTCGAGTTTAGCCGCTAAAAACGTCATTTTTTTCACGATTACTTTTCTTTAATAATCCATTTTAAGGAATACAAACTTTGTGAAAATTTGCTTTGGGCTTTTCCCCATCAAGTTATAATAAAATTTGCAACAAATATGTATAATTTCGAACTTGATACTCACTCGAACTTGATACTCACCTTAACCGTGAAGACAAGTTGGGTTTCAGCTTGAAACCCGAATATAGTACTCAGGTTAATAATATATATAAGTAGATATTAGAGGTCTGCACAATTCCATTTGTAAATGCAGAGTACACGTGTACTTGCTACATGAGTACATCTATTTGAGAGAGTCGCAAAACTATTGGTACACATTTTGATGAACACCAAAAGTCACGAGTAACTTCTTGTTGCTACTCTGATGTCTTCACTACCAACAAACACATATTCCTCTTTCTCACTTATTGAAGTATACTCAGAGTGATCACGTCGAGTATGTTGCGAGAACAAAACTTCTTAGAGTACTCCATGTACCACGTGCAGCTTCAGAAATACAAAAAACAGTTACTCTCCATAATATATGTTTTGGTTTGTTATAAAGAACGGCAAACGTTAAGGTAAGTGTGTGACATATATAAATATATGAAATATGTGATATACACACATATCTATGATTAATAATAATGGAAAGTTTTGCTTCGCACATAACTAAGAAATACTTGTGGTATCACGTGAAGTGAAGAGAATCCATGTTGTACTTTTTCTCAAGTACTTACATTTTTATTGTTCCTTTTTTTCGGAACACATATTGTTTCGGATAAGTACTTGGTGGTATTTGACAAGCAAGTGTTCTCTTCACTTCACTACTTGCGCTCTGAGAGAAAGACAGTGTATGTACTATATTCGACAACGAATTGCATACATGTACTGAAAAGTTATTCGATGCAGACCTCTAGTAGATATGTTAACATATAAGTAGATATGTTAACATATCTACTGAAATACGAAGTAGACTCGAAATACATATAGAAGATTTTTATTAAAACATACACCCAGAAAAAAGTGCCTTCGAAACTAAAGGAAAAAATGTTTATAATTTTAGTTTATCCATTTTATTTCCATTAAGTTAAATTTTTGTGTGAAATAATAAAATTTACTTGTTTCAGTAAAAAACTCCTAAACTAAAAGCAGTTAGGAATAGTTCATTAACTAGAATAATGGCCAGTTTCTCATCCTCCGATTAATTTTAACCGGAGGATAGACCTCCGGTTAGTAAAATTTTTGTATGGGATCAGCTGTTTTATCGACACGATAAATAATAAAACAACATTGAGAATCTGGCCCTAAGGCATGGAATTTTACTAATACTGTTTTCTTCGCTGGGTATAAGAATTTACTACTGAACAAGAAAATTTTATTCACTGATAACAAAGCATTCGAAAAATAAACAAAAACCGAACTAAAATCAAGTTTCCTCAAATTTAGTAAAATTTCTTATAAAACGATAACACTGAATTCCTTTATTATAGAAGGCTTATCATACATACGAATAACACTTGGCATAGAAAAATATTATAGTTCATTCGTACTAAGAAGTATTCAATCCTTTCAAAACTTAAGGAAACACACTTGTTAGAATATAGGAAATTTTCCTATATTTCTTTTATCTACTGTAATCGATACCTGTCATCGATGTAATCTATATGTTTGCGCGTGGGTTGTTTTTTTAGTTTGAATCGCATTGTTATGGTATACGGAGAGATTGTTAAAAAATAATATAGTAAAATAATATAATAAATAACAAATAAAATATTTGTAATTTTAAATTAGTGAGAAAATTGTTCGTTTTTTTTTTCAAAATTATTGAACATAAATAACAATTATTGAACAATCTATCAATGTTCGTGATGGTGTATAAAGAAAGAAAACAGCAACAGAATAACAACCCCTTCATTCGTCTTCATTTTGGAATCTTCAATTATCAGGTAACATTCATACAGTGACGCAATTTTTTGTGAAAAGAATTGGTTTATGATTGTTTATATTTGTAGGTATTGAAATTGTAAAAGGAGGACAAAATCGTTACGCAGCATCTTATTAAAAGTGAAAGGAACAAGAAGAAGAAAAGCATTGCGTTTTACAGTTGGTGAATTTACATGGATATTGGAAATAGTGGAATAATAAACTAATATTTCAAGGCCAATCGATACTGTTAATTCTTAATAAATATATTTAATATATTAATAAAACATGTCTTTTATTGAAGAAAAAATGACTATATAAATAAATAAAACTGTATTTAAAAACGAAGGTAAGCAGTTCTAATTTTGAAGTAAGAGGTTTACCACAAATATGTAAGATTTGTCCAAATGAATGAAAAAAGTTCAATAAAATCAATCCATATATGAATTCAATTCAGTTAAATTTGTTCATTCTGTAGTATAGTGGTACATAAATATAGGAAAATGTTAACTAATATATGGAATGGATTCTACCTAATTTCTACGAAAATCATATCGTTCAAACAAATAAAAACGTCTTTGGCGCTATACGAAGTTCAACTTTCTTCACAATGAGATCATTTTAACTTAAAGAAGTGGTCACTTTTTTCTGGGTGTACATAGGGTCAGGTTTGTTACATGAAGTCGAAATGTGGACTATGAAGAAACTTAAATCTTTCGAGATCTGGACGCTAATGAAGTTCTGCGAAGATTACTCAAAAAATAATAATTTATTATTACAATAAAGAAATTAAAAACAGCATACTGTGGACATATGCGAAATAACAATATTCGGTAATAAACATGCGGAAATCATAAAGAATTCGTGAATATATCTATATACGAGTAATATAATATATTTAATGTTATTGCATTGTAGTGTATAAGTTAGCCAAAAGTAAGATAGGGTCTACAGTAAAAGCCCTCTTGAACCCGCTACAACACCCAGAAAAAAGTGACCACTTCTTTAAGTTAAAACAAGTAAGGAAAGTCTAAAGTCGGGCGGAACCGACTATATTATACCCTGCACCACTTTGTAGATCTAAATGTTCGATACCATATCACATCCGTCAAATGTGTTGGGGCTATATATAAAGGTTTGTCCCAAATACATACATTTAAATATCACTCGATCTGGACTCAATATTTAAGTCGGCTAATGCACTAGGGTGGAACACAATGTTAGTAAAAAAATATGGGAAACGTTTAAATCTGAAGCAATTTTAAGGAAACTTCGAAAAAGTTTATTTATGATTTATCGCTCGATATATATGTATTACAAGTTTAGGAAAATTAGAGTCATTTTTACAACTTTTCGACTAAGCAGTGGCGATTTTACAAGGAAAATGTTGGTATTTTGGCCATTTTTGTCGAAATCAGAAAAACATATATATGGGAGCTATATCTAAATCTGAACCGATTTCAACCAAATTTGGCACGCATAGCAGCAATGCTTATTCTACTCCCTGTGCAAAATTTCAACTAAATCGGAGTTAAAAATTGGCCTCTGTGGCCATATGAGTGTAAATCGGGCGAAAGCTATATATGGGAGATATATCCAAATCTGAACCGATTTCAACCAAATTTGGCACGCATAGTTACAATGCTAATTCTACTCCTTGTGCAAAATTTCAAATAAATCGGAGCAAAAAATTGACCTCTGTGGTCATATGAGTGTAAATCGGGCGAAAGCTATATATGGGAGATATATCCAAATCTGAACCGATTTCAACCAAATTTGGCACGCATAGTTACAATGCTAATTCTACTCCCTATGCAAAATTTCAACTAAATCGGAGCAAAAAATTGGCCTCTGTGGGCAAATGAGTGTAAATCGGGCGAAAGCTATATATGGGAGCTATATCTAAATCTGAACCGATTTGGCTGATATTTTGCAAGTTTTTCGAGACCCATAAAATATTCGGATTTACGGAATTTGAGGAAGATCGGTTGATATACACGCCAATTATGACCAGATCGGTGAAAAATGTATATGGCAGCCATTAGCGTAGCTAGACAATTTTCCTGGGGGGGGGGGGGGCTATAGCCCCCTATCTAAAAATTTATAGACTGAACTTATAGGTTAAATTATTGTTTTATTTCATAAACAAGAATACAAAAATAGCCATCAAAATAATATATAATAAAGCAACTAAAAGTAGTTCCACACTTTTCCCAGCAAAAAATTGGGATTTGTTTTAAAGGCACAACTTTAAAAGCACTTCCAAAAATGTCCTCACAAAGAAGTTAATTATATTAACTACACATGAAGTTTTTTACTTCAGTTTTTTCATATTTTAATGCGTAATATTTGTTTTCTTTTTTCAAGTAGTTTAAAAAAGAATAAGAATAAATAAAATGGTAAAAATTATTCAAATTTTGCAACAAAAATGCTAAATCCATTATAGAAAAATCGATCATTTTTGAAAATATTCAAACAAACGTTAGAATGCAATAAAAATCATAAAAATTATTATAAATTAATGTTTCTTGAAGCTCGAGGTCTTTATAAATATTTATATAATTCTAACAAAAGGTCGACCAAAAATCAAATAAAGAACGAATAAATAAAAATTATTTATTTGGGAAAATATCACACAATTTTTTAATTCACATTCAAAACTCTGAATTCGGATCACACCGTAAGAAGTGATGCAAATTTATTGCAACGGCTGTTGAAACGGTGGACATTCGTTCTATGACGAGTTCCTATTACATTCATCGCTTCTCCGCCAATTTTGCACCACTTTCGGACGCAAAAAGAACATTTTCACTTCTTTATTGGCGACGCTTTTTTGCAGCATTATTAAGATATTAATTTATCAAAGAATAGTTTTAATACCAATTACTATTTTTTAATTAAGATGACTAAACCAGACTAAACATATAATAAAGGAGCTTTACAGCCTGTTTCTGTATGTCGAATGAGCTCTGTGGATCGACTAAAATGGAAACAAACAGCTGAATTTATAACCAAAAAACAGCTGTTTCTATGCATTTCAGTCGATCGATTGAACTCGTTCGACATACGGAAACAGGCTGTTAGTTATTCAACTAAACCATAAGTTCAATCACAGCTCTATTTCATAAATATCGGACTTCAAACATTGCCATCGGCAACTGCTACCACAACCCAAGGAATTCGATTGTGCATGAAAGTCTCTAGCGGAACTTTGTGCGGTTGTATATACTTGTTTAATTTTTATAAAAATGTAAAATCGTAAATAGGTTTTCAAATTCTGGGGGGGGGGCTAAATTTTTTCTGGGTGGGTCTAAGCCCCCTCCCCAGAGGTCTTCCTACGCTTATGATGGCAGCTATATCTAAATCTGAACCGATTTTTTCCAAAATCAATAGGGATCGTCTTTGAGCCGAAACAGGACGCTATACCAAATTTTAGGACAATCGGACTAAAACTGCGAGCTGTACTTTGCACACAAAAATACGTCAACAGACAGACAGACGGACATCGCTAAATCGACTCAGAATTTAATTCTAAGCCGATCCGTATACTAAAAGGTTGGTCTATGATTACTCCTTCTTGGCGTTACATACAAATGCACAAACTTATTATACCCTGTACCACAGTAGTGGTGAAGGGTATAAACAGCTAAAATTTAATGAACATTCATAATAGCATCTAAGTGATTAATATAATAAATCCCAATTCATAATAGCATCTAAAGCTGAGTACTATGTTCACTTTTCAAGCTGAAAACCAGCTTGTTTTCACGGTTACTTTTTTAATTAATTAATTTAGAAATATAAAATCACTTGCAAACAATTCATTGAATCTTTTTCATTCATTATTTGGCAAGACTCGATCAAAATATAATAGTCTTCATAAATATATTTGTACACTCATAGAAAAAAGTCTGCTAAAAACAGCAGTCGATGTCTGCTGTTATATTTTTGTACTTCAGGGCGTAATGAACAACAATTTATAAAATTTTTAGGTTATACAATTTTCCCCAAAGCCTATTTAAGAACCAGAAGTAGGTTTTGGTATATTTTTGCACTGTAATATACTTACAAGCTCCTAAATACGATCAGCAAACATTTTGTTTGCTGTTATGCATCAATTCGATAAATATTCAGATTTTTGGTCAAATACTATAGATATTCATAAAATATTGAGTTAATTATGTTAGGATAGCTCCTAAGTTGACATTTTTATTTGTTTTAGCCAAAATAAAACATGTTTTAGTGTAATCGAGCTTTAAAAAATAGTAACAAATACTAACAAATTTCTTTGGGTGTACTTTTAATTTAGTGTTTTGGTGAAAAAGCCGAACATAGTACTCACCTTAAGTGATTAATATAATAAATCCCAATATGTTTTTTTGCTTTTATTTGATTATGAAGACTGTCACACACCCAAAGAAATTTGTTAGTAGGGACAGCAGAAAAGTCTGCTAAAACAGCAGAAAGTCTGCTGAAAAAGGGACAGCAGTCACTGTTTGCTGAAATAGCAAACATTTCCTGCTATTTTTTAAGCTCGATTACACTAAAACATGTTTTATTTTGGCTAAAACAAATAAAATGTCAACTTAGGAGCTATTCTAACATAATTAAAACAATATTTTAATTATTTATAGTATTTGACCAAAAATCTGAATATTTATCGAATTGAGCCATAACAGCAAACAAAATGTTTGCTGATCGTATTTAGGAGATTGTAAGTATATTACAGTGCAAAAATATACAAAAAACTACTTTTGGTTTTTTAATATGCTTTGGGAAAAATTTATAACCTAAAAATTTTATAAATTGTAGTTCACTTGGCCCTGAAGTACAAAAATATAACAGCAGACATCGACTGCTGTTTTTAGCAGACTTTTTTCTATGAGTGCATTTTTCTCAAAGAAAAGGAGCCATTTCAGATTATTCACCCAAATATAAATTAAATAACTGTAATTGATATATGCTAGAATATGGCTAGCTAGTGAGCACCAAAATTAATAGAAGTAATGCCAAAAATCAACAATACCATATATCTGCGTGATGGAAGAGAATAAGTAAATTCAATTTGCCCCACAATTTAAAGAAAATTATATTTGAACTATATCGCTAAGCACTCGCCCTACACCCTTGAAATGTATGGTTTAGCTTATTCCCGAGATCCACAATTATCACCATTTATGCTGTACATCTTCAATCAACATACAAAAGCAGCTGTTTCGACCATCTCCAAAATCTCATCAATTTTATAAAGCATTATTAGCCTAATTTATTTTAAGGGTATTTGTAAGTACAACATATTTTTAAGATTCTCGCCTCTTGTAATTTGCTTTAATAATAAGAGATTGAATATGAATCCCTAAACTCTTTTAATTGGAGAGAGGATAGTTAGTAGGGAGATGTGGTGACAAAACAGGTACGATCGAAGGGGTAATGTATAACTACAAGTACTGACATTACCATAGACGTACCCACAACAGGGTCATGAGCGGGGAAAAGTGTACTCCCTGTAACAATAACATCGTGTTACTCAATAATTCAGAATAGTGAAATCCTTTTCATTGGCTGTATATGTGTGATATTTAAATTTTATGTGGCCTTGTATGGCATATTTTTCTAAACTATGTTCGAGTCGAAAATTAAATGGGTCAAAAAATCACGCCACTTGAGAACTAGCCGTCAACTTCGGTCAAACCAAAATTATAAAAACACTATATTAAACTGGTTTGCAGTTGTATGGATTGACAATTCTGGGTACTATATCTACCATTTACTGCAAAACGTACAGATATCATCTCTACGATCCATTCGATAGCAATATTTCTCTATGTGAAAGATATCCGGAACACACATTCTTCAAGTCACTACACCCAAAGAATCATGTTTTAGTTTGGCTGAAACTGTAAACTTAGGGGCTATCATAACACAATTAAAACAAAATTATGTTATTTGAATATCTAAAGTATTTGCCCAAAAATCTGAATATTTATCAAATTGAGGCGTAACAGCAAACAAAATGTTTGCTGATCGCAATTAGGAGCTTCGTAAATATATTACAGTGCAAAAATATACCAAATACTACTACCTAAAAAAGTTTATAATTTGTTGTTCGTTAGACCCTGAAGTACAAAAATATAACAGCAGACATCGCAGACTTTTTCCTATGAGTGAATAAAAATATACATCCCAGTTCTTCATCAAGTTAAAACAGACATTTCAGTTAAAAGTCGATTTTGGTCACCATCAAAAGACGTTAGAAAAATCTATCAGAAATCTATTAGACGAAAAATCGAAAGTCGGGATTCGATATTTAAATCCCTAGTGAACAACATGTGGCATGAAGATCGAGAAACGAGACTTTTCATTCAGGATGCCACTTTTTGGACACTAAACCTTTTAACTGTACACACGTTTACACCTTTCTCTGAAAATCTAAATCGTTTCACGTTCGCAATAAGTAAGAGGCGATTAATGATTATGATAAAGACACCATATTGTGTTCCTGCTTTTGAGAAACATAGTTTGGGTAATCAAATCAGTGAAGAATTTAATATCTCATTCACATTACTCTTTTAAAATCCACTTTAACTAGATTTCAATAGTCATTTCATAAAAAAAAGGATTTCAAATCCTCTTTTAGTAGAATTCGAGTCTAATTTGAATGGGCCATAAGGTGTCTAAGATATTTCCGAAAAGACACCAATTTCGTGATTCTTCAAATCGAAACCCTATTCTTGTATATTGAAATGATACAGTTTAAAAGAAATATTTTGTTTTAAAGTTAATATATTTAAAGAACACAATATATGCATGCATATTTTCCATTCATTTCAAGATTTTTAAAAATAAACGAATAAGCAATATATTAATAAAATGCACACGTTATGCCAATAAAACGAATTTGTTTTATAGCTTTAAATTTGAATATTCACAAGTATTTTAAGCGGGTATCCCAAAGGTAGTTACAAAAATATGTATGTATAAATAAATGTACGGAGATTTTTAAATAGAGATATTTCATTAGATGAAAAGTGTTTTTACAGATGTGCAGCTTTTGCAAACGTTGAAATGTCGATGACAAGTAATCCATTATTCTTGAATTGACTAAGATGATGTAAGATCAATAATTATAAAATTTTTTATTGTTCATTTGCCAGACTTCAGCATATGCAGCACTTCATTAGCCATTTCAACAGCCTGCTTCCTTAGTTTCAGGGCCTAAAATGAAATCGTACATTTTAACTAAATATATGTAATACGTTATCCGCTTACAAACCTTTGTTCTTAACTCTTTTTCATTTGTTACTAATTCTTGTATTTGTACTGCTGTCCATTCATTATTTTTCTGATCAACATTCCAACGTAGATACAATTCTAAAATCAAAGAATTTTATATGAAGATGGCTGAATTTACATTAAGGAGACTTAAAAACTTACCACTCCAGAGTTCCAAACTAATTGGTGCAACAGATGGCCATAACACTTTTGGATTTGGCTCATATAGAGGATTTAAAAAGTTTTTAAGCACTTCAGGCCTATTTAGGTATGACCATAGGCTTGTCGTTCGCGTATGGACTCGTAATTCATGTCGTTCTTTTTCAGAATCGCAAAGAAATGTTCCATATTGAGAAAAATAGCTATGTTCGAAAACCATTATTAGCAGCTGTGTGCTAAATTCAAAACTACAGGGAAATTGTTTGTATAATTGATGAATGCAGTCTAAGAACAAAACAAATGTAGCCCCCGTACTTTTATGGCGATTTTGAGTAGGAGTGTAGCACGAATAACGATGCCGTGATGCAAATGGATGACCAGCTTGTATCCATTCTCGTTCTATGAGAGCCTGAATTCCTCTCACAGTACGGCAGTCTGGATTTAAAATAATTTGCACTAGTGAAGTGACAATCAAAGTGGAATCTAGTCCTTTGGCACCGTGTACTAAAACTGGACTTCCCTCTTGATCGAGACATTGAGCTACTACACAAGCAGCATTCAGTGAATTCAATACTAATGTCAGCCAGTTACTATTTTCCAAACGTGATAACCATTTATCAGGAGAGCAATTAACATCGTTACAAGCTTCGATGAGTTTTGAAAAACTGTCCAATATTGCAGTAGGTGATGACACATTGCCAATGGAACGATTTACTTTCTTCCACTGGGTGTAATGTTGGTCTGTTTCGGTATTCGATTTTCCTTTTCCCCATGTATCAACTATGAAGCCTTTTTTGCTGCGACCCAAAACCAAATTTAATATTGCCTCATCAGCTCGGCATCGCTTAATGCCCTGTATGGATAAAGGCTGAGCGCTTCTAAGTAAAGCAGCTCCATTGTCATGTTTGTAACTGAGCACAGGGAATCGACCCCCATCGCGAAATGCTGCCGATTGAACTATTTGTTCATCCGTTATGGCTTTTGGTACAATCAATATTGGACCGTAAGTAGGACATGTTTTGAAATCTTTATTTACGTTTGTAATCCGCCATTCACAACATCCTGTACTATCAATATTTTCATGTCCATTGGGAGAGAGTGGACTTATTGCAAAACTGTTTGTGTTGCCACTTCCTACAATACCCAAATTGTTTCCGCATGTAGAAGGGGACACAAGTTTTGAAAATTCTAGCTCTGGTCTGCAAAAAAAAAAAAAACAAATTATTTTAAAATAAATATAAATTGATGAAAATTTTTGTAAATCGTAGAGACCTAAACATTGTATATCCATCCTCTAAAATTGTGTACATGGGTCGATAGAAAAAAGGATACTCTTGTTCAGGATTATTCAACGAGCTTAATGCTTCCAGAGACGACGCAATATTAAAATATTCCTTAGCAAACTTAATATGCAAGGAAATAATGCGCAGATCTTTACACTTCAAAGTTATCATTCCTCCAACTACAGCGTTTTGAACGAGAAAGGGCTTTTTTTCAACACAATCAATGTTCTTGTGCATCAACTAGAAAAATAAAAATATTATATAGTTTTGATTTCCCAAATTATGAAATACATACCCAGAGTTCTTGGTTATTTTCTTGGCGAGAGCTACTCAGTAATAGATGGTGCCCAGTTATGCATAGTCGACCTTCAATTACAGCATTTGTATGGTCATGTAGGAATACTCCATCCAACTTGGGAGTCAGTATTAGTTCCACGAAATCCATTTTATGTTGAAGGATTTTATCATTTATCGTTATCAACAAACTACGTGCAAACGATGAGAGCTTTTAGAAAACACAATTGTAACTTTCTATACAAAAGTTTAGAATATTTGTAGAATGCCGTCCATGATATCTTTACATTTGTCAACGATTACAGAGGGTGTGTATTTCTCTTTCTATACAAAAGCCGATATCAGCATCATTTATATTAGGTTCTCTATTTAAAATCCAAATATTAATTCTTATCAAATAATTTGTACCATACATACAAATGTGTAACAAAGAAATTAGAGCAGCAGGAACAAATTTAATAAAAGGTTGCTAAAAAAAATGCACTACTAGTGTATTTTGAATCTAAAAAGGTTGCACTGTAGGTGTATTCTGAAGCTTCGTTTATTCCAATCAATGATAATGAACGTTTATTTAATTTAATCCATCAAAATTTTCATATTTGTTGATATTTATGTTTGTTTTGACTTTTGACGTCAGTTAATAATAATTGGTAGCTTGTTTAAATGATAGTTGAAGCTTCGGCGTTGATCACACACATTACAATGGGTCTCTGTTCATGTCGCAAAAAGCCAAATGGTATTAATAGCTCCGTTCGAGAACCCGATAATTTTTGATAATTATCACAAATTTGTAAGGCCTGGTTATGCATCCAAAAACGGGAAGTAAGCGTAGCGTGGCGTGTCATCTGTTTGTTTTTGATATACGACAGCCCCTACAAACGATTACCCAACGTCTGCACAACGTAAACGTGTTAAGATTCAGAAAAAACAAAAATTTACGTGTCGTTGTCAGCTGATCAAAAAACAGGCGTCATCGATTGAAAGAGAGGGAAGTAGTTTGAATACGTGAAAATTCATTTCAATAAAAATTATTATTGTGTTGTTTTCGGTTAAAATTGACTATGAAAAATTAATATTATTTATGAAATTAATTTACACACACACACATTTACCGATTATTTATTCATCGCCGACAAGTCGTAGCGATCCGACACACTGTAATGCGCTTTAAGCCTAGTACTAAGATCACGTTTTCGCACGAAAAACTGTTATACTCCATATAAAAAAAACCTTAGCGCGGAATAAATGCGAAATTTTTGTTTTGAGCATTTTCCAACAAATATTTATACAACCCTAGATTTTTCGCACGAAAAAATAGGCAGGTATATTATTTCGCAAAAATAAGTTAACATCCCCGGATTTGGGACCTGCGGTTTTCGCAGAAACGAACTTAGTACTAAGCATTACTGACGAATTTGGCATGCATAGTAACTAGGGATGCCAGACGTGCTCTTTTAAAGAGCACATGTGCTCTTTTTTACAAAATGTGCTCTTAAAACAAGACAGGCCAAAAGAGCACGCGAAAGTGCTCTTTTTTCTGCATCACAACAAATATTAATCAAATGGCAAAAGTAAACTGAAAATATGTAAATGTCGCACTAAGAGATTTTCCTAGCCGTTATTTTCTAATTAAATAGTGTGTTACTTTATATTTTATTATTCCGGACGGAATGTCGGTGTTTGTAAAGAATCTTACAATGTGTCGGATCGATACGACTTGTCGGCGATGACTAAATAATCGGTAAATGTGTTATCGATCCCATAAACATGCAGCAGTATCGATTATGCCTTCGGACTTAACTTATAATGTGCACAATATATGGGATATGTTCGACAAGAGCACTGTCGTCCGGAATAACTGATAATCTGTAAAGCGCATAAGGTGCCCTTAAGATTCTTTACAAACACCGACATTCCGCCCGGAATAACAGATAGTCTGTAAAGCTCATAAGCCGATATAAATTTGTCTATTCGGCGGCGCACAATTATCCATTATAACATCAATTTGATATCATAAAAATGGTAATAAGATTTATTGTACAATCAAATTTACATTTTATTCAATTTTTCGGAGCTAAATTTTTTCAAAATTATTATAGCAATTTTATACTGATCAATTGTGGGTGGAAAGTTCAAAATTTTGGCAAAAATTCAACAATTATTAATAAATTGTTCTGATTTAAATCAATATTATTGATTAATGCGCTTTACAGATTATCAATTATTCCGGATGACAGTGCTCGTTTCGAACATATCCCATATATTGTGCACATTATAAGTTAAGTCCGAATGCATAATTGATACTGCTGCATGTTTATGGGATCGATAACACACTTACCGATTATTTAGTCATAGCCGACAAGTCGTATCGATCCGACACACTGTAAGATTCTTTACAAACACCGATATTCCGTCCGTAATAACTGATAATCTGTAAAGCGCATAATTGGCGGCTAGGTTTGAGTAATATAATAATTATTAATACATTTTTCTGATTTAAATTAATATTTTTGATTAATTGGCGCCTAATTTTGAGTCTAGATGAGTCGACATATTCGGCGGCGGAAAACTGGTCGGTGGCGGCGGCTCTGTTTTTATACTAGCAGATTTGTTCGCAACGTATTATGTCGTACGGTTTATCCGACCGTATAAGATGCCCTTTATATGTAAAGGCCCCATCACCTTTTTTCGCAATTGTTGTTAACGTTTTAAAAATCGATTTTCGATTTCTGTTGAATCGTTAATCGCCACATCGGACATTGTTATCATATCTGGGCTGTATTCTTTCCATTGCCAGCGAATTATCATAAAATATTGGAGAATATGGGTGAAGATAAAAATCCAAATGAAAATGTTGAAAAATCGGAAGAGGATCAGTTAGTTCCACCGCAACTAGAACCGTCAAAAGTGTTCACTGTAGAGAGTATCCTTTCCAAAACCAAGATTCATTTAACACTTATATGCATATAACCTAAAATAATAAACTTTCTCCCATAGTCCTATATAATTGCATGGAACTCCTTAGCTAGATTTGATATATCATTTCAGTTTTGCACATGATAAAAGAAGCCCAGCAACAACATGGTCTGCGTCATGGGGACTATCAGCGGTACCGGGGATACTGTACCAGGCGTATACGTCGCTTACGGAAGGCTCTGAAATTCCCCCAAGGCGATAAAAGGCATTTCAAGCGTCGAGATGTTACATTGGCTCAAGTGACTGGAAAGCGAGCGGACGAACGATATATACATATTCCGCTTATAAGCGCGGAGCGTTCGTGGTCATATGCAATGCAGCTGAAGCAGGAATCCAATACGGAACCACGTAAACGTTTCCACTTGGTTAGCAAATTAAGGAAAGCATGTGTCTATGCACTGCAGTTGCAAGAGCTGTGTAACGTAAGTTTCATAGTTCCCACTAGGCATCATATTCTAATGCATATTATTTTAGTCTGACGCATTTGACGCACGAACCAAACTGGAATGTGAAGCATACGTAGCATGGATGCACGGTAGTCTTCATTTCGAATTGCAGCTATGGAAGACAGCTGGAGAGCATTTGAAACGGGCCCAAGTGGTATACGAGAACCTTGCCAAGGCTTTACCTGAGGATGAGCAGGAGCTCTACAGAACAAAAGTCAATGAGTTTACACCCAACTTACGTTATTGTGCTTACAATATAGGCGGTGGTCGTGCTGCTGGTGGTAATATGGACGATTTACTTGAGTTCAGAGCTCAAGGTCTACTCGAGAACCTTGATGATTTGGTTAATCAGACGAAAACGGAAAGCAGTGAGGGCCTGCAGACAATTGAATGGCGTGGAAGAAAGGTCACTGTGCGCCCAGAAAAAGTACGTTTATTCTTGCTAAGTGCACAAGAATTAGATAAAGGCCTTGAGAAAACATCGAAAGTCGACGCTAAGATTGAACTTATTGAGCGTACCCTTATGGATTGCAAGGACGCCATACAAGCAGTTAAGGAAGAGATTAAACAGGATCCCAAGCTGCGTTCTCTGGCCACAGGTCAAACTGTTTCCGGTGTGCAATATCTTTTGGCCTATCTTTCATATATACGGCATAGTCGTACTTTGCAGCGCAATCTCTGTTTAGTTGAACAAGCAAAGGCCAACTTTGATGACCCTAACCAGAAATCCCAGATTGGTCTCGGAGAAGGCAAACGCGTGCGACCACAAGATCTAACTCGCTTATATGAAATAATTCTACAAAATGTTGCAGAAATGCAACAAATTCAAGGCATGGAAGAAGACCAAAGGTATCAAGCGGAGGTAGAAAACTTGGCACTAACTTTCAAAGCATTCCGCTGTTATTACATTTCCTTGACGTTGGTCGACATGAAGAAATGGAAAGAAGCGGTGGCACTTTACGAACGCTCTTCAAAGTATGCAACTGAAGCATTGAAAGGAAAATCAACTGATGATTTTCATTTAGCCGCCGAGCTTAAGAAGTTAATAACAACAATTGATAGCTGTAAATTCTCTGCCCATGCATACAGTGTTTTGGAAGACGACAATACAGATGATCCAATTTTTACATCCAAATCACAAAAATCGACGAAACCATTGTTTGAACGATTAACCCAATATAAGGAAGACCAATCTCTACACACGAAAAACCCCAATGTTTTCAAAATGGTGCCCGAAATGGAGGCAATTCCCTGCAAGCCACTCTTCTTTGATTTGGCATTGAATTATGTTGAATTTCCATCTTTGGAGGATAAACTACAATCGCCAGGGAAAAAGGGGATATCTGGTTTCGTCAAAGGCTTTCTTGGTTGGGGTGGTAATAAGTGATTTCCATAAAAGAGCATTTTATATGTCCGTTGCATGTAGGCATGGTGAATGGTGTGCACGAGTTGTAAGTGAACAAATTTACAACATTGAAATCTAGCAACTTTTTTGTTACATTATTTTTTGTGAATTAAAATAAAACTGTATTTCTTTTTAATATATTTCTATTCTATATAAATTTTAAACTATGCAAAACAACAAAAAAGATCATTGCCAAATGAAATTTAGAGTTATTGTTGGGATCGTTGCTGTTGTTGCCGCTTGTGATAATGATTAGTAGTTAGGGGCGGGGATTCTTTTCCGTTTTATTGGGTTGTAATATTATAAGCTATATATCGGATATTATTTTTAGTTGATTATGTTTTGCTAATTCAATATTTGAAATTCAACAGACATATTTGCAATCGCATTTGATACTTTGTCTCGTAGACTTGCCCGCGCCATATTAAATTTTTGTCAGTTGCCTGAAATTGAATGTTTAATTTATATCGAATGATTCAACTGGTTAGGTTGTGCGTCAAATGGTAAAAACGATTAGTGACGCATCATAACCAATTCGATTTGATCCCCGTCGATACCATAGCCTCTTAAATGACACTTTAATAATTACCATACACCAAGACTACTATCCTGATAGAATTTTACAGCAAAGATAATACACTTTAGTAAATGGGAAATTGGCTTGCGTCATACCAAATGTTGCATTGCGGGCCATACATGTTTTTATATGCATTTTTTAAATGAAAAACTTAATTTTTTGAATTGAACAATGATAATTGTGAGCAATAAATTAAAAATTATATTTGTTCCAAGATATTTCCAGCTCTTAATTTCTTTTTATTGTCATGATAATATCGTTTATCTAATTAAAAAAAGAGATCATGCATACAAAAGGTGGAAACGATTTAGAACTCCTGAGCTTCACGAGGAATACCGAAGACTAAGTGTGGTGACTAGCAAAGCCGTAAAAGAGGCTGTTATGAAAATAAATTTCGCACTGCAATTGACTCAAAAAAGAAATGGGATATAATCAAAGAAGTTGGTATTGGTAAAACCAAAAACACAAGAACTGTCGGTGACCCAGGTGAAATGAATGAAAACTTTGTTAATTGATAATTAATAATCTATCAGCTTTACAAATGGACCATGTTTTTTCACCATTTTCTTGTTTCGAATTTAAATGTGTGAACTCTGCTGATGTCTTGGAAAGTTGTCTCCATATAAAATCTTACGCTGTTGGTCTGGATAAAATTTATCCTAAATTCATAAATGTGTTGTTGCCAAATTTACTGCTGCATATCACACACCTATTCAATTCTATCATAACATCAAGACAATATCCCATGGAATGGAAACAAGCAAAAGTAATACCGATCCCTAAACCGGGTACAAATAATCATGTATGTTCTGGGTTTCACGTGACAGAGATTTCACCTCTCACATGCATCTCCCCCCAAAAATTTTTAGTTGTTCTGTGTTTCCCGTGAAACAAGATTTTTCGAATTCGCTTGCCGAAAAATGAAAATCTGCAAATCATATGGTTTGCAGAAAAAAGTAAACAAGTTGTTTACATTGCTGTCATAAACTAAGTATTTTTCAAATTTTTTGGAAAAAATTAAAATGCCTGCTTCGTTTTTGTTAATGGTTAATGGTATACGAAGAAACTCATTTTCTGACACACGGATACAAAGGCGCCGATTGCGCGATGTTACAAATCCAATGGATATTCCAAATTCTTGGTAAGATGACTTTATAATATTTACTCGGCTGACTTCTTTTATTTTTTTAGTTTTGTGGGCTTATTCCGTTTGAACAAGGAAGGATTTTCGCTTATTCTTGACAAGATTTCTCCATATCTTGGACATGGGTCCATACCAGCCCCAATTCAAGTGGCGGCTGCTTTAAGGTTTTTTGCAGTTGGTTCTTTTCAAGGAGTTATAGCCAATGATATGTATCTAAACATTGGAAGAACTACGTTTTGTAAAATATTGTGGAAAGTTGTAAATGCCATAGAGGATCACATATGTCCATCGTGGATTACAATGGATATGAGTTCTGTAGAAATAAATGCATCAAAGTTATATTTTTTTCAATTTAATTTTGTTTTCTTTTGTAAGAGTTCAGAGACGAGCAACTAATTTGAAGATTTAAGGCGATGCGCAAAAACTTTTAACGCCGTTAGAAATAATCGTTATGTTCGCACTAAAATCGACTACAAATGAAATTAATTAATTTTCATCGCATTACAAATTCAAAATTGCCGAATATTTTGTATGTTATGCTTTTTTAGTAAATAAAAGAAATAATTTTTTTGAAGTAAAATATTTTTGTACCGACGGCGAGAAATGTTGCCGCAGTTTATTATGCTTGACTGACTCTTGCCTGTGACGCTTTGCAGATGTAATGTTGCCCAATCGTTTAAAGAAATTTTGGGTTCAAAAATATTGTTTTCATTTATTTGATTTTATTCAAAAAGTAATTTGTTTTTATTTTAAATGTAAGACTAATCGTATTCATACAAAATTCGTTAACAATTAACAAGCAATATCATTATTTTTCTCAATTATAAAAGTTTCAATGCGCTTTCTCAAACTCTTGCAACACCGTCATTTCGAACTTAAGCTGAGTACTATGTTCTGTTTTCAAGCTGAAAACCAGCTTGTTTTCACGGTTACTTTTTTTAATTAACTAATTTAGAAATATAAAATTATTTGCAATCAATTCCTTTGATCTTTTCCATCCATAATTTGCAGAGACTTGATAAAAATGTTATCGTCTTCATATATATTTTTGCACTTTTAATTTAGTGTTTTGTTGAAAATCTCGAACATAGTACCCACCCCCAATAAACACAGGATGAGCGTTTTTCAAATGTAACAATTTTTCAGTTTGAGGGTAAATATAATTTTCAACATAAATTCAACTTGACTTGAAATAGCTCATCTTCAATACATCTTCAAAATGTTTGCGAATTACTTCCCATTTGCCAAAATGTTGACGAAATCTTTGAAAAGGTGTTGAAGATAATATGAGAAAACTTTGACAAAACACTACCCTAAAATGCAACGAAAAAACCATGTGGTTTTCAATACTTATTTGTGCAACGAAGTTCGTGGTCAATTGCAAGAAATAAAAAAATGGAAAATTTTAGACAAATAACCAAATAGTTTATAAAAATAGGTAAGTGAAAATAAAAAATGAAATAAAACTTTATGGAAGTCACTAAATGTATATCTCTTTGCAGAAAACTAAAATTATGGATTCTACGTTCTTGAAAACATTAAAAAGCTGACCGGTGAAAAAATGGTGGACAATTAACTGGAACTGTTTCAAATAGTTTATAATAATTGGTACGTCAATATGAAAAATTAAATCAACACTTTAGAGAAGTCACTAAATTCAAATCTCTTTGCAGAAAACTAAAATCTTTGGATGCTACATTCTTGCAAACATTAAGAAGCTGACCAGTGAAAACTGAGTGGCTTATCGACAAGAAAAAGTTTCCAGAAACATTACAAGTGCAACCAATTAAAATTGTTAAAAACAACAAATTGTTGATATCAACAACTTCTGGATGAAAATGTGCAGCACATCGTCAGTTTAATTCATATGCTATTATCAGTTTAAAATGCATATTTTGTGAATTCCTTCTGCTGGAAATCAATTCTAACACGCGGTCAGTACGTTCCTAATTTCAAATTACCCGCATGTTAATAAATTTTAATGCTGTTTTATGACACCAAAAGGAAGGAAAACGAATTATCAATGCAAAAGTGTTTAAGATATTTAAAGTTTTGTTGTTTGTTTTTATTTTGTTCTTATTTGTTGATATGTTTAATAAGATTATTATTTATCAATTGGTATTGTAGTGTATTATGTAGTGTAGTGCATTATTATATATTTTATTTTGATGAAAATGAATAAATTATACAAAATTCATAGAATTTTGGCTTTGACTTTCAATTTGAAGTGTGGATATCATTCATACAAATTTAGGTTGAAAAGTATTTGCAACAATGTTAATTTTGAATTTGACTCGCATCGAAAATTGTTTGACAAATTATTGAGTAGCGATGCATTTCAATTTGAGTATAACACTTGAGATATTATTGCTAATGTGTTGAATTTCACTGTTGAGGGTAATGTCTGTTTTTTGTTGAGAACGCGATTTTCTCAACAATTTCTCAACTTGAATATTACCCTAATCCTTTGAAAAAATGTTTGAAAAATTGTTGAAATTTAGCATTTTTCAAACGTTTGTGTTTATTGGGCCTTTACACAAAATCAGCTGCTTTTAAGCAACCACCATTTTTTGCAACAAGTGAGAGGGGAATCTTGGACAATTTGTGATACATTTTTAAATTTTGTTTTTAAGAGGTCTTTTGTGCTATTTTATCATCAAATACTTATGAAGCACATAGAAAACATATGATAGATTCAAAATAAATTATTTACTTTGGTTTTAAATCCTTCGTTTTGCAAATATAGAAGAATGCAATAAAAAAATTGTCCGTGCAAAGTTCTCCCATTTGTGAGGTGAAAAGTTGCACGCAGAACAACCCCTACGGGAACAATTCACTGCAAGTCGTTCATGTGAAACCCAGAACATACACGAATGATTACAGGCCTATTGCAATACTGCCACTCTTGTCAAAAGCTTTTGAACGTCTCATACATAAACAAATCTGGATCAAAATAAACTGTTAAATGCACGTCAATCTGGTTTCTGACCTAAACTACACCCAAAAATTTTGTTACTCATAATAGCAAAAATGTTTGCTAAAACAGCAGTTTTTGTTTGCTGAAAAAGGGACAGCAGTAGCATGTAGTTGTTTCAGCAAACATTCGTTAGTTGAATTTTTTTTGAATTTGAATTTTATTGAATTTTCAAGTTTCACATACAACAAGATATTAATAATCTTATAATTACAGTATGTGAGTCAAGTTGAATGCTAGTTAACAGGATGATAATAAACAAGGAATAAAAAAATAATTATAAAAATAATAATAATAGACAAAATAAATATTTAATTAAAATAAAAAACAATTGATACAAAATTTATGGGCAAAAACCAAAAAAGTAAATAAATTAAAGTAAAAACAAGTATATACGGCCGTAAGTTCGGCCAGGCCGAAGCTTATGTACCCTCCATCATGGATTGCGTAGAAACTTCTTCTAAACACTGCCACCCACAATCGAATTACTTAAGTTGCGGTAACGCTTGCCGATGGCAAGGTATCTTAAAACCTCCTAACACCATCTTCTAAATTGTATGTAAGTCCATACGTGGTATATATTAAATCAAAAAAGATCGATCCAATACGTATATAATTCAGTTTGACAAAGTAGACATAAAATTTTGACAAAATTTTCTACTGAAATAAAATTTTAACAAAATTTTCTATAGAAATAAAATTTACACAAAATTTTCTATAGAAATAAAAATTTTGACTAAATATCCTATAGAAAGAAAATTTTGACAAAAATTTCTACAGAAATAAAATTTTAACAAATTTTTCTATAGAAATAAACTTTTGACAAAATTTTCTATAGAAATAAAATTTTGAAAATGATGAAAATTTTATTATGAACCGAATAAAATTTTAACAAAATTTTCTCTAGAAATAACATTTTGACAAAATTATGAACCGAATAAAATTTGAACAAAATTTTCTATAGAAATAAAATTTTGACAAAATTTTCTATAGAAATAAAATTTTGAAAATGATGAAAATTTTATTATGAACCGAATAAAATTTTAACAAAATTTTCTCTAGAAATAACATTTTGACAAAATTTTCTATAGAAATAAAATTGTGACAAAATTTTCTATAGCAATAAAATTTTGGTAGATTATTTTTGGCTCTAGTGGCAACCATGATAATGAACCGATATGGACCAATTTTTGTGTGATTGGACCAATTTTGGTATGGTTGTTAGCGACCATATACTAACACCACGTTCCTAATTTGAACCGGATCGGATGAATTTTGCTTCTCCAAGAGGCTCCGGAGGTCAAATCTGGAGAACGTTTTATATGGGGGCTATATATAATTATTTACCGATATGGACCAATTCTGGCACGGTTGTTAAAGACCATATACCAACACCATGTACCAAATTTCAGCCGGATCGGATGAAATATGCTTCTCTTAGAGGCTCCACAAGCCAAATCTGGGGATCGGTTTATATGGGGGCTATATATAATTAAGGACCGATATGGACCAATTTTTGCATGGTTGTTAGAGACCATATACCAACATCATGTACCAAATTTCAGCCGGATCGGATGAATTTTCTTCTTTTTGAGGCTCCGCAAGCCAAATCTGGGGATCGGTTTATATGGGGGCTATATATAATTATGGATCGATGTAAACCAATTTATGCATGGTTGTTAGAGACCATATACCAATACCATGTACCAAATTTCAGCCGGATCGGATGAAATTTGCTTCTCTTTTAGGCTCCGCAAGCCAAATCTGGGGATCGGTTTATATGGGGGCTATATATAATTATGGACCGATGTGGACCAATTTTTGCATGGTTGTTAGAGACCATATACCAACACCATGTACCAAATTTCAGCCGGATCGGATGAAATTTGCTTCTCTTTTAGGCTCCGCAAGCCAAATCTGGGGATCGGTTTATATGGGGGCTATATATAATTATGGACCGATGTGGATTTTTGCATGGTTGTTAGAGACCATATACCAACACCATGTACCAAATTTCAGATGCATCGGATGAAATATGCTTCTGTTACAAGCTCCACAAGCCATATCTGAGGGTCCCTTTATATGGGGGCTATACGTAAAAGTGGACCGATATGGCCCATTTTCAATACCATCCGACCTACATCGATAACAACTACTTGTGCCAAGTTTCAAGTCGATAGCTTGTTTCGTTCGGAAGTTAGCGTGATTTCAACAGACGGACGGACGGACGGACGGACATGCTTAGATCGACTCAGAATTTCACCACGACCCAGAATATATATACTTTGTGGGGTCTTAGAGCAATATTTCGAACGGAATGACAAAGTTAATATACCCCCATCCTATGATGGAGGGTATAAAAAGAAAAAGAATATTTATAATAATAAAAACAAGAATTTAAAATTAAAAATAAAAATTAAATAAGAATAAATTTAAAAAACATAGTTAAATTTAAAAACTTAAAAAAGACAATAAAAAGCTACGATAAGTTTGAAAAATAGTTAAAAATTGATTTTTTAAAGGTATTAGCGTCGCCAATGAATTGGATTGATAGAGGTAATGAGTTCCAAAGACGGGTAGCAGTATTAAAGAAATGCCATTCAGACACTAAGAGTTGGTACTGTTGTGATATAATCAACATTCTTCTGTTTGTTCTTCCGAATCGTAATTTGCTGTACAGATATATAGGCTCTTTTGTATAAACAATTTTGTGCAGGAGGATTAAAGTTCTTATTTTCAAGAGTTGGGAGAAGTCAACGCCATATAAGTTACTTTTGAAATTAGAACAGCTCTCAAAACGTTTGATTCCATAGACATATCTTATTATGGCACTAAATGCATTTTCAAGGCGACGTTTACTAACAGTATCAGTGTTGCAAAATAATTCACAGCCGTAGAGAAGAATTGGCATCAAGTAATGCGCTTTACAGACTATCAGTTATTCCGGACGGAATGTCGGTGTTTGTAAAGAATCTTACAGTGTGTCGGATCGATACGACTTGTCGGCGATGACTAAATAATCGGTAAATGTGTTATCGATCCCATAAACATGCAGCAGTATCGATTATGCCGTCGGACTTAACTTATAATGTGCACAATATATGGGATATGTTCGACACGAGCACTGTCGTCCGGAATAACTGATAGTCTGTAAAGCGCATAAGACTTTGCTAGAAGCATACGTATATATTGAGGTGTATAAAACTGAGTTTGACGGAGAGTGCGTAGCATACCAAATACTTTTCCAGCAATAGCACAAATATTGTCCTTCCACGTTAGTGATTCGTTGAAGATGACGCCCAGATTTTTGGAGTTCTTAACGCGTTCAATATATTCACCGTCAATTTTTACTCGCACACCGTCAGATACAACTTGTGTGCGGTTACACACAATCATCATTTTAGATTTCTTCGGATTAATATGGAGAATGTTTTCGTTCGCCCATACACTAATATTATAAAGATCCAGATTGAGTTTGTCAATTCCAGAAGTAAGCTCGTCTCTTTTACAACTTAGATAGACCTGCACGTCATCAGCATAAATGTGAAGCTTAGAATATTTCAAGCAGAGTGGTAGATCGTTTAAGCAAACAGCAAACATTTTTTGCAGCTACAATAGTAAACAAATGCTGCTGAATTAGCAAACGTGTTTGCTAAAAGTTTTTGACAAACCTCGCTGCTAAAGTAGCAAACTGCGTTAGATGAAATAGCTGACAGTTTTACTGCTATAACAACTACAAATGTTTGTTGTTCAACTTGTTTGGGTTCAACTATAAAAAAATATTCATATAATCTCATGCGTAGAAAATTTTATTTATGCAAAGGTATGTATACAATATTTTTATAATATTAAATTGAGCCGACGGGCTTTTTGGGCAGCAAATAAATCAATGACTTCTTCAGTCGACACATTTATTCGGCGATGAACCGACATTAATGCCAATCCATTGAGTCTACTCTCGCCAGTCGAATTTCTAAGATACGTCTTTAATCTCTTCATTTTTGAAAATGAACGTTCGGATGAGCACGTAGTAACTGCAGGGATGGAAAATGCAGTACTAAAGTACTTTTTTCAATACTTTTTCACCCCGGTCAGTACCGTAGTACCCCCGCGAATGATTTAGTACCTTTTGTGTAGACATTTTTGAGTCGATATCAGATTTATGGTACAATAGCTTTGACAAAATATTTTAATAGTTTAAGGCCGGTACTATGTTCATTCTTGCGAAAAATTTTTATGGAAACCATTATTTCGCACATAGAAAGCGGCGTTTTTTTAGGTAGCTTGGAGCGCTATTTTACTGGGAGCGATATTGGATTAAGTTGGTGGTGTTGCTTGTTTTTACAAAATAACATTTTATTTTTGCTTGGGCAATTGATCTGCTATTCCTTTGATCCTTTGTATAGTTTCGGAACAAAAATATGGTCCGTGTTTGATTTATAAACCCGCACAAATAGTTTTTAATAAATAAATTATTTCTTAATTCACATTGCAAATGGCGCCGTGCTATAAACGTCAGTTTTTCAACACGAAAAAACAAAGTATCACAAATGGAAAAAAATTTCGCAAATTTTTCGCATTGTTTGGTTTTGTATGGAGTTTCAACGCGAAAACCGAACAGAGTACCGGCCTTTAAGAAAGTCTTTATCAACCTTATTTGCTAATAGTCTTTTACAAATATGGCAAAACAGACATGTTCATGTGGGAAGAAAATCTCGATTTTGTAAAAGATATAGTCAAAAACAGGATTTTATTGAACTCCAAGAATGTTTTAGTCGAAAAAAGAATGCGATTCTTTTGCTTTTTATGTATTTTCATCTCCTGAATTATTACTAATGCAAGGGGAGAGTCGCTAATAGAGTTTATTTTGCGTACTAATCTGGTAGTTTGCAACAAGGGAGATGCCTCAACCTTTGTCACTAAAAACAGGCAAGAGGTTTTGGACATCACCTTGGCCTCGCAAGAACTGAATGAAATGATATCTGAGTGGCATGTTTTAAGTGAACATAGCTTCTCAGATCATCGCTACATCAGTTTCAAATTTGATGTTCATACCACCAAGACCATATTTCCGCCAAATGTTAGGAAAGCTGACTGGAATAGGTATAGGGAATCGTTCAATATGATGATACCGGAAATACCAGAGACAAATATGAGCACTGTGCAAGTTATCGAACACGCAGTGGAGAGGATTACTAAGGCCTTCAACATTTCACTGAAAGCTGCATGCCCTAAAGGGAAGCCAAGGGGGAAAAATCGACCACCATGGTGGTCTACGGTATTAAGTAATATGAGGACATCCTGCAGGAAGCTCTTTAACAAGACAAAGTCCACCAGAGCCCCTGAGGATTGGGACGCTTACAAGAAGAATCTGAGAGGATACAAGCGGGAACTGAGAAAGGCTCAGCATAACTCTTGGAATGATTACTGCAGCAGCATTGAGAATACGTCCGAGGCTTCCAGACTACGGAAGGTGCTAGCATCCACGAGCTCCACTCCAGGTTTCATTAAAACATCGGAGGGCAATTCGACAACGTCTAGTGAGGAGACGCTGGAGGTACTATTGGACACACATTTTCCCGGAAATCAGACGGTTGAACCATGCACTGGCGGTGCCACAGTGGCTCAGCGGTCGTTTCCTATCGAGGAAATTGTATCAGAATCTAGAATAAAATGGGCGTTAAATAGCTTTGGATCATTCAAATCCCCCGGACCTGATGGAATTACTCCGGCGGAGTTAAAAGCGGTGGCTGACAGAATTATCCCCTGGTTGTCGGCGATATATATAGGATGTATCAACTTAGCATATATTCCACGAAAGTGGAGAGAATCAAAAGTCGTTTTCATACATAAAGCGGGAAAAGCCTCTCACTCGAATGCGAAAGATTTCCGACCAATCAGCTTATCATCATTCCTTCTTAAGACTCTGGAGAGGATGATAGATATTTATCTTAGAACTAGCGTCGATTCAAGTTTGCTCTCGAAACGACAACATGCATACTCGAAAGGCAGGTCTACTGAGACCGCATTACATGAACTAGTCAGCTTTATTGAAAGCTCACTATCTGTCAAAGAATACACAATCGTGGCATTTCTAGACATCGAAGGGGCGTTCAATAACGTCCATCCGAGCTCGATAGTAAATGGACTGACAACTCTGAATGTTGATCCAGGTATACTTAAGCTGTTAGACGAACTTCTAAGGAAGAGACGCATTTCAGCCACACTAGGACAAGCAAACATACAAAGGTATGTGAACAGAGGCACTCCTCAAGGAGGAATTCTATCACCTCTTCTTTGGAATGTTGCTATGAACGACCTTCTGGTTTCCCTAGAAAAAGAAAGGATACATGTGGTGGCATACGCAGATGAAGTGGCGCTAGTAGTCAGGGGAAAATTCCCATCAACAGTTAGAGATATTATACAGAGAGCCCTCTTGATGAGTGAAAAATGGCGAAAGATAATGGTCTTGGGGTAAATCCTACAAAGACAGAAATGGTCATGTACTGCAAAGATCGCAAAACTCCCACGGTTAGGCCCATTTCCTTAGGGGGTATTGAAATTCTCTTTAGGGAGTGTGCAAAATACCTTGGCGTTATTTTGGACAGGAAGCTGAACTTTAAGCTTAATATTGAAGAAAGGGCGAGGAAAGCAACGGTAGCTTTATACTCGTGCAAAAAGGCAATAGGGAAAAAGTGGGGACTAAAACCAAAAATTGTACATTGGCTATACACGGCAGTGGTTAGACCTATAATGCTATGTGGTGTTGTAGTCTGGTGGCCGGCACTTCACCAGCCGACAAGTTTAGACAAAGTTCAGCGTATGGCGTGCTTGTGTATCTCAGGTGCATTCAGCAAGACAGGAACAAACTCCCTTAATGTCATACTGCATCTATTGCCTTTAGACATTTTGGCCAAACAGTCAACTGCAACAACGGCTGTGCGGTTGCGCGAGCTATCGCTGTGGTCGGAAAAAAGTTACGGTCACAGTTCGGTCCTCAAAATAATGCCAGGTGTGCCTAACGTAGTGGATTACACTTTGGCGAGTCCACTTTTCGACAAAAAGTTTGAGACTCTAATTCCCAACAGTGAGGCGTGGTGTACACGGACCCCGGGGAATAAAAGATATATAGATTTCTACACTGATGGCTCCAAATTGGATGGCCAAGTGGGTTTCGGAGTATATTCTAAGGATCTGGAACTTCGAATAGCGAAAAGATTACCTGATCACTGTAGTGTTTTTCAGGCTGAAATATTAGCAATAAGAGAAGTGGTGAATTGGCAGTAATGCTCCAAGAAATATTGGCATTAATATATACTCAGACAGTCAACCTGCAATAAAATCCTTGGACTCTGTGTTCCTCAACTCGAAAACGGCCATCGACTGCCGCAAATCTCTCAATGAGATGGCTGAGCAGCACAATATTCACCTAATATGGGTGCCTGGCCACAGGAACATACCGGGGAACTGCGAAGCAGATGAGCTAGCAAGGCTAGGAACTACCTTACATATTCCAGGGGAACTAGAATCTGTTGGTGTGCCTCTGGCTACCTGCAAGCTCTTACTGCGTGAGAAGGCTGTCATGATGGCAAATGTTCGATGGGAGAATTGTAAGGGTTGTAACGACACCAAGCAAATATGGCCCCATTTAAACTTAAACCGCACACTAGATATGCTAGTGTTCTCGAGACGCCAGATATCACTCCTGATATCTGCTGTAACGGGTTGCTGCCAGATAGGCGATTTTGCAAAAACTATTGGTGCGAAGTATAATGACTATTGTATGAGCTGTCATGATGCGGAGGAAAAGGAATCAATAAAACACCTCTTGTGTGAGTGTCCTGCATTTTGTGTAAGGCGTAAGCAAATTTTAGGGGCATATAGCTTCAGATTACTAGCGGACCTGGAAAACGTTAACTTAAGCAGTCTGCTAATGGTTTTGGAATAATCTGGTTGGTTCAACAGAAGAAAATAATCGAGAAGGTTCAACGGTTAAAACTAGAAGTGCCCATATGTAATGCGCTTTAAGGCCGGTACTATGTTGCATACAGATTATCAGTTATTCCGGACGGAATGTCGGTGTTTGTTAAGAATCTTACAGTGTGTCGGATCGATACGACTTGTCGGCGATGACTAAATAATCGGTAAATGTGTTATCGATCCCATAAACATGCAGCAGTATCGATTATGGCTTCGGACTTAACTTATAATGTGCACAATATATGGGATATGTTCGACACGAGCACTGTCGTCCGGAATAACTGATAGTCTGTAAAGCCCATTATAAGTTAAGTCCGAAGGCATAATCGATACTGCTGCATGTTTATGGGATCGATAACACATTTACCGACTATTCATCGCCGACAAGTCGTATCGATCCGACACACTGTAAGATTTTTTACAAACACCGACATTCCGTCCGGAATAACCGATATTCTGTAAAGCGCATAAAGCAGTTTCTGAGATATCATTATATTTTTATAAGGATATCTCAGAAACATGGCGTAACAAAAAAAATATTTTGTAAACTATTTTTATTTATAGGAATTATATTGAACGATGTCATAAAAGATGACAAATAGAATAGGTGCTTTTAGCAAAAAATCTAATTGATTCATACTAAAAGCATACATTATTCTCTTAAGGCCGTGGCATTATTTAGCTAAAATAGCAACGTTGTAATGTTATCCTGGTTTTAATACTCACATTTAAGGTGAACTTTGCCAATTGTGATACATTCGGGTACAGTTTATGTTAGCTATAGTGGCAGCCCGTTATTTCAGTTTCCCTTTGACTATTTAGTCCATTATGATACAGCAGTGTTAAACTTCTTTCATGTCATGCGCTTTACAGACTATCGGTTATTCCGGACGGAATGTCGGTGTTTGTAAAGAATCTTACAGTTTGTCGGATCGATACGACTTGTCGGCGATGACTAAATAATCGGTAAATGTGTTATCGATCCCATAAACATGCAGCAGTATCGATTATGCCTTCGGACTTAACTGATAGTCTGTAAAGCGCATCACTGAGTGCCACCCGATTCCATGTAGGAAGCTCAAACACAAGGAATCATCTTCTTATAGCCGAGCCTGAACATAATTTCCCATTGCAATGAAAATTTTAGAGTAGCTTTGAAACACTCAGAAATGTCACCAGCATTACAAAACTTTATGGTGTTTGGTCGAAACTAGTAGCGTTTTCTTTTCTTATGAAAAATGCGCACTTTTTTTGCATTTTGGCCGGAAAATGTGCTTTTTAGGTTCTTTTCTAAAAAAACAGGCAAAAGTGCGAAAAGGCTTCGAATTCTGTTGTGAAAATAGTGCCACGCATGTAATGGGTTAAATCATACAACATTCAAAACACCACCAAGCACATATATTTTTTCATCGTACATACTACTTAGTACCAATCAGAGGAAAAATGAACTGTTTTATAGGAGTAATTACTGTTTGAGAGAATTGAATTATTTTTGCGTTTACTTTTGATGTTTCCACCATGCGAGGTTAATGAGGAAAATATAATTAAACTCTCGCATAAAGGAAACTGTGAACTAAAAGTAAGGCAAGGAATATATAGCTACAAATAATCACTATTATATTCACGAATAGTTCATGGAATTGTTGAACCATACTGGAGATAAGGGTAATTTCCAGGAATAATTAGATTTCACTATAATCCAAATAGGTTTTTTTTACAATAAGGGAAAGTAACGTGAATTCGACGATGGTCTTTATTTTTTTGTGTACAAAAGTATTATGATGTGTTTGTATCCAGCTTATAATATATACCTAAATTTGTTGCTTGCAACAAATCACTTACTTGCGAGAGAACATGTTTAGCTACATGTTGCCACGATTATTTTCGTGTAGACAAGTAGTCAAAATTGAGACTGGAACTTTATGGTACCGGTACGCGAAGTCGTACTATCATTGAGTGTGTACATAATCGTGCCCTGGGGCGATTCCTATACTGCGAGTTGCGGTCCCCGTATGAGTTATCGCTTTTCGTTTGACAAGCGAGTCAACCTTACTTCCTTTGTAATTAAGACTTTTAGAGTTACAGAAGCGTGTACAAATCTTGAAGCTCTTAGAAATCCGGAATTAATTGAGGAATCCATTTAGGATTTCCTTTGATTATTGTCAAATTCAACTTATTATAAAATTACATTTAAAGGTAATTTTGAATTTTGGAATTGATTTGTGTATTAGTGGAATCACGAATTGTGTTTTGTACTTAGGAAAACGTTTTATATCTGGCTAAAGGAGCCGCCCAGCTTTGCCTTTGGAGTTTGAGCAAACAGGAAATTGTGTGAAAAACAGCGAACAGAAGAATTATTCCGGCATTTGCCCGGAATTCTACCATTATCCATCTGTTCGAAATCATCAAGTTCTGACATTCTTCGAATCACCAAGTTCGGAAATTCGTCAATCACCAAGACCTGAAATTCGCCAATTCCCCAAGCTCTGGAAGTCTTCAGATAGCTAAGCGCTGCAAGTTATTCGTTATCAGGAAGCTACATGCGATCAGGGGACCTACGTAGAATAAATTCCCAGGTGGATGACAGTACAATACACGTGATTTTACATGCCAGTGCGTCACCCAAGAAAAACAAATTGTCCCTTACTCGAATTGTTTCTGCTTTGCACTCGCTTAACAATAGTCGGGTAGGACACAAATAAAAAGAAGAATTCTCAATCAAAGCCTGTCCACAACCTCCCGAAAATAGATTATTTCGATGTGCTAAAGTCACACACATTCACGATTTAAGTCCAGATTTAAGTAAACTACCTAATATAGAAACGGGGGCATACAAAATATTCTAATACTTGCTCTCTCGTTAAATGCTAAGTTTTTTTATGCAAACATTGTATCGAGGCTCCCGACATAACAACCAAGTCATTTGATGAAATTTGTCTTTAATACTTTGATCAACCCAATTAAATTATGAAGCGAATCAATTAAGGCATTAAATTTATAATGTCCATAATTAAAAAAAAAACCGCGGTAAAACGTAAATTAGACATTAATTTTAGTTAAGAAATATTGAATTTTTTTTACAATTTTAATATGTGGCGGTATGGCATGTAATGAACACAAAATTTACATTACTTTTAAATTTTCGTAATAGTCCAGAGAATCAAAAAAAAAAAAAAAAACAAAACAAAACTACAAGAGTAAAGAAATTCATGCCAACAATTCTACACATCGTTGAGGCATCGTCGTTGTTGCTGGAATTTGGTGAGTACTTTTCAATATGAATATACCCTGCCAGCATTTCAAAGTTCCATTTCATCTTCATCGCTACCACAGACTCGTAAATGTCACTACAACCATCCTACTGTGATGGGGGGCAGCATATCATAAAGTACAAAATGTACTTCATACATGTATTTTGCCATCACTACTTTTACAAAAGCCATTTTATTTTTTGTGAAACGCCAAGCGCAACCAGCTTGTTATATTTTATTTAAATAAAAACGAAAATAAAGTTCTGAAAACATAGATTTTACGCTTAAAATTGTGAAAGGTATATTGGTGAACAATTTTTGATTTTCCAAATGGAATAAAGTGATTGTTTTTCAAATATTTTACAGACACGCTGCCTCCATCGAATAAAAACACTGGCTGATAGACGCTGTAACATGTAACTCGCTACTTGTAATTCTACATCATCATTAATGCAAAAAATTATGTTAAATGTGATGTGAAAGTGGTATAAATGTTATATTTTTAAGAATTTGTAAATTATTAATCAAATTAATAAATATCTAAACAAACGTGTTTTACTCGACCACAATGATTCTTTTACCACTATCTTAAAATGTGCTTTTTCTGATTGTTTGGAGGGTCTCTTATTGGCGTCGTTCTAAATTGATCTATAAAGGCACCTAATAATTGCACTCATGCGAAACCTTTTTGTAGTAACTTGGCGTGGTACAACTTCTCAATAGTGACGGCGCTTTTCCGACGAGTTTTTGATATCGTATATGATTGTTTTCGACGTACTGGGGATTCTCAGAAGCGCCCCCAAATTCAAAAAATGTTGGCAGGGTACATGTGTAATGTGAACCAAAGAAATTCTTTACTGATCATACCACACACCTTATACCAAGAGACAGAGAGAGAGACATAGTAAAAAGAAAAATAAAATAACATTGCATATCGTATCACACATTAAGTTTGAATGGAAATCAAAAATCAGTAATAATGAAAGTAACGAGTAATATTTCGTAGTAAAGTCATTCATATTTCTATGATCTTCTTCTTCTTCGTATTTTTTGCTGCTTTTGATCAATAAAATTTTACTAGTCTCTCTTTCCACCTTCATAGTTATTTGTTTACGTACAGCGTTAATAAGTGCATACATCGGAGTAAGCGTAAGAAAGTAAATAGACAGTGTAACAAAAGAATTTTTGAATTTATATATTGTAATTCTCTAAAATGTTAGAAAAAATTTACAATCTGAGTGAATTTGTTTCGTAGATATATAAATCTTTGTACTACTTTAATTATGTTGTTAATTTCGGACGGTAGGTTCATGAATTATGTTCAATAAAATTGACATGGATTGTTAAGAAAATCATAAGTTTTTTCCTGTAGGCATGAGTTGAGAGGGTTTTCAATATGGGTTCCTATAACAAACTTTATGTCGCCATTAGGATTTGGAAGGAGAGGGTTTCGAGGCAAGAGTTCCCATAACAGCAGGGAATTCGCTTTATTCAGAATGTGATCGATAATTTCTTTTAATTTTTGGTAATCATTTAGGGGTTTTAGTTTATTGATTGCTTGGTCCACTTAATGCTCACATCAATATTTAAGTTTTTAGGGAGTCTAAAATAATAATATCTGTTTTATACATGAAGTTTATGAAAAAAAAGATCCGAACCCCCCCAATTGTAGACTGAAGCTAGCTTCCAAATGGCTCCCGCTATCTTTTTTTCATTTTCTTTTTTTTTTTTGGAACTTGGATTTCTTTTATTTGTTGAGGAAAAGGTATCCTAGTTCTTAAGCCTAGGAGGAACAGGCTGACATGTTCCTGGATAGTACATTACAGAAAATGGCGCCCAACGTGGGGCCGAAATGTCCTTAACCCAAAGGATTTTTCGGTCCTGAACCTGTTCCGATGATAGATTTTACATTTTAAACTCAACACCCCCGAAAAGTTGTATGTAACGCTTTCTTGGAAATAAATGAAAACGCTTCTCAGGATATTTGGATACTTGAGACTTCCATCGAGTAGTCTAACCGACCAGCCACTTTTCGTTCTTTTTTCGAGCTTAGAATTACATGTTAATGGATCGGCGATGTTTGAGAAAATTTTGGTTAGATATGTTATTGAAAAGCGAAGTAACTTAGTCATCAGCGCTAATTCTTATAATGGATTTATATATATATATATATATATATATATATATATATATATATATATATATATATATATATATATATATATATATATATATATATATATATATATATATATATATATATATATATATATAATATATATATATATATATATATATATATATATATATATATATATATATATATATATATATATATATATATATATATATATATATATATATATATATATATATATATATATATATATATATATATATATATATATATATATATATATATATATTATATATATATATATATATATATATATATATACTGCAATCAGCTGATATATATCCGATAAGTTTTAGATAACGGAACAGACATTTTTTCGCTGGTTTGTTAGTTCTCTTTTTTTTCATGATAGCCAAAATTTCCATAGTCCAGCATTGTTTCCTTTATCGATCACTATTTTGATATTACCCAATCTCTTATACTCTACAGGAAAAAACGACCGTAAGATATCATTTTGTCAAATTATTAATTACTGTTTAAATATTTAATTTGTGATTTCAAGAGGAGTTTGTTTTTTTTTAAATGTCGCTCAGACATAGTCCTCCAGCTTCTGTCCAAGGACAGACTCAAAATAACAATATGGCCCAGTCCCAAAATTTACCTTTGGACCCCCCTAGTGACTTAGCCACACCTAATTCCGGTAACATGGAGTATGTGGCTGCTGCAGTTACCAACTCTCCAGGTTCGAAAAGACCACAAGCTGATCATTACTGTCCTCTTTGCCATGAGATTATGAATGAGAAAATTGAATGCTTGATTTTGTGCAAATGCAGTCATGTGTTCCATAGGGCTTGTATAGAGAATTTTCTTCTTAGTGGAAGTGAATGTCCGGAATGTCACCAACCGTGTGATCTGTCCGATTTACAGAAGGTATCCCTTCCGAAGAAGACATTTAAACCCAAAGGTAAACCTCGTGGAGCACTCTCCAAGTAGTACTATACCAGAAGCGTAAGTCGGGAGGTTCTATCGGGGAATCAACCCCCCAATCATCGCTTCTAGATTTCAGTAACCACGAGGCTCAATCTGAGGCTAATACAGTCAACAACACTCCTGGGGAAACCGAACGGGCGGGTATGGCGTTAAGTAACACGAATCCGAATGGTATCGACTATAATGCTATTAACCGCATGATAGAAGATAATCTTCAAAGGATGTTATCACAAATGAATTTAGTTCCTACTAGGCCACCCAGCAATATCCCACGTAGTAATAATCCCCCAAATTTTTGTGAACCTCATTCCAACCGGCTCAGTTCTCGGAATAATAATCAAAACTTCTCACCGGCTTCCCAGCAAAGTTCATTCAATAGTAACTCAATTTCCTCAAATTTTGCGAACGATAAAGTGACGTCAATTATCCAGAATTGGGGCCTTAAATTTGATGGCTCGCCTAATTCACTTTCTGTTGAGGAATTTCTCTACAGATTGAGTACATTGACTCAGGAAAATTTTAATGGCGATTTTACCATAGTATGCAGGAATTTGCACATATTACTTTCTGGCAAGGCAAACGCCTGGCTTTGGAGATATCGCAAGCAGGTTCCCACTGTCGAATGGGAAGATTTTTGTAGTGCTATCCGGTTCCAATACCGTGATTATAAATCGTCCTATGACATACGGGAGGAAATTCGGAATAGGAAGCAAAGGCCCGGGGAGACTTTCGACAGTTTCTATGAAGCTGTATCTGGCATTCTAGACCGTCTTCCATCCCCCATGTCAGATATGGAACTGGTTGAGATTCTGACACGGAATTTGCGCCCAGAAATACGGCACGAGCTGCTGTACGTTCCCATTGAATCTATCCCCCATTTGCGAAAATTGGTGCAAATGAGAGAGGGATTTTTGAATGATGAGTTTGTGAGACGAAATTTGAGTAACAGAAATTTTACAGTTAATTCGTCTAAAAGACAGGTCGCTGAACTCGATTTTACAGACAGCTCCCCGGAAACCCCTGACTGTGCTGAGGGATTTGTAAACGCGGTGAAAGTGGGAGAATCAAGTAGTCGTTGCTGGAACTGCGATGGCTTTGGACATCACTGGGAGGAGTGCCTCGACACTAGAACTGTCTTCTGTTACGGCTGTGGAGAAAAGAATACGTACAAGCCACAGTGTGTTAAGTGCCAGTCTCGTAAGTCAAAAAACTACTTACGTCCGAATGTGCCTCGAGAGACTACCTAGAAAATAGAGATAAAGACATTACTCTTGTGAGTAACAACCCGGACTTAACTTCTTATTATAACTCGGACATGACAATTAAACACGATTTAAAAATGGGGACTAATTCTTCAAACGACGCGCCGATTTTGAGAATTTTGAAAAGGGATTGTAAGAAGGAGATAGGTGGGAATTCGTATCATTCCGATATGATTTACCCGAGGCTTCCCTATCACCTAAGATGGGAGTGGTATAGAAACAGACGTGCCGAAATTTTTGGAGAGGAATCGATGACCGGTGTTAATTTGCAACGTTCGAAAAGGTCTACGATTCGAATGCGAAAATTTTACGCGAATCGGAAAAGGGGGAGGAAACTTTTAATATCAGCAGTTATTTCCGACGCCAACGACCAACGTTACTACGCGAAGATTTCTTTTTTGCATTTTAATGAATATGGCTTACTGGATACAGGGGCTAGCATTAGCTGCATTGGTGCAGATTTAGCAAAGACTGACTTTTCGAAATATCCGAACTTTTCAAAATGCAAATCGTTTGCACGAACTGCAGATAACAAGTCGCAAAGAGTTGTTGGTTGGCTTGAAGCTGATGTGACATTTAAAGGGAAAACTCGATCATTGCATTTGTTTGTGATTCCATCTCTCTCCCAAAGAATAATCTTAGGGGTAGATTTTTGGCGTAAATTTAATTTGATACCAAGTTGTATAGAATCGATAGATATCGTTGATAGGGCTATTGTGAATCAGAATTGGATTGAACGAAATGCTGAGTTCCGTCTTCATCCCTCTAACGACGAATTAGAGGACAATCAGCATAATTTTGGAACTTCGGATAATTCTGACGTACCAACACTCTATCCACTGAAGTCCAATGAGCGTCTACAATTAGACACAGTTATTGGCCTTTTCCCTAGTTTTGAGAAGGAAGGGTTAGGTAGAACTACTCTAATCAAGCATCATATAGATGTGGGAAATGCCAAACCCGTGAAACAGAGGTTTTACCCGGTTTCACCTGGAGTTGAAAAAGCTATGTACCCTGAAATTGATCGCATGTTGCAATTGGGGGTCATAGAACCTTCGAATTCCGCATGGAGTTCTCCAATTAGAATGGTTATAAAACCAAACAAGGTTAGGCTCTGTCTGGATGCCAGGAGGGTTAATGCTGTCACTCGGAAGGACGCTTATCCGCTACCTTCGATTGAGGGGATTTTTGCCAGATTACCCAAAGCCAATCTGATTACTCAATTAGATCTGAAAGATGCCTATTGGCAAATCGGTTTGGATGACGAATCGAAGGGGCTAACCGCATTCACAGTCCCTGGCAGACCGCTATATCAATTTGTGGTCATGCCATTTGGACTGTGCAATGCACCCCAAACGATGTGTCGTCTAATGGATGACATTATACCAGCCGACTTGCGATATTGCGTATTTGGGTATCTGGACGATTTAATTGTGGTATCAGAGGATTTCCAACATCATCTGACAGTGCTAGTACGGATCGCCGACCAATTTCGGAAAGCTAATTTGACATTGAATATTTCTAAGAGCCGATTTGCAGTTACACGCGTGAAGTATTTGGGGTATATCATAGGGGATGGGGGAATTAGTACGGATCCGGAAAAGGTGAGTGCTATTAGAAATTGGCCTATCCCACGTAATTTGAAACAGGTAAGAGGTTTTTTAGGTCTTGCAGGGTGGTATACGAGATTCATACAGAACTTCTCCACCGTAGTTTTTCCTATCACCGAAACCCTGTCAAGTAAAAATAAATTTATTTGGACCTCAGAGGCTCAAGCAGCTTTTGAACGAATAAAGGACCTTTTGAGTTCATCCCCTATCCTGGCAAATCCCGATTTTTCGCGAAAGTTTTTTGTTCATTGTGACGCCAGTGATTATGGCATCGGCGCTGTGTTGGTACAGTTAGACGACAATGGGGAGGAAAAACCCATTGCCTTTATGAGTCGGAAACTGAACACCTCACAGCGCAATTATAGTGTGACTGAGCGCGAATGCTTGGCGGCGGTAGAAGCCGTGCTAAAATTCCGCTGTTATTTGGAGCTTCAAGAGTTCGAAGTGATAACCGATCATTCAAGTCTTCTTTGGCTGATGAAGCAACCAAATCTCAGCGGAAGATTAGCTCGGTGGGCACTAAAGCTACAAGCGTTCAAATTTTCTATTAGTCACCGAAAGGGGAAGAACAACGTCGTCCCCGACGCCCTGTCAAGAGTGGACTATGATCAAATTTCTTCTTTACGACTGGACGGGCCAGAAATTGATTTGGATTCGGATTTCTTTGTAAGTGGTGAATATGAAGCATTACGAACAAAAATTCTTAAGGAGGCCGAACGATGGCCTGATGTCAAGGTGGTCGATAGATTCATATACATTCGGACAGATCCTTACAATGGGGTGGAATCGGACGAGGATAGATGTTGGAAGTTATGGGTTCCAGTCGGTTTACGCATCGATGTTATGGACCGTTTCCATCGTCCCCCCCACGTAGCACATGGTGGCATGGCGAAGACTATAGAATTGGTACGTCGATGGTTTTTCTGGCCCGGAATGGTAAAAGACATACGAGACTTTGTAAGGAATTGCGAGACCTGTAAGACTACTAAGGCACCAAATTTCCTGATGAAACCAGAGATGGGCAAACAATCAGTATCTGAAAGACCTTTTCAGCGGCTCTATGTGGACTTGTTGGGTCCATACCCTAGAAGTAAATCGGGTCATATAGGTTTGCTGATAGTGCTGGATCATTTCAGCAAATTTCACTGGCTGAGGCCGCTGCGCAAATTTACTTCTAGTGGTATAAAGGACTTTTTGGAGAAGGATATTTTTCATTGCTACGGGGTACCCGAATTTCTCGTGAGTGACAATGGGTCGCAATTCAGGGCTAATGACTTTAATGCTTTTCTGACATCGTACGGCATTACACATATATACACTGCATTGTATTCGCCGCAGGCTAATGCCTCCGAGCGGGTGAATCGCTCGTTAATAGCAGGTATCCGTGCGTATTTAAAAGAAGATCACACCAGGTGGGACGAAAACCTAAGCGCAATTAGTTGCGCATTAAGGAATTCGTACCATCAGGCTATTGGGACTTCTCCATATCATGCACTGTACGGGTTGAATATGATGACGCATGGGTCTACTTACAAATTACATAGGAACTTGTACCTAGTCGATGAGCCAACCTGTAGACTTGCCCGGGAAGACGAATTACAGCTTATTAGGAGTGATATTAGGAAACATATCAGACAAGCCTACGAGATCAACCGGCAAAGATATAATTTGAGAACCAGGGTCAAATCATTTAAAATAGGTCAAGAAGTGCTACGACGTAATTTTGTACAAAGTAGCCATGAAAAGCGATTTAACGCAAAATTTGCGCCTATGTTTGTAAAGGCCCGTGTAAGGGAGAAACTTGGCAACCATTATTATGCTCTTGAAGACCTATCGGGGAAACCCATAGGAACTTTTCACGCTAAAGATATCCGAACATAGCCACAATACTTACCACTTCTTCTTCCTATTGCATCCGTATTATTATTTGTTTTCAGTATATTCTGGCTAATATGGATCCTAACAGTTCCATATTATCCAGTTTTGTAATGGGTTAAATCATACAACATTCAAAACACCACCAAGCACATATATTTTTTCATCGTACATACTACTTAGTACCAATCAGAGGAAAAATGAACTGTTTTATAGGAGAAATTACTGTTTGAGAGAATTGAATTATTTTTGCGTTTACTTTTGATGTTTCCACCATGCGAGGTTAATGAGGAAAATGTAATTAAACTCTCGCATAAAGGAAACTGTGAACTAAAAGTAAGGCAAGGAATATATAGCTACAAATAATCACTATTATATTCACGAATAGTTCATGGAATTCATGGAATTGTTGAACCATACTGGAGATAAGGGTAATTTCCAGGAATAATTAGATTTCACTATAATCCAAATAGGTTTTTTTTTTACAATAAGGGAAAGTAACGTGAATTCGACGATGGTCTTTATTTTTTTGTGTACAAAAGTATTATGATGTGTTTGTATCCAGCTTATAATATATACCTACATTTGTTGCTTGCAACAAATCACTTACTTGCGAGAGAACATGTTTAGCTACATGTTGCCACGATTATTTTCGTGTAGACAAGTAGTCAAAATTGAGACTGGAACTTTATGGTACCGGTACGCGAAGTCGTACTATCATTGAGTGTGTACATAATCGTGCCCTGGGGCGATTCCTATACTGCGAATTGCGGTCCCCGTATGAGTTATCGCTTTTCGTTTGACAAGCGAGTCAACCTTACTTCCTTTGTAATTAAGACTTTTAGAGTTACAGAAGCGTGTACAAATCTTGAAGCTCTTAGAAATCCGGAATTAATTGAGGAATCCATTTAGGATTTCCTTTGATTATTGTCAAATTCAACTTATTATAAAATTACATTTAAAGGTAATTTTGAATTTTGGAATTGATTTGTGTATTAGTGGAATCACGAATTGTGTTTTGTACTTAGGAAAACGTTTTATATCTGGCTCAAGGAGCCGCCCAGCTTTGCCTTTGGAGTTTGAGCAAACAGGAAATTGTGTGAAAAACAGCGAACAGAAGAATTATTCCGGCATTTGCCCGGAATTCTACCATTATCCATCTGTTCGAAATCATCAAGTTCTGACATTCTTCGAATCACCAAGTTCGGAAATTCGTCAATCACCAAGACCTGAAATTCGCCAATTCCCCAAGCTCTGGAAGTCTTCAGATAGCTAAGCGCTGCAAGTTATTCGTTATCAGGAAGCTACATGCGATCAGGGGACCTACGTAGAATAAATTCCCAGGTGGATGACAGTACAATACACGTGATTTTACATGCCAGTGCGTCACCCAAGAAAAACAAATTGTCCCTTACTCGAATTGTTTCTGCTTTGCACTCGCTTAACAATAGTCGGGTAGGACACAAATAAAAAGAAAAATTCTCAATCAAAGCCTGTCCACAACCTCCCGAAAAAAGATTATTTCGATGTGCTAAAGTCACACACATTCACGATTTAAGTCCAGATTTAAGTAAACTACGTAATATAGAAACGGGGGCATACAAAATATTCTAATACTTGCTCTCTCGTTAAATGCTAAGTTTTTTTATGCAAACATTGTATCGAGGCTCCCGACATAACAACCAAGTCATTTGATGAAATTTGTCTTTAATACTTTGATCAACCCAATTAAATTATGAAGCGAATCAATTAAGGCATTAAATTTATAATGTCCATAATTAAAAAAAAAAAAACGCGGTAAAACGTAAATTAGACATTAATTTTAGTTAAGAAATATTGAATTTTTTTTTACAATTTTAATATGTGGCGGTATGGCATGTAATGAACACAAAATTTACATTACTTTTAAATTTTCGTAATAGTCCAGAGAATCAAAAAAAAAAAAACAAAACAAAACTACAAGAGTAAAGAAACTCAAGCCAACAATTCTACACATCGTTGAGGCCTCGTCGTTGTTGCTGGAATTTGGTGAGTACTTTTCAATATGAATATACATGTGTAATGTGAACCAAAGAAATTCTTTACTGATCATACCACACACCTTATACCAAGAGACAGAGAGAGAGACATAGTAAAAAGAAAAATAAAATAACATTGCATATCGTATCACACATTACGTTTGAATGGAAATCAAAAATCAGTAATAATGAAAGTAACGAGTAATATTTCGTAGTAAAGTCATTCATTTTTCTATGATCTTCTTCTTCTTCTTCGTATTTTTTGCTGCTTTTGATCAATAAAATTTTACTAGTCTCTCTTTCCACCTTCATAGTTATTTGTTTACGTACAGCGTTAATAAGTGCATACATCGGAGTAAGCGTAAGAAAGTAAATAGACAGTGTAACAAAAGAATTTTTGAATTTATATATTGTAATTCTCTAAAATGTTAGAAAAAATTTACAATCTGAGTGAATTTGTTTCGTAGATATATAAATCTTTGTACTACTTTAATTATGTTGTTAATTTCGGACGGTAGGTTCATGAATTATGTTCAATAAAATTGACATGGATTGTTAAGAAAATCATAAGTTTTTTCCTGTAGGCATGAGTTGAGAGGGTTTTCAATTTGGGTTCCTATAACAAACTTTATGTCGCCATTAGGATTTGGAAGGAGAGGGTTTCGAGGCAAGAGTTCCCATAACAGCCGGGAATTCGCTTTATTCAGAATGTGATCGATAATTTCTTTTAATTTTTGGTAATCATTTAGGGGTTTTAGTTTATTGATTGCTTGGTCCACTTAATGCTCACATCAATATTTAAGTTTTTAGGGAGTCTAAAATAATAATATCTGTTTTATACATGAAGTTTATGAAAAAAAAGATCCGAACCCCCCCAATTGTAGACTGAAGCTAGCTTCCAAATGGCTCCCGCTATCTTTTTTTTTTTTGGAACTTGGATTTCTTTTATTTGTTGAGGAAAAGGTATCCTAGTTCTTAAGCCTAGGAGGAACAGGCTGACATGTTCCTGGATAGTACATTACACGCATAGAGGCAAATTACGGGCATTTTCAGCACTGCCAACAAACGAGAGTGCTGCGATTGCCCTGTTTCCTTCTTTGAATTCTTTTCTGCCCGCTGAAATGATAGCATTTTTTTAGGTTGCTGGTAACATTTTAAAAATGCGCATTCTGTACAGACAAAATTACGGCAAAGCACTTTTTTCAGAAAAGAAAACACCATAGGATTGAATCCATAACCGTTTGTCTGAACAGCGGGTATGAACGACGGTTGCTCCCATATATCAATGTATAATAGTAATTTTCCAATCTAAAAATTATTAAAACAAATTATTAAAAACAAAAGGACTTTAAAAGGAATACAATATTATACAATACAATACTTACCAAATATAATAAAAATTTTTTGAAAATATATTCATAAACACAAGGCATATTAAAGAGGTAAAGTCATGCAATCAGGTGACTAATATCGACATTCATCTTGTCAAAGGCTTTGTTTACGTTTAGTAGGTTTGTTTACATTCTTTGTGTACATAAATATTGCTTTTATTTACATTGTGTTACAATACAACAACACTACACATACACAAAATGTCAACTTAAGTGACCTGTCATTTTAGTTTGACTTTCTAAATATCATGGGGTGTTCACACGCTTGCTCGTGACTTTACCTTTAATTAATATGCCTTGTCATAAACAATACAAAATAATTTTTCCATTTTCCCGGCTTGTTTCCGTGTTTTCGTTTAAAAGTGATGCTTTGACGGCGTTGTCGTTTGACATATCGACGTTAACATTTGTCAAAACCAACAATAGGTCTGTTCGCGTACTTTTCTAGCAATAACAATAACAAACAACAAATGAGGCTCATTTCCACCTCGGCGTATATGTCAAAATGCAAAAAATGAGGGTCCTCTATTCTCAATGCACGACTGTTTAGTTTGGTTAGTGGCCTTGCGGAGTTATGCGCTTTACAGATTATCAGTTATTCCGGTCGACAGTGCTCGTGTCGAACATATCCCATATATTGTGCACATTATAAGTTAAGTCCGAAGGCATAATCGATACTGCTGCATGTTTATGGGATCGATAACACATTTACCGATTATTTAGTCATCGCCGACAAGTCGTATCGATCCGACACACTGTAAGATTCTTTACAAACACCGACATTCCGTCCGGAATAACTGATATTGTGTAAAGCGCTTTACTTGATTTTTTTCACAAATGAACTTGTTTCATGGTTGGAGCTGGTTGGTGTTGAACTGGACAACACTAACTTTTAACAGTTAAGCCTCGTACTAAGATCACGTTTTCGCACGAAAAACTGTTATACTCCAAAAAAAAAGTTAGCGCGGAATAAATGCGAAATCTTTGTTTTGAGCATTGTCAGACACATATTTATACAACCCTGGATTTTTCGCACGAAAAAATAGGCAGGCATATTATTTCGCATAAATAAGTTAACACTCCTGGGATTTAGACCCTATTTACGGAGATATATGAAGATATTCGTTTTTCACAGAAACGAACTTAGTACTAAGCATTACGTGTCACACAAGCAACTCTTTTGAAGGAAACGTTTCCAAACTGGGCAATCATAATAAGCCACCAAGATATTGCTACTTTAAAACCTTCCTGTCGGATGAAAGAATGCTATCAACCCAGCGTCGAATCTCAGCCTCAACGATAGAATTCATATGAATATATTTGGTTGAAATTGCTTTTCATTATCAACTGCATACTTTTCAATTCAATTCAAACATTTATTTAATCAATTAAGCCCTCTTGGACCATACATTGATAGATTTGAAAAAAAAGTACAATGCAAAGGAAAAAAAATCATAATAATACTTAAAACTAATGTGAATACAATATTCTCAAAAGCTGAAAAACTACACGCACATTTCTTTACCTAAAAACCAATTTGAAATTAAATGTACAGAAGGGGGATAAAAGTTAAAAAGATTTATAAGTTTTTTTCAAAGGATGTCATGATTTACGCAATCAAAAGCCTTTGATTGGTCTAAAAGTACCAGTAATGCCAATGATCCCTCGTCAATAAAAGATCTAATATTTTCCGCCACTTCGACTAAGGGTGTCATACAGCTACACTCATAAAAAAGTCTGTTGTTAATAGCAAACGCTGTCTGCTGTTTTTCAGCAAACAAAATGCTGCTGTTTTAGCAGTTTTTTTTTTTGCTAAAACAGCAAACAATCTGTTATTTTGGAACAGCAAACATACTGCAGGAAAGTCAGTTGTTTGCTGAAATTTTCTGCTGATCCGAATAAAATTATAAATTCACTCCGGTCAAATGGACAATAGTAAAATGGTACACATTATATAACATTAAAAATTAAAAACAATTCGTATTTTTTGATTATGCAGTAACATTTGTGAACAAACTATCCTTTTTAGTAATTTACATTCTCTTAATTAAATGGGATTTGTATACGCTTAACTTCTATGAATATGTGGCTAACATATATATTTGTCCCGAACCACAAATCTAACATGTCAATGTCTTCGATAGTCGATATATGGCTGTTCTACAATTTTAACAAAACAGCCGCAGGAAAACTCAACTTGATGAAGATCTTCTAAAAGGACGTTTAATAAGATGCTGCGTAACGATTTTGTCCTCCTTTTACAATTTCAATACCTACAAATATAAAAAATCATAAACCAATTTTTTCACAAAAGGTTAGCGTCACTGTATGAATGTTACCTGTTAATTGAAGATTCCAAAATGAAGACGAATGAAGGGGTTGTTATTCTGTTGGAGTTTTCGTTCTTTATACACCATCACGAACATTGATAGACTTATTGCTTGTTACTTATGTTCAATAATTAAAAAAAAACGAAAAAAATTCTCACTAAAGGGGGGTATTAAGTTCGAGTTTAGGGTGGGTACTGTGTTCGGGTTTCGAGTTGAAAACCCCTTTATTTTCGCGATTACTTTTACTTAAATAATCAAAATTACAAACGATAACAAACATATTCCCGTAAAGTCATGCCAAAATCTAGAGGAACAAGAAACTGCGCATCAATTGAGTTAATTTATCTGATTTATATTGAACTATTTTAATAAAGTAACCGCGAAAATTTCAAGTCGAAAAGCGAACATAGTACTTACCTTTAGCCGCTAAAATCGTCATTTTTTCACGATTACTTTTCTTTAATAATCCATTTTAAGGAATACAAACTTTGTGAAAATTTGCTTTGGGCAATTCCCCATCAAGTTATAATAAAATTTGTAACAAATATGTATAATTTTATGGCGTTTTTTTTACTGAGTTAGTTTTCACAAAGGCCTTAAAGGTCGGTACTATGTTCATTCTTGCGAAAAATTTTTATGGAAACCATTATTTCGCTCATAGAAAGCGGCGTTTTTTAGGTAGCTTGGAGCGCTATTTTACAGGGAGCGATATTGGATTAAGTTGGTGGTTGTTGCTTGTTTTTACAAAATAACATTTTATTTTTCCTTGGGCAATTGATCTGCCATTCCTTTGATCCTTTGTATAGTTTCGGAACAAAAATATGGTCCGTGTTTGATTTATAAACCCGCACAAATAGTTTTTAATAAATAAATTATTTCTTAATTCACATTGCAAATGGCGCCGTGCTATAAACGTCAGGTTTTCAACACGAAAAAAACAAAGTATCACTAATGGAAAAAATTTCGCAAATTTTTCGCATTTTTTGGTTTTGTATGGAGTTTCAACGCGAAAACCGAACAGAGTACCGGCTTTTAGTTTCGAAGACTTTTTTCTGGGTGTGTGTGAATGTGTACATATACGGATTTGTGTTTGTATTGATATATTTACAAACAGCTGTTAAATCCTCCAATCTACGAAAACTCGTTATTTTGCCAGTCCGAAAACTTGAGATTTGTAAAGAGATTTTGGTTCTAAATAGCGAGATTTTAGTTTCTAGTGCGAACGTAGTATAAGCCTAATGCGATTTACAGACTATCAGTTATTCCGGACGGAATGTCGGTGTTTGTAAAGAATCTTACAGTGTGTCGAATCGATACGACTTGTCGGCGATGACTAAATAATCGGTAATATAATCGATCCTATAAACATGCAGCAAATATGGCAAAACAGACATGTTCATGTGGGAAGAAAATCTCGATTTTGTAAAAGACATAGTCAAAAACAGGATTTTATTGAACTTCAAGAAAGTTTTAGTCGAAAAAAGAATGCGAATCTATATTATCGATTTTTTATTTCGGTAGAAATAGTTCTCAACATTTTATTTCTATATAGAATTTCTGCAAAATTTTATTTTTATAGAAAATTTTGTCAAAATTTTATTTCAATTGAAAATTTTGTAAAAATTTTATTTCTATAGGAAATTTTTGCAAAATTTTATTTCTATAGAAAATTTTGTCAAAATTTTATTTTCTTTAAAATTAAGGCTCTTGACAATAATCTTCCAGTGAAATTGTTGTTGAAATTTAGTAAAAAGTACCTTTCCGCTCAAAAAATACCTTTTTTGTACTTTCTTAAAAATTGTATTTTCCATCCCTGAGTAACTGGCAAAGTGACCAAAATGTTTAAAAGAATATGCACGTTTGGAAAAATCTCTTTATTGCTTCCATCGCTGAATTAGGCAGGTTCTTTTTTTGCAAATTTTTATTTCTATATATTTTTGCAAAATTTTTTTTCTATAGAAAAAATTTTGCAAAATTTTTTTTCTATAGATTTTTTTTGCAAAATTTTATTTCTATAGAAAATTTTTGCAAAATTTTATTTATATAGAAATTTTTGTCAAAATTTTATTTTCTTTAAATTTCAGTCTCTTGACAATAATCTTCCAGTGAAATTTTTGTTGAAATTTAGTAAAAAGTACCTTTCCGCTCAAAAAATACCTTTTTTGTACTTTCTTAAAAATTGTATTTTCCATCCCTGCTTAATGGTCTTCTAGCGTTGTCAAAGAATGTTCTGGCGTTGCGAGAATATTGTAGTGCTGCCAGAATATTCTCGCATTGCCAGACCGTCATATATAAAAACGCTCGCATGCTGCTAACGAGTCAGTCTTAAAGCGTCAAACGAATAACATCAGTGAGAACGAATTGTAAAGTGAATTAGTGTAAAGTCATAGTAAATAAATTGTAGATTAACGTTATTGATACGAACAGTATTTTAATTGACGGGTAATCAAAAACGCCTAAACCCTGCCAACATTTTTTGAATTTGGGGGCGCTTCTGAGAATCCCCACTACGTCGAAAACAGTCGTATACTATATCCAAAACTCCTCGGAAAAGCGCCGTCACTATTGAGAAGTTGTACCACGCCAAGTTACTATAAAAAAGTATCGCATGAGTGCAATTATTAGGTGCCTTTCTGGATACATTTAGAAGGACGCCAATAAGAGCCCCTTCAAACAATCAGAGAAAGTGCATTTTAAGATAGTTGTACAAGAATCATTGTGGTCAAGTAAAACACGATTGTTTAGAAGTGTATAAATTTCATTAAACATTTATAAATTCTCATAAATATAACATTTATACAACTATCACATCACATTTAACATATTTTTATGCATTAATAAAATATTGATGTTGAGTTACAAGTTGTAAGTTACATGTTGTAGCGCCTATCAGCCAGTGCTTTTATTCCCAATGGAGGCAGCGTGTCTGGAAAAATATTTGAAAAACTATCACTTTATTCCATTTGGAAAGTCAAAAATTCTTCACCAATATACCTTTCACAATTTTAAGCGAAATAACTATGTTTTCAGCACTTCAATATCGTTTTTACTTTAATAAATTATATAAAATGGCTCTTGTAACAATAGTGATGGCAAAATACTTTCATGCGAATGGTGATGGCAAAATACTATCACAGTTGGCGATTGTTGCAGTGTCACTTATGAGTCTGTGGTAGCGATGAAGATGAAATGGAACTTTGAAATGCTGGCAGGGAATATAAAAACGTAACACTATTATTAATGCAAAAAATTATGTTAAATGTGTTGTGATAGTGGTATAAATGTTATATTTATAAGAATTTATAAATGTTTAATCTAAGTAATAAACATCTAAACAATCGTTTTACTTGACCACAATGATTCTTTTACAACTGTCTTAAAATGCACTTTTTCTGATTGTTTGAAGGGGCTCTTATTGGCGTCGTTATAAATTTATTAAAAAGGCACCTAATAATTGCAATCATGCGATACTTTTTTGTAGTAACTTGGCGTGGTACAACTTCTCAATAGTGACGGCGCTTTTCCGACGAGTTTTGGATGTCGTATACGATTGTTTTCGACGTGGTGGGGATTCTCAGAAGCGCCGTCAAATTCGAAAAATGCTGGCAGGGTACTAGCTAAATCCTATCTGATGCCAGTACTATTGTACGGAAGTGAATTATTTTCTAACTGCAACGCTAGAAGTAAACATCGCCTGAACGTCGCATATAAAGCAATACAAAGATACGTTTACGGTCTAATGGCCAGTTTATCAATCTCCGATTAATAATTAACCGGAGGATAGACCACCGGTTAGTAAAATTTTTGTATGGGATCAGCTGTTTTATCGACAAGATAAATAATAATAAGACATTGAGAAATCGGCCCTAAGAAGATTTGAAAGTTGTTCAGATTACCATAAAAATCTGTATGGTATTGGGTTTGAGGATTATCTGAATAAAAAGTCGCTTCTGTTAATGCACAAAATAATATATACCAAAACACCTGAATATCTCCACAGCAAACTGAAATTTGGAAGAACTTATAGACAACTTCTGGTCTCTGAGTGGCAATTTTTCCTCAACACATCGCGTCTATGGAACTCTCTTCCTGCACAAATACAAAACCTAAGCAATGCAATTCAGTTCAAAGCAGTCATTATTAAGCATTGTTTAAACGCCGAATAACTTGATTTGTTTTCTTATTTTATTTGTTCGTTATATTTCATCAAATTTTATTATGTTTAAATTTTTTCTGTTTATCGCAATTTTTTATTGTTAAATTATTGTCGCTTTCATTTTTTATTGTTTTTATTATGTTTTTCTTTTGTATCTAAGTAATGTTATTAATCCTTATTTCGTTTTATGATATACTAAATATTTTATTTAATCATCTTGAATCACATACTGTGTTTATGAGCTTGTAATCTTTTGTATGTGAAATTATAAATAAGCAAACTTGAAACTTTTAATATGTCGAAAGAAACACGTAAACGACAAGTACACACAAAAAATTATCACCGACATTTTTTCAATTAAACACTTAATTGAATTTGGAAACGTATTCAATTAATATGTTATTTGATTCAATTAATTATTTAATCAAATCCGAATAAAAACGAATTAAAAAATTATTGATATTTGTTACGTTTCCAATTAAAATATTAATTGATTTTTTAATCAATTCGGAAATAATTTTCAATTACAAACGTGATTGTAAATCTTTCCGTTTCCAATTACACATGTGATTGATCCAATCGCTTTTGTGATTGAAATATTTTGAGCGATGGAAAGAGCGAAACGAGAGAATCGGTATTTATTCAACAATAGGGCTGTTTTCTTTTAGCACTGGATATGCCAAACCGTTCAGGACTAAAAGAAAACAGAGTACTCGTTTATCCAGGACATCTCCAAAAATATGCAACACTGTCATCAGCTGTTTAAAAACAATCACAGAAAAGAAGTGAAATCTTGCATTTTTAATGTATGAAATGCTCCAATTAGTACTAAATATTTACTGCTGTAATTATTTATGACACTGTATCACTTTGAATTTCATGTTTTTCGATAAAATAGTCACAATAAATTGCTATTGTGAATCGAAGAAGCGTCACCCAATAAACACAAACGTTTGAAAAATGTTAAATTTCAACAATTTTTCAGACATTTTTTCAAAGGATTAGGGTAATATTCAAGTTGAGAAATTGTTGAGAAAATCGCGTTCTCAACAAAAAACAGACATTACCCTCAACAGTGAAATTCAACACATTAGCAATAATATCTCAAGTGTTATCCTCAAATTGAAATGCATCGCTACTCAATAATTTGTCAAACAATTTTCGAAGCGAGTCAAATTCAAAATTAACATCGTTGCAAATGCTTTTCAACCTAAATTTGTATGAATGATATCCCCACTTCAAATTGAAAGTCAATGCCAAAATTCTATGAATTTTGTATAATTTATTCATTTTCATCAAAATAAAATATATAATAATACACTACACTACATAATACACTACAATACCAATTGATAAATAATAATCTTATTAAACATATCAACAAATAAGAACAAAAAAAAAAAAAAAACAAACAACAAAACTTTAAATATCTTAAACATTATTAGTAAACACTTTTGCATTGATAATTCGATTTCCTTCCTTTTGGTTCCTTCCTTTTATTAACATGCGGGCAATTTGAAATTAGGAACGTACTGGACCGCGTGTTAGAATTTATTTCCAGCAGAAGGAATTCACAAAATATCCATTTTAAACTGATAATAGCATATGAATTAAACTGACGATGTGATGCACATTTTCATCCAGAAGTTGTTGATTTCAACAATTTGTTGTTTTTAACAATTTTAATTGGTTGCACTTGTAATGTTTCTGGAAACTTTTTCTTGTCGATAAGCCACTCATTTTTCATTAGCCAGCTTCTTATTGTTTGCAAGAATGTAGCATCCAAAGATTTTAGTTTTCTGCAAAGAGATTTAAATTTAGTGACTTCTTTAAAGTGTTGATTTAATTTTTCATATTGACGTACCAATTATTATAAACTATTTGAAGCAGTTCCAGTTAATTGTCCACCATTTTTCATTGGTCAGCTTTTAATGTTTTCAAGAACGTAGAATCCATAATTGTAGTTTTCTGCACAGAGATATACATTTAGTGACTTCCTTAAAGATTTATTTCATTTTTTATTTTCACTTACCTATTTTTATAAACTATTTGGTTATTTGTCTAAAATTTTCCATTTTTTTATTTCTTGCAATTGACCACGAACTTCGTTGTATTGAAAACCACATGGTTTTTTCGTTGCATTTTAGGGTAGTGTTTTGTCAACGTTTTCTCATATTATCTTCAACACCTTTTCAAAGATTTCGTCAACATTTTGGCAAATTGGAAGTAATTCGCAAACAATTTGAATATGTATTGAAGATGAGCTATTCCAAGTCAAGTTGAATTTATGTTGAAAATTATATTTACCCTCAAACTGAAAAGTTGTTGCATTTGAAAAACGCTCATCCTCCCAATAAACACAGGATGAGCGTTTTTCAAATGCCACAATTTTTCAGTTTGAGGGTAAATATAATTTTCAACATAAATTCAACTTGACTTGAAATAGCTCATCTTCAATACATCTTCAAATTGTTGGCGAATTACTTCCCATTTGCCAAAATGTTGACGAAATCTTTGAAAAGGTGTTGAAGATAATATGAGAAAACTTTGACAAAACACTACCCTAAAATGCAACGAAAAAACCATGTGGTTTTCAATACTTATTTGTGCAACGAAGTTCGTGGTCAATTGCAAGAAATAAAAAAATGGTAAATTTTAGACAAATAACCAAATAGTTTATAAAAATAGGTAAGTGAAAATAAAAAATTAAATAAAACTTTAAGGAAGTCACTAAATGTATATCTCTTTGCAGAAAACTAAAATTATGGATTCTACGTTCTTGAAAACACTAATAAGCTGACCGGTGAAAAAATGGTGGACAATTAACTGGAACTGTTTCAAATAGTTTATAATAATTGGTACGCCAATATGAAAAATTAAATCAACACTTTAGAGAAGTCACTAAATTTAAATCTCTTTGCAGAAAACTAAAATCTTTGAATGCTACATTCTTGCAAATATTAAGAAGCTGACCAATGAAAAATGAGTGGCTTATCGACAATAAAAAGTTTCCAGAAACATTACAAGTGCAACCAATTAAAATTGTTAAAAACAACAAATTGTTGAAATCAAAAAACTTCTGGATGAAAATGTGCAGCACATCGTCAGTTTAATTCATATGCTATTATCAGTTTAAAATGGATATTTTGTGAATTCCTTCTGCTGGAAATCAATTCTAACACGCGGTTCAATACGTTCCTAATTTCAAATTACCCGCATGTTAATAAGTTTTAATGCTGTTTTATGACACCAAAAGGAAGGAAAACGAATTATCAATGCAAAAGTGTTTAAGATATTTAAAGTTTTGTTGTTTGTTTTTATTTTGTTCTTATTTGTTGATATGTTTAATAAGATTATTATTTATCAATTGGTATTGTAGTGTATTATGTAGTATAGGGTATTATTATATATTTTATTTTGATGAAAATGAATAAATTATACAAAATTCATAGAATTTTGGCTTTGACTTTCAATTTGAAGGGGGGATATCATTCATACAAATTTAGGTTGAAAAGTATTTGCAACGATGTTAATTTTGAATTTGACTCGCATCGAAAATTGTTTGACAAATTATTGAGTAGCGACGCATTTCAATTTGAGGATAACACTTGAGATATTATTGCTAATGTGTTGAATTTCACTGTTGAGGGTAATGTCTGTTTTTTGTTGAGAACGCGATTTTCTCAACAATTTCTCAACTTGAATATTACCCTAATCCTTTGAAAATATGTTTGAAAAATTGTTGATATTTAGCATTTTTCAAACGTTTGTGTTTATTGGTCTGTGTTTATTGGGCACTTTATCCAAATACAATCTGGTAACATCGACGCGACTTGCACTGATGAGATGTTCTGGATAGAACACCAGTGCAACAATGTTCTGGATACCTGCGTGAAGTTAGCGACGTCGCTAACTTTCGATAACAGGGTTATCGAACAAATAACAGGGTGACACAGAGACGACAACAACTGAATTAATATGAGACGGACAGACAGAATATTTAATGAAATTTATGTATATCCGTGCTTAAAAACAACGATTTTTACACAGAATATGGTAGAGAACATCTTTACCTACAATTTAATGTGCCACATGTGCCTGTTCAATGTTATTTAGCTTGGTTATTACTGGGTACTGGTGGTCAGGACACTATTTCCCATGTGGAGTCCAGGAATGGACTTCGTACACAAAAGTGACAACGGATATTGATAGAGGACATCAATACCTACAATTTGGTATACTACATGTATCTGGGAAACGCCGAGTGTAGAACAACATTTTCCAGAAACTGTTGGACGCACTGGTGGTCAGGACAGTATTTCCAGCGCTGAGGCCAGGAATGGACTTCGTACACAAAAGTGACAACGGATATTGATAGAGGGCATCAATACCTACAATTTGGTATACCACATGTATCTGGGAAACGCCGAGTGTAGAACAAAATTTTCCAGAAACTGTTGGACGCACTGGTGGTCAGGACAGTATTTCCAGCGCTGAGGCCAGGAATGAACTTCGTACACAAAAGTGACAACGGATATTGATAGAGGGTATCAATACCTACAATTTGGTATACCACATGTATCTGGGAAACGCCGAGTGTAGAACAAAATTTTCCAGAAACTGTTGGACGCACTGGTGGTCAGGACACTATTTCCAGCGCTGAGGCCAGGAATGGACTTCGTACACAAAAGTGACAACGGATATTGATAGAGGGCATTAATACCTACAATTTGGTATACCACATGTATCTGGGAAACGCCGAGTGTAGAACAAAATTTTCCAGAAACTGTTTGTTTTGAAAACAAAAATATGTGTAATGAGCTCTTTAAGTGCAACTACCTTACACACATATGCCATGGAATCTGTTATACACCAGTCCGCCATTTTGTTATGTGTTATAACACTTTTAGCAGAGTTACCAAGATAACTTACGAAACACGTGCTTTAAATATGCACCCTTTGCACGATCGACATGTCATAACAATAATTATTGAAAAGAAACAAGTATATACGGCCGTAAGTTCGGCCAGGCCGAAGCTTATGTACCCTCCATCATGGATTGCGTAGAAACTTCTTCTAAACACTGCCATCCACAATCGAATTACTTAAGTTGCGGTAACGCTTGCCGATGGCAAGGTATCTTAAAACCTCCTAACACCATCTTCTAAAATGTATGTAAGTCCATACGTGGTATATATTGAATCAAAAAAGATCGATCCAATACGTATATAATTCAGTTTGACAAATTAGACATAAAATTTTGACAAAATTTTCTACAGAAATAAAATTTTAACAAAATTTTCTATAGAAATAAAATTTTCACAAAATTTTCTATAGAAATAAAATTTTGACAAAATTTTCTATAGAAAGAAAATTTTGACAAAATTTTCTATAGAAATAAAATTTTGGTAGACTATTTTTGGCTCTAGTGGCAACCATGATTATGAACCGATATGGACCAATTTTTGTGTGATTGGACCAATTTTGGTATGGTTGTTAGCGACCATATACTAACACCACGTTCCTAATTTGAACCGGATCGGATGAATTTTGCTCCTCCAAGAGGCTCCGGAGGTCAAATCTGGAGAACGTTTTATATGGGGGCTATATATAATTATGGACCGATATGAACCAATTCTGGCACGCTTGTTAAAGATCATATACTAACACCATGTTCCAAATTACAACCGGATTGGATGAAATTTGCTTCTCTTGGAGACTTCGCAAGCCAAATCTGGGGATCGGTTTATATGGGGGCTATATATAATTATCGACCGATGTGGACCAATTTTTGCATGGTTGTTAGAGACAATATACCAATATCATGTACCAAATTTCAGGCGGATCGGATGAAATTTGCTCCTCTTTGAGGCTCCGGAACCCAAATCTGGGGATCGGTTTATATGGGGGCTATATATAATTATGGACCGATGTGGACCAATTTTTGCATGGTTGTTAGAGACCATATACCAACACCATGTACCAAATTTCAGCCGGATCGGATGAAATATGCTTCTGTTAGAGGCTCCACAAGCCAAATCTGAGGGTCCCTTTATATGGGGGCTATACGTAAAAGTGAACCGATATGGCCCATTTTCAATACCATCCGACCTACATCGATAACAACTACTTGTGCCAAGTTTCAAGTCGATAGCTTGTTTCGTTCGGAAGTTAGCGTGATTTCAACAGACGGACGGACATGCTTAAATCGACTCAGAATTTCACCACGACCCAAAATATATATACTTTATGGGGTCTTAGAGCAATATTTCGATGTGTTACAAACGGAATGACAAAGTTAATATACCCCCATCCTATGATGGAGGGTATAAAAACATGATATTAATTGTAAATATGTAATAAATGATCTTTGTACATATGAAAGAATTTAAGTTATTAAATCCCATTTTAAGTTATGTTTTCCTTTTCGTGTTTAATGTTTATTTTTGGCTTCAACGTTTGAAATACTGTCCTGACCACCAGTGCGTCCAACAGTTTCTAGAAAGTTTTGTTCTACACTCGGCGTTTCCCAGATACATGTTGTATACCAAATTGTAGGTATTGATGCCCTCTATCAATATCCGTTGTCACTTTTGTGTACGAAGTCCATTCCTGGCCTCAGCGCTGGAAATACTGTCCTGACCACCAGTGCGTCCAACAGTTTCTGGAAATTTGTGTTCTACACTCGGCGTTTCCCAGATACATGTGGTATACCAAATTGTAGGTATTGATGTCCTCTATCAATATCCGTTGTCACTTTTGTGTACGAAGTCCATTCCTGGACTCCACGTGGGAAATAGTGTCCTGACCACCAGTGCGTCCAACAGTTTCTGGAAAATTTTGTTCTACACTCGGCGTTTCCCAGACACATGTGGTATACCAAATTGTAGGTATTGATGTCCTCTACCAAGTTCCGTTGTCATTTTTGTGTACGAAGTCCATTCCTGGCCTCAGCGCTGGAATTACTGTCCTGACCACCAGTGCGTCCAACAGTTTCTGGAAAATTTTGTTCTACACTCGGCGTTTCCCAGATACATGTGGTATACCAAATTGTAGGTATTGATGCCCTCTACCAAGTTCCGTTGTCATTTTTGTGTACGAAGTCCGTTCCTGGCCTCAGCGCTGGAAATACTGTCCTGACCACCAGTGCGTCCAACAGTTTCTGGAAAATTTTGTTCTACACTCGGCGTTTCCCAGATACATGTGGTATACCAAATTGTAGGTATTGATACCCTCTATCAATATCCGTTGTCACTTTTGTGTACGAAGTCCATTCCTGGCCTCAGCGCTGGAATTACTGTCCTGACCACCAGTGCGTCCAACAGTTTCTGGAAAATTTTGTTCTACACTCGGCGTTTCCCAGATACATGTGGTATACCAAATTGTAGGTATTAATGCCCTCTATCAATATCCGTTGTCACTTTTGTGTACGAAGTCCATTCCTGGCCTCAGCGCTGGAAATAGTGTCCTGACCACCAGTGCGTCCAACAGTTTCTGGAAAATTTTGTTCTACACTCGGCGTTTCCCAGATACATGTGGTATACCAAATTGTTTCTGGAAAATTTTGTTCTACACTCGGCGTTTCCCAGATACATGTGGTATACCAAATTGTAGGTATCGATGTCCTCTACCAAGTTCCGTTGTCAGTTTTGTGTACGAAGTCCAATCCTGGCCTCAGCGCTGGAAATAGTGTCCTGACCACCAGTGCGTCCAACAGTTTCTGGAAAATTTTGTTCTACACTCGGCGTTTCCCAGATACATGTGGTATACCAAATTGTAGGTATTGATGCCCTCTACCAAGTTCCGTTGTCATTTTTGTGTACGAAGTCCGTTCCTGGCCTCAGCTCTGGAAATACTGCCCTGACCACCAGTGCGTCCAACAGTTTCTGGAAAATTTTGTTCTACACTCGGCGTTTCCCAGATACATGTGGTATACCAAATTGTAGGTATTGATGCCCTCTATCAATATCCGTTGTCACTTTTGTATACGAAGTCCATTCCTGGCCTCAGCGCTGGAAATAGTGTCCTGACCACCAGTGCGTCCAACAGTTTCTGGAAAATTTTGTTCTACACTCGGCGTTTCCCAGATACATGTGGTATACCAAATTGTAGGTATTGATGTCCTCTATCAATATCCGTTGTCACTTTTGTGTACGAAGTCCATTCCTGGACTCCACGTGGGAAATAGTGTCCTGACCACCAGTGCGTCCAACAGTTTCTGGAAAATTTTGTTCTACACTCGGCGTTTCCCAGACACATGTGGTATACCAAATTGTAGGTATTGATGTCCTCTACCAAGTTCCGTTGTCATTTTTGTGTACGAAGTCCATTCCTGGCCTCAGCGCTGGAAATAGTGTCCTGACCACCAGTGCGTCCAACAGTTTCTGGAAAATTTTGTTCTACACTCGGCGTTTCCCAGATACATGTGGTATACCAAATTGTAGGTATCGATGTCCTCTACCAAGTTCCGTTGTCAGTTTTGTGTACGAAGTCCAATCCTGGCCTCAGCGCTGGAAATACTGTCCTGACCACCAGTGCGTCCAACAGATTCTGGAAAATTTTGTTCTACACTCGGCGTTTCCCAGATACATGTGGTATACCAAATTGTAGGTATTGATACCCTCTATCAATATCCGTTGTCACTTTTGTGTACGAAGTCCATTCCTGGCCTCAGCGCTGGAATTACTGTCCTGACCACCAGTGCGTCCAACAGTTTCTGGAAAATTTTGTTCTACACTCGGCGTTTCCCAGATACATGTGGTATACCAAATTGTAGGTATTAATGCCCTCTATCAATATCCGTTGTCACTTTTGTGTACGAAGTCCATTCCTGGCCTCAGCGCTGGAAATAGTGTCCTGACCACCAGTGCGTCCAACAGTTTCTGGAAAATTTTGTTCTACACTCGGCGTTTCCCAGATACATGTGGTATACCAAATTGTAGGTATTGATACCCTCTATCAATATCCGTTGTCACTTTTGTGTACGAAGTTCATTCCTGGCCTCAGCGCTGGAAATACTGTCCTGACCACCAGTGCGTCCAACAGTTTCTGGAAAATTTTGTTCTACACTCGGCGTTTCCCAGATACATGTGGTATACCAAATTGTAGGTATTGATTCCCTCTATCAATATCCGTTGTCACTTTTGTGTACGAAGTCCATTCCTGGCCTCAGCGCTGGAAATACTGTCCTGACCACCAGTGCGTCCAACAGTTTCTGGAAAATGTTGTTCTACACTCGGAGTTTCCCAGATACATGTGGTATACCAAATTGTAGGTATTGATGTCCTCTATCAATATCCGTTGTCAGTTTTGTGTACGAAGTCCATTCCTGGACTCCACATGGGAAATAGTGTCCTGACCACCAGTACCCAGTAATAACCAAGCTAAATAACATTGAACAGGCACATGTGGCACATTAAATTGTAGGTAAAGATGTTCTCTACCATATTCTGTGTAAAAATCGTTGTTTTTAAGCACGGAAATACATAAATTTCATTAAATATTCTGTCTGTCCGTCTCATATTAATTCAGTTTTTGTCGTCTCTGTGTCACCCTGTTATTTTTTCGATAACCCTGTTATCGAAAGTTAGCGACGTCGCTATCTTCACGCAGGTGTTCTGGATAGCTCATACAAATGTTGCATCCAGTGCTAAAAGAAAACAGCCCTAATGTATGATGGAGAGCAGAGCTACCAATAAAATTTTAAGAAAAATCACCACTTTCTCCCGAAAAAATCTTCATAATCAGCACTTGCATTATAAAAATCGTCCAAAAATCGGGAATTTAAATAATATTAAAATAAATGCATCCAGATTTTATATCCTAACCAACATAGTGTTTAGGGAATAAACACTTTGGTATTAAGTTTTACAGCAAATTTTTCATATCCGAAACGAAGGCTTTCGTTCGTCTGAAACGTCAAAAGATGCCTATAATATAGGTGTGCACGTGAGTAAAATTTTGCTCAAGCACACTCACGGCGGAGAAATCTTATTCACGCACACTTACGCACGATATTTTTTTGTAGGACCCACGCTCACGAAAAGAAAATTTGTACTCACGCACGACAATCTTTTAAATGTCGTGACTCACGAAAAATGTCGTGACTCACTAAAAACCTCGTGACTCACGAATAATTTTGAAAACATGAGTATGATTAAAATCGAGAGCGTTATAAAACTTTTTTGTTTTTTGGTGTTTATTGACATTTAGCGTTATAAAACTCTTAACACCTAGGATGTCGCTAAAATTATTAATGAATTCAACTCGTAAGCATTTTATGTTCGTAACCGGGATTATTTTCGTGAGCGTGTTTTTTCCGAAATTCGTTACTCACGCTCACGACATTTGGTTGGTTAATCACTCTCACGCTCACTCACGCCGTTGACGTCAGCGTGGCTCACGACTCACGCGTGAGTCACGACAATTTCGTGTCACGTACACACCTTTAGCCTAGCCTAGGGATCTTGCGAAAATTCAAAAGCAAACTATCAACGGATACGAAGCTACTACTATATTACGCTTTGATCCACTGTCATTTTGTCTACGCCACTACTATTTATGGATATAAAAAGTGTAATGCTATTAAATCTTTACAGTCAGTACACAATCAAAAAAATTTGTGTACAATTTACCGAAGGATTATTCTACAGCACTGCTCTTTAAAAACTATGCAAAAACTGTGCTCCCCATAAGAGGAATATACAAATAGTACATTTTAGTTGCTATGTTTAAAAATTTGAGAGTCAATAACCCATACTTGAATTTCAAACGTAAGAATGATGTCTCCCATATGCGTACTAGACAATATGGTAATTTGATGTCAGCCCGATATAGAACTGAACTCACAAAACAGAGAATCGAATATGCTGGACCTCATGAATTTAATGAACTAACACATACTCTTAGAGACACTGCTAGAATTTCTGTTTTTGAAACCCGATTGAAAAAGTATCTCTTTGAGACAACATATAATGTTGTATCTCTATATTTAAATGAAAACTTTGAGTAATTTCTAAATGTTTATGAATTGTAATTAGAAAATTGCCAACTAGTCTCTACTAAAGGCCTTTGTCCTTTGTTTTCATTGTCCTTTGTTTTCATTTACACTTTCGTAAACAAATACATCGTTGCGCTATTTGTAACCCAAAGATAGTACGTTTTTTTGCAAGCGTGCCTGCCTGCAATGCAATGAATTATTTTTGACATTTTCTTTTTTGTTCATTCGGGGCCACGCAGCAGGCGTTCAGAGCCTAATTTTCCAATTTTATACAAACTTTTAAGGTAAATTGTGCAAAACTAGCTGAATCATAGTCCCAAAATATATGTGCTACGCGAATTGATCTATGTTTTGGCGATACACCTGGCAAAATTCGGTTATCAATGCATTACCAATATATATAATTGAGGTTATATACATTAGGCAGATACATTGTTCGTGGTGGGAATGGCTAACATTCAAAATACCACTGAGAATTTGTTGAAGACGTCGACAATATTGTAAGAGAAGTTAATAATTCCCTAAATTTCTAGATCATGGCCAATCGAAAAGATCACGAGGAGACGGACACACAGACCCGTATTGCAATTGTTAGTGATGACAAGTGTAAACCAAAACGTTGTCGCCAAGAGTGCAAGAAAACTTGTCCTGTTGTGCGAATGGGAAAACTGTGTATAGAAGTTGCTCCTTCATCGAAAATTGCGGTCCTGTCGGAAGAACTTTGTATAGGTTGTGGTATCTGTGTGAAGGTGAGATACAATTTACTACTACCAAATGAGAGCATCAATTAGTTCCTATTTTCAGAAATGCCCCTTTGAAGCTATTACGATTATTAATATACCGAGTAATTTGGAAAAGCATACAACCCATCGGTATGGCAAGAACTCTTTCAAGTTGCATCGCTTGCCAATCCCCCGTCCCGGAGAAGTGTTAGGTCTTGTTGGTCAAAACGGTATAGGCAAATCCACCGCTTTAAAGATTTTAGCTGGCAAACAAAAACCCAATTTGGGACGCTATATGGATCCCCCGGATTGGACCGAAATCTTAGCTTATTTCCGGGGTTCTGAGTTGCAAAACTATTTCACTAAGATACTGGAAGACAATCTAAAGGCACTTGTTAAGCCACAATATGTTGATCAAATCCCAAGGGCTGTTCGAGGTTCGGTTATCGAATTGCTAAATAAAAAGGATGAGCTCAAAAACCAAGAAGAAATATGCCAAATGTTGGATTTATTGCATATACGTGAGCGTAACATTGCTGACTTGTCTGGTGGAGAGCTGCAGCGGTTTGCAATTGCTATGGTCTGTATTCAGGATGGTGACATTTTTATGTTTGACGAACCCTCATCGTATTTGGACGTCAAGCAGCGTCTCAATGCAGCCTTAACAATAAGACATTTATTGCATCCTACAAAGTATGCAAAAATAATGAGTTCTATGTAGCAATCAACTTGGTAAATATGATATTTTGTATCCTTTAGGTTTATTATCGTAGTTGAGCATGACTTGTCAGTTTTGGATTACTTGTCCGATTTTATATGTTGCCTATATGGGGTGCCCGGATGCTACGGTGTCGTTACTATGCCTTTTTCAGTGCGCGAAGGTATAAATATCTTTCTTGATGGTTTCGTTCCAACGGAGAATATGCGTTTCCGCACGGAGTCTCTAACATTCAAGGTAAGTTTATTTGTATGCATTGTACAAGCTAACTTGAGGCTTATTAAATCGCGATAAAATTCAGGAAAAAGAAAACAATGTAGAACGTCCACAAAGAATTATCCATTGTTGATGAGGAAAGTATTAACCCAGGTTTCACAAACCGTCATGTTCTAGTAAGTGCCAGTTCCGACATTGCCTTACCAAGTTTTTCGTTGGATAACCTTCAATGAAAATTTCAAATTCCTTGGCTCTAACATGGACCGTTTGCGAAGTTATTAAACCAAAATTAAATAAAAAAATCCAGAGAACCGGGGAAATTTGTTTTTTTCTTGTTCTCCCCGACCAGGTATCAAATGACGTAACCATTTTACACAACGTGATCACCGTCTATACTATGTGAAAATTTCAAGTAAATCGGTTTAGCCGTTTCCGAGCGTACCCGGAAATACAAACTAACATACCACATTTTCGGGAGAGTGGGAGCGAAAATGTGATAAAATCTCTGGATCCTGTTCCCGAAAAAATCTATTTTTCACATAACTGTATGTATATGGGGGAATATTCCAATATTCGGAATTGGAAAATGCAAAACTTTTGGCTCTTAAACCTGCGAAATGTAAACTAAACAGTTTAGATTTTGGTATAGATCGTATATATAACTCTTCCGATTTTCTTGGTAAAAATTTCCTGGGTTAGAAATAAGCGATGTTAGCAGGTTTCGCCCGAGTTTAGTCCTTCCTTAATTCTTTATCACTAATTGTATTAATTGTTTTTCATACACTTTGCCACAGCAAAGCCTTTGATCTACCTGAAAATTCGAAATATATATGTAGTAACCGACTTTCATAAAAATGTAGATATTAACCTCAATTATTACTCGATGTTTATTAATTTTTGAACATGGTTATCCTCTGCGAAGGGTGAGGTTAGGTATAATGCCACCCCGTTATTTCAGGCACATTAATACCATTTAGTCCATTATGATGATACCATAAGTGGCGAGTTTTGCCCGATTCTATGTTTAGCTCAAATAGAGTCGACTTCGTCCGAATTAGACCTTATTTACTTGTTTATCCCTAATATAGATATATACAATTGATAAATATATCAAGGAATTTGATATACATGAACATTCAAAATTTGGAAAACGTATTGAAAAGCTTTGAAAAATATTTATGACATAGAGAATGGAATGGAATTTGGTGATGACTTATTGGAACTAAACAAATAAATATGATCTCACAATAAATTTTCAGGTCTCAGAGTCAGCTACGGAAGAAGAAATTAAGAGAATGAATCATTATGTTTATCCTGCAATGCAAAAGACATTGGGCACTTTCTCTCTTACTGTTCAAGAGGGACACTTCAGTGATTCTGAAATTTTGGTATTACTTGGTGAGAATGGTACTGGAAAAACTACATTCATTCGTATGTTGGCCGGTAATCTGCAACCGGATACGCAAGTTGACTTACCTGTGCTAAATATATCGTATAAGCCACAAAAGATATCACCGAAATTCCAAAACCACGTACGACATTTGCTCCACGATAAAATCCGTGATGCTTATGTTCACCCACAGTTTGTAGCTGATGTTATGAAACCCATGAAAATTGAAGAAATTATGGACCAAGAAGTACAAAATTTATCTGGTGGTGAATTGCAACGTGTAGCTTTGGTATTATGTTTGGGTAAACCTGCTGATGTCTACTTAATCGATGAGCCCTCTGCATACTTGGACTCTGAACAACGTTTGGTCGCTGCGAAAGTAATAAAACGGTAAGTTATATTAAAATGTTGAAGGTATGAATATAAACTATACGAAAATATTCCCATTAGCTACATTTTACACGCCAAGAGGACTGGTTTTGTAGTTGAACACGATTTCATTATGGCAACATACTTGGCCGATCGTGTTATTGTCCTTGAGGGCCAACCTTCGGTTCAGACTACGGCTTATTCTCCTCAATCATTGTTGAATGGTATGAACCGCTTCTTGGAATTGTTGGGCATTACATTCCGACGTGATCCAAATAATTTCAGGCCTCGCATCAACAAAAACAATTCTGTAAAGGTGAGTTTTCTACTCTCTTCATAAAAACAATTTTTTAACAAATACCTTTTTTTAGGACACTGAACAAAAACGATCCGGCCAATTCTTCTTTTTGGAAGACGATGGAAAGTAAGCTTACCATTTGCAGCGTATAATAAAGCAAAAATATGTTTGCATGGAAGACGACATTAATTATGGTAATAGTGCAAATCCATTCGTTTTCAATATCGTCCCATTTGTAAAATTCAATTTTAGTTAACTTAATAAAACGGTTTTTCTATTTTTTACTTTTTCAATAGTACCAAGAATGTGAATCGATAAAAATAAAGCGTACAGCACTAAGAACACAAATATAATCTTCGTACATTTTTGAGCTTGTATGACATTTTTAGGTTTATGTCAACGGTCGAACTGAATGGACGTGTTTTTTTAATAGCGGGTTATTTCATCGTAATAAGTACTTATTACGAATTCCACGTGTGGTTTAAAATCAAACCACCATGCAGCGAAATTCAAAGTCATCCACTGGGTTGCTAACTTCAGGGCCCAGTGGACGGCTATCGACTGAAGTTATGATTTTGTAGACGGGCCGACAGGTGGCGACACTTTGGCAAGTCGGACCTTTTCTAAGGTAACGACATCAAAAGGAGGTAATCCCTCACGAAGGAGATTCAAAGAACGCAGAAATGCTTTGTTTATCCTAAAGAAATTAGGATCTGTCGACCCAAGCACGTTGTCGGCTAAGCAAAGCGATTCCTTAAAATGGGCTCAAGGAATTCTTGAAGCTGGAAAAACGATCACCGGATAACTGCCATCCTCTAAACGGGATCAAAGATCGTTTGCCTCAGTTGCAAAAGACAGCTTTGTGATGGCTATCATTAATAAATGAGCATTGGACGGTATGGTTCCAAAGCAAAAATGGGGGGAAATTGAGAACGCGATGTCTGGTGTCTACTCAGAGGTGCGAAAAAAGTTTCCCGGACCAAGTCCTCAACGGCAAAATGCTGGATGGTATCAAGGACGATATAAGTTAATATCATTTGCGGACCAGAGGTCTATGGATTGCTTTAAAGCTGCTTTGATGCTAATTGGTGAAGTTTGGGAAGGAGCCGCTTTGGAGTTAGTCGATAAAATAGACATACCGCCTAAACCTAGAGCACATGCATGGATACCTGCAAACCCTCCTGATCCTGAGTCGATACTAAACAGACTAAAGGAATGTAACCCAGATCTTCCAACCGCCGATTGCAAGGTTGGTCGTTTGGATGAGGTGGATGGACCAAGACGACATGCGGTGTTTATATTGAACATTGAGTCGCTGCCACATCTAGCCCAGACCCAAGGAAGTGTAAGTTATGGCTTTCATGATATCCATATGAAGGTATACAAAAGCGATCAGCCAAAGGATTCCGAAACGGACAAGCCTCCGGTAGAGTCAGAAGCAGGGCTGTGGAGTCGAGCCAATTTTGCTCGACTCCGACTCCAGCATTTTTCATCAGCTCGACTCCGACTCCGGAGTCGACTCCGGGTAATATAACTAAATCTCATTTTAATACCACTAATTTCTATTGTGGGGGTACCGTAAGTGGATCGATATAAAGTATCGTATTTATTTATGTGTGCAAAAAAGGTCTTAATTTCACATTAAATGCCAATTGAACTCTATATTTCAAATTTAGGGCAATGTTTAATAAATAAAATAATGATATAAATACCCATCATAATATGAGAAGATACCAAAGGTATATGTATTTGTGGACCAAAATTATTGATACTATCTCAAATCCTTTAAATTTGTTGCGAGCTATATAAAGGTTTATATTCCCATATGTATGAATTTGAATCTGAATCCATTTAGACAAAATTGTATATACTTCTACAAAATCTATGTACTTAAAATTTAAATCTAACGTTATAGGACGTAACACAATTTTAACAAAGAATAAAAATGCAAGGAAAGTCCACAGTCGGGCGGGCCGATTATAATATACTCTGCACAACTTTGTATTTAGATCTACATTTTGATAAAATCTCAAATCAGACTTCTACAAAATCTCGGGCAATATTTGGGAAATATTTATAATTGTTTAGACAATTTCGCAAAAATGCATTTATGATTCATTCATTGAAATATTTGAAAATTTGAGTCATTTCTACAAGTTTTCGACTTAGCAGTGAGTATCAGTGAGCATACAATTTTGGGAAAATTTTTGTCTAGTAAATAAAATTTTGACTTAATTTTCTATAGGAATAAAATTTTGGCAAAATTTTCTATAGAAATCAAATTTTGATCAAATATATAGAAATAAAATTTTGAATAAAATTTTTATAGAAATAAAATTTGGCAAAATTTTTTATAGAAATAAAAGTGTGAAAAAAATATCAATAGAAATACAATTTAAAAATAATTGTGTAGCAAACAAAATTTTGCAAAATTTTCTATAGAAATAAAATTTTGCAAAATATTCTATAGAAACAAAATTTTGACTAAATTTTCTACAGAAATAAAATGTTGACTTAATTTTATATAGAAAAAAATATTTCTATAGTAATAAAATTTTGAATACATTTTTTATAGCAGTGAGCATCAGTAAGAAAAAAAATTTTGAGAAAATTTGCTATAGAAATAAAATTTGACAATTTTTTCTTATAGAAATAAAATTTTGAAAAAATTATCAATAAAAATACAATTTTAGAAAAATGTTTGTGTAGTAAATAAAATTCTGCAAAATATTCTACAGAAACAAAATTTTGACTAACTTTTCTATAGAAATAAAATTTTGACAAAATTTTCTATAGAAATAAAATTTTGACCAAATTTTTGACTTAAATTTTTATAGAAATAAAATTATCAATAGAAACAAAATTTTGAAAAAAATTTTGTGTAACAAACAAAATTTTGCAAAATTTTCTATAAAAAATAAAATTTTGCAAAATATTCTATAGAAACAAAATTTTGACTCAATTTTCTATAGAAATAAAATTTTGACTAAATTTTCTATAGAAAAAAATATTACTATAGTAATAAAATTTTGAATAAAGATAAATTTTGAATAGAATAGAATTTTGAATAGAAATAACATTTTGACAAAACTTTTTATAGAAATAACATTTTGACAAAATTTTCTATAAAAAAAACAACTTTGAAAAAAAAAATTGCTGTCAATATTCCACATATGTATATGGCCTTAAAATAAAATTAAAAAAAAATAATAATTTCGATTGTTCGAAATATTTCAACTAAATTGATATGGGCATTAAAATGGATCGATCCAGCCCATCTGCTAGTCTAACATTCTAGGAAACATAAAAAGATAGCCGTCATTGGAAGTTGATTTTCATTTACAATCATGCTGTACATTGATCGAATGAATAACGCAATGGAAACTAATTTGCGTAAAAACTTGCTTAGTTACAAAAATGTGAAGTGTTTTAAAAAATTTGGTTTAGCCGGAGTCGAGCAAAATTTTCACGACTCCGACTCCAGCAAAATCTTCAGACTCCGACTCCGGCTCCACAGTCCTGGTCAGAAGTGAAAAAATCTTGCGAAGCCGAAGGAGACATAAAAAGTGCAGACATTGACGAACATCGTATGCGGGAAGTTCCTACAGGCTCAAACATCACCAAACCATTTATTGAATCGATTTGGATTAATATTCGTTGTGATGCATAAAAAGATCACAAAAAGAGCACTTAACTAAAAATAGAGCACTTTTGCGCGCTCTTTTGGCCTGTCGTGTTTTAAGAGCACATTTTGTATAAAAGAGCACATGTGCTCTTTAAAAGAGCACGCCTGGCATCCCTAGGTTTCCCTAGAAAAAAGAAAGGATAAAAGTGATGGCAAACGCAGACGATGTGGCCCTAACAGGGGAAAATTCCCATCCACAATCAGAGATGTTATACAAAGAGCCCTCCGGATGACTGAGAAATGGGCGAAAGAGAATGGTCTTGCAGGGCGAGGAAAGCCACGGTAGCTTTGTACTCGTGCAAAAAGGCAATAGGAAAAAAGTGGGGACTAAAACCGAAAATTGTGCATTGGCTATACACGGCAGTGGTTAGACCTATAATGCTATATGGTGTTGTAGTCTGGTGGCCGGCACTTCAGCAACCGACAGGTTTAGATAAAGTTCAGCGTATGGCGTGCTTATGTATCCCAGGCGCATTCAGTAAGACAGGAACAGATTCCCTTAATGTCATGCTGCATCTATTGCTTTTAGACATTTTGGCCAAACAGTCAGCTGCAACAACGGCTGTGCGGTTGCGCGAGCTATCGCTGTGGTCCGAAAAAATGTACGGCCACAGTTCGGTCCTCAAAATAACGTAGTGGATTACATTCTGGCGAAACCACTTTTCGACAAAAAGTTTGAGACTCTAATTCCCAACAGTGAGGCGTGGTGTACACGGACCCCGGGGAATAAAAGATATATAGATTTCTACACTGATGGCTTCAAATTAGATGGACAAGTGGGTTTCGGAGTATATTCTAAAGATCTGGAACTTCGAATAGCGAAAAGATTACCTAATCACTGTAGTGTTTTTCAGGCTGAAATATTAGAAATAAAACAGGTGGCGGATTGGCTGAGAAGTAATGTTCCAAAAATTGTTGGCATTAATATATACTCAGACAGTCAGCCTGCAATAAAATCCTTGGACTCTGTGTTCCTTTACTCGAAAACGGCCATCGATTGCCGCGAATCTCTCAACGAGATGGCTGAGCAGTACAATATTCACCTAATATGGGTGCCTGGCCATAGGAACATACCGGGGAACTGTAAAGCAGATGAGTTAGCAAGGCTAGGAACTACCTTACATATTCCAGGGGAACTAGAATCTGTTGACATGTCTCTGGCAACCTGCAAGCTCTTACTGCGTGTGAAGGCCATCATGATGGCAAATGTTCGATGGGAGAATTGCAAGGGTTGTAACGACACCAAGCAAATATGACCCCATTTAAACTTGAACCGCACACTAGATATGCTAGTGTTCTCAAGACGTCAGATATCACTTCTGATATCTGCTATAACGGGTCGCTGCCTGATAGGCGAATTTGCAAAAACTATTGGTGCGAAGTATAATGACTATTGTATGAGCTGTCATGATGCGGAGGAAAAGGAATCAATTAACCCTCCGATGAGTGACAGTTCTGAACTTCACGGCCGTGTAAAAAGGTCCCTACGGACCTTTTTTTGTAAATCATGTTTTTTCCATATATTTTTTTATACCCTCCACCATAGGATGGTGGCTTGCGAGGCTTCTAAGAGAAGCAAATTTCATTCGATCCTGCTGAAATTTGGTACATGGTGTTAGTATATGGTCTCTAACAACCATGCAAAAATTGGTCCACATCGGTCCATAATTATATATAGCCCCATATAAACCGATTCCCCGATTTGGCTTGTGGAGCCTCTAAGAGAAGCAAATTTCATCCGATCCGGCTGAAATTTGGTACATGGTGTTAGTATATGGTCTCTAACAACCATGCAAAAATTGGTCCACATCGGTCCATAATTATATATAGCCCCCATATAAACCGATCACCAGATTTGACCTCCGGAGCCTCTTGGAAGACCAAAATTCATCTGATTCAGTTGAAATTTGGTACGTGGTGTTAATATATGCCCTCAAACTCCCATGCAAAAATTGGTCGATATCGGTCCATAATTATATATAGGCCCCATATAAACCGATCCCCAGATTTGATCTCCGGAGCCCCTTGGAAGAGCAAAATTCATCTGATTCAGTTGAAATTTGGTATGTGGTGTTAATATATGGCCTCAAACTTCCATGCAAAAATTAGTATATATCGGTCCATAATTATATATAGGCCCCAGAGCAAAATTCTTCCCATTCGGTTGAAATTTGGTACGTGATGTTAGTATATGGTATCCAACAACCATGCAGGAATTGGTTCCTATCATTCCATAATTATATATAGCTCCCACCCAGCAAAAAAATTTGGAAGTTCTTCCAAAGGCACAACTTTAAAAGCACTTCCATAAATGCTTAATCCAATCTGAAAAAATTGTGAATTTTTGAAAATTTTTTAGGTCAAATGTTTCCGACATGCGTTAGAATCCATTAAAAATTATAAAAAATTATAATAATTATTTATTTGACAAAATATCACAGAATTTTTTAATTTACATCCAAAACATTGATTTCGGATCACACCTAAAGAAGTGATGCAAATTCAGTGCAACGGCTGTTGAAATGGAGGACTTCCGTCCTATGACAAGACCATGTTAAATTCATCGCTTCTGCGTCAATTTTGCACCACTTCCGGATCCGAAAATAACATTATTACTTTTTTGGCTATGCTTTTTTTGCTGGGCATATAAACCGATCCCCAGATTTGACCTCCGGTGCCTTTTGGAGAACCAAATTCATCCGACCTGGTTGAAATTTGGTACGTGGTGGTAGTATATGATATTTAGCAACCATGCAAAAAGTGGTCCATATCAGTCCATAATCATATATAGCCCCCATATAAACCTATCCCGAGATTTGGTTTTGGAGCCTCTTGGAGGAGCAAATTTCATCCGAGTGAGTTGAAATTTGATACATTGTGCTAGTATATGGCCGTTAACAACCATGCCTAACTAGGTCCATATCGTTCTATAGTTATATATAGCCCTCAGATAAATCGATCCCCAATCACACAAAACTTGGTCCATATCAAGTTCATAATTTTATATAGCCCCCGTATTTCAATTCTGGCTCTCTACGCACCGTGCAAAAAGTCCATATCGATTCGTAATTGTTTGTAGACTTAACTATACATAACTTTTTGTCTATTTAATATATACCACGTATGGACTAACTCACAATTTAGAAAACGATGTTAAGAAGGTTTAAGATACCACAACCCAAGTAATTCGATTGTGAATGACAGTCTTTCGTAGAAGTTTCTATGCAATCCATGGTGGAGGGTACATAAGATTCGGCCTGGCCGAACTTACGGCCGTATATACTTGTTTTAGATTTTTTGTTTGTTTTTTATTGTTTATAACTAAATTCTAAATACAAAAATAATTTTTTCAATTTTTCTTGCTTGAATTTTCTTAAGACTATTATAAAAAATTTAAAAATTATTGTTGTTGAGCGTGTACTTCTTGTCCCCTGCCCTGTGCGCAAGTGTTGCAGCGATGTAAGAGTGTGCTATGTTCTCCACAAACAGCGTTGCCGCAGCCGAAGCAGTATGCCCGCGTTTTCCGCTGCCGCCCGTACTCAGAACGGCAAAGCCTACATGACGGTCTACTTGACCTAGCCGCAAACGATGGTACATTGCCTTCCATCGGTCTTGGTAATACCTGATGTTTTTCTTACCCTGACATCGAATGCTTCCATCGCATTGCGTATCCTTGGATATGAGGTTATATGGTTGTTCAGGACACGTTCTTCGATATTTGGTGTGGCCAATTGTTTCGTTAGCAGTAACAAGAACGACATGGTATCAACGCCGCATTTGTTGGCGTTGTAATCCTAATATGGCATAGGGCTTCCGCTCTCGGTTTGCTCGTCAACGAGGCAGGTGTAGTGCATTGTGGAGAGCACGTTCACCACTTTATTTTTTTTTCGGCACGTATGAGCATAACGATATATCCCCCTCGTTGATGGTGCGTTTCGGGTTCTTCTTGAACTCCTGTGGAATGAATGTTTGTTGTAGCGCACTGTACCAACATATGCGGTCTTCCTCCGCAACAAAACACGCGCCAAGTCAAGAGTGGTAAGGAAATTATCCGCGTATATAGTACGGCCAGCATGTAAATATTTTCCCACAAGATCCAGCACTACGTTCTGCCCTTGGTTTATCTCCCGTTGTTGGTTTGGCAGTTTTCCAGAATATATCATTCCCTTCACAGGATAATAACTCTGTGACTTCCCCACCGTACTTAATTGGCTTTGACGAAATATATTGTGTAAAGCGGGTGCGGCCTCTGTAAGGGAACAACTGCTCATTAACTGTTAGTGCTTCATGAGGAGTGTAAGCTGCTGCCAAGTTATGTTGCAACATTTCCCAAATGTCGCCAATAGCCGCAGTTTTGCTGTTGATGAGTCGCTGTTGTCGAGTGTTTCCATTGTCGAATCGATAAATTGCTTTATACACATGAAGCGATCGTACGACAACGCAGCTTTGTATATTGGGCAACGCGTCGCGTCCTATAATTCCATAGCTGGTTCGTGGTTTGATCTTGTGAGTCCAGCATACAAAAGAATAGCTACAAAGGCTAGGGTTTCCATATGGATAATTTTCAAAAGAGAACTCTCGCTGTAAAAAAGGGAACATTTTAACTAAAAAAGAGTTTACAATAAAAAAATTCTTTATTAAATAATTAATAATTTTATTGATGTTAAAATTAAAATAATAAAAGTTTCTAATGATAGAAACAACGAAATAAATGTATAATAAAAAACAAAAAGAATCACCTGCATTTACGATTTGTTTCACGTAGCACTAAGTGTATTATTTCCTCTGTCATGATTGAACGCATTATTGTATAGGGGTCGTGTATATTTCCTGTTGGTCCTGGTTTCCTTCTTCTGAAGTCGACCACGTTATGATAACGAGTGCGTGATGTTGGCGGTGCTTGTTTACTCCATTGGGTGCCATCTTTACCTTACCTTTCATTCGTTTCCTGTCCATCATTTTCTTCCTCTTCATCAGTATCTTCATTTAGCTCGACGTATGCTTCAGCATGTTGGTATGTGCGATCTTCATCATCCTCAACTTCATAATTATCAATTGCAGCAATATCAATTTCTTCATCCATAAAATCAGCAAATCTACTATCAGCTGCACGCCTTTCATCCGCAGTCATTTGCTGGTAACGTGTACTACGGCGTACAACAATTTCAGCAACGTCCAAATTACTTGCATCTGCCATATTTATATTTTTGTTTCTATCACACACGATTTTACTCTTCGCTGTCTAAACTTTGACTGATTTGGTTTACGAAACTACAACTTCTTTTATACTCTTTCGTATGTCTAACTGAACTCAAAGACATTTAGGGTTTACTTCACTGATGCGCAGAAATAAAGTTCGAATGTGTATTTTTGTTCTTAGAATTTTTTGTTTTTATCATCATCCCTAATGTCTTTGAGTTTAGGTGTTTGTGTTCAGAACAAGTAAATTATGTGTTGAAACAATCAAAAAATTATAATGATGCCCAAAAACATGCATTTATTAGTGAAATTCAGTACAAGGTCCATACGGACCTATTCACACGTCCGCGTACTATTCTCACTAAAACCTCAATAACTCCTAAAGTAATGATCCGATCGGCTTGATTTTTTTCCAAAAGATGCGCAACAAAATACTCTTGGAATACAGAGTAACTTGTTGTAGTGGCCACTACAACTAGAGTGGGTTGTAGTGGCCGAAGTAGGAGTAATTTCAGTTTGAAAAGGGGCCTTCTCACTCATCGGAGGGTTAAACACCTCTTGTGTGAGTGTCCTGCATTTTGTGTAAGGCGTAAGCAAATTTTAGGGGCATATAGCTTCAGATTACTGGCGGACCTGGAAAACGTTAACTTAAGCAGTCTGTTAATGTTTTTGGAACAATCTGGTTGGTTCAACAAAAGAAAATAATAGAGAAGGTTCAGTGGTTAAAAGTAGTAGTGCCCATATGTAATATGTACTTTTAGTTAAATGTGGTATCACAATGGACTGAATAGTCTAAGTGAGCCTGAAACTTAATCGGGCTGCCACTTTAACCTAACCTAACCTAGGCTTATGAAAGTTTACATAATAATAATAGACAACTATTTATAGTTTCAATGTTTTAACAAGGAAATGGGACTTAAATGAAATTAAATTATTCAGTGGTTGTATAATAACATGAAATTATACAGTGTTTATATATTTGTACTAAAATGTGATATCGTAAAATTTGATATTACGAAGACGACCTGAGCCGGATTAGATTTTATATTAGATTAAATTTTTGGCTAAACTGCAGTTTATGGGTCCCTCATAAAATTGCTTGAAATTAATATATGTTATGTAGGTTGATGTACTGATTCTAACAAGGTTAGAGTTTTGTCCCGAAAATGCCCGGGTCTTGAGATATAGCCCTCCAAAGGGTCAATAAAAACTTGATATATCTCCTTTGTTTCTTGACCTATCTGAACAATCTTGGTATCGTATGAAAGTTTATTCAATGCATATTTATACGCAAAATATATAATATAGTTTGGGAGATATGGATAAAAAAAGAAAATGTTTACCCTATTTTTTGTTGTTTTCGTTGTATCTTAAAAAGTCTTCGATTATATCCAAGACCAGCGTATGAAAACAAATAAAACAAAACCTTTCCAATTGTTTCGTTTCATACAATCCACATATCCAATCAACATACCCAAGATAACGGCACTCTCCTTTCGTTTTGTATTGTTTTTGTTCGTGAGTGGAAACTAGTCTTGGGCAAAATCGTTCACCATAGTGATTCGGACTCGTCGTTCCTTTTGTACAAAGGAACTAGTTCCTTCAAATCGTTCCATCGTTCCTTTTTATATTTGTCATCACTGTCATCTACTAAAGGCAGATATGACATTGTTTACTATTTATGTGCAACGAAGTTCGTGGCCAAATGCAAGATACAAAAAATATTAAAAATTGAGTAAAATTACTTAAAATATTTTATAGAAATATAGGAAGAAAAAATAATGAATGGAAAATTTAAAGAAGTAACTACACGCTCACAAAAAATCGCTTCTGTAACATATACTCCCAAACATATTTTGCTTCAAGCATATACATTTTTGGGTATTGCCCAAACATTTATATGTTTGATCTCTTCCAATATATAATATGTTTGAAAGCATATTGGTCTAAACAATATATGTTTGGGTAGTCTAAGTTCCAAACATTTTGTATTTTTGCATCCAAATTCAATAATGTTGTCTTCCAAAAACAATATGTTATTATGTGAACATATAATATGTTTGGAAGCATTTTGCACCCAAAAATATTATATGCTTAAAAAAATTCTCCCAAACAATATTGTGATCAAAATTTTATTTATTTATTTATATATTTACAATCATAATGAATTATGAAAATAAACAGGTAATATAGGTGCTAACAACATAGGTTTTCGACCTGAATGCTCAAAATTTTGTTTCTGCCCAATTGTATATTCCCCCACATCTTTCTCACTTCCACGAGATTTTTTAGTTCTTAGCACCTTTTTCTGTAATACGAACATTGTAGAAGAAATTATCAATTGTATGATTTTTATACCCTCCATCATAGGATTGGGGTATATTAACTTTGTCATTCCGTTTGTAACACATCGAAATATTGCTCTAAGACCCCATAAAGTATATATATTCTGGGTCGTGGTGAAATTCTGAGTCGATCTAAGCATGTCCGTCCGTCCGTCCGTCCGTCCGTCTGTTGAAATCACGCTAACTTCCGAACGAAGCAAGCTATCGACTTGAAACTTGGCACAAGTAGTTGTTATCGATGTAGGTCAGTTGGTATTGAAAATGGGCCATATCGGTCCACTTTTACGTATAGCCCCCATATAAAGGGACCCTCAGATTTGGCTTGTGGAGCATCTAACAGAAGCATATTTCATCCGATCCGGCTGAAATTTGGTATATGGTGTTGGTATATGGTCTCTAACAACCATGCAAAAATTGGTCCACATCGGTCCATAATTATATATAGCCCCCATATAAACCGATCCCCAGATTTGGCTTGCGGAGCCTAAAAGAGAAGCAAATTTCATCCGATCCGGCTGAAATTTGGTACATGATGTTGGTATATGGTCTCTAATAACCGTGCAAAAATTGGTTCACATCGGTCCATAATTATATATAGCCCCCATATAAACCGATCCCCAGATTTGGCTTGCGGAGCCCCAAGAGAAGCAAATTGCATCCGATCCGGCTGAAATTTGGTACATGATATTGGTATATGGTCTCTAACAACCATGCAAAAATTGGTCCTCATCGGTTCATAATTATGTATAGCCCCCATATAAACCGATCCCCCGATTTGGCTTGCGAAGTCTCCAAGAGAAGCAATTTTCATCCAATCCGGTTGTAATTTGGAACATGGTGTTAGTATATGATCTTTAACAACCGTGCCAGAATTGGTTCATATCGGTCCATAATTATATATAGCCCCCATATAAAACGTTCTCCAGATTTGACCTCCGGGGCCTCTTGGAGGATCAAAATTCATCCGATCCGGTTCAAATTAGGAACGTGGTGTTAGTATATGGTCGCTAACAACCATACCAAAATTGGTCCAATCACACAAAAATTGGTCCATATCGGTTCATAATCATGGTTGCCACTAGAGCCAAAAATAATCTACCAAAATTTTATTTCTATAGAAAATTTTGTCAAAATTTTATTTCTAGAGAAAATTTTTTTAACATTTTATTCGGTTCATAATAAAATTTTCATCATTGTCAAAATTTTATTTCTATAGAAAATTTTGTTCAAATTTTATTTCTGTAGAAATATTTGTCAAAATTTTCTTTCTATAGAAAATTTTGTCAAAATTTTTATTTCTATAGAAAATTTTGTGAAAATTTTATTTCTATAGAAAATTTTGTTAAAATTGTATTTCTGTAGAAAATTTTGTCAAAATTGTATGTCTACTTTGTCAAACTGAATTATATACGTATTGGATCGATCTTTTGTGATTTAATATATACCACGTATGGACTTACATACAATTTAGAAGATGGTGTTAGGAGGTTTTAAGATACCTTGCCATCGGCAAGCGTTACCGCAACTTAAGTATTTCGATGGCAGTGTTTAGAAGAAGTTTCTACGCAATCCATGATGGAGGGTACATAAGCTTCGGCCTGGCCGAACTTACGGCCGTATATACTTGTTTTATTTTAATTTTACCTTTTGCCGGACGGGGATTCGAACAGCGGACCACACAGTTTGTAAGGATCAAAGAAGTAGCTGATCAATTGCCCAAGGAAAAATAAAATGTTAATTTTGTAATAACAAGCAACAACCACCAACTTAATTCAATATCGATTCCTGTTAAATAGCGCTCCAAGCTACTAAACACATATATGTTTATAGGCTATTTCTAAATTAATATATGTTTGCATCCAAGCATATTATATTTACAAACATTTTATGTACCAAACATAATATGTTCTAACATATTAACATATATGTCCCAAACATATTATGCTAGTTTATGAACATTATATGCTTGCACTCAAAAATATTGTGTTTAAAAATTTGTGTTCCCAACATATTATGTTTATAGCCAAACATATGAAAAACAGTCTTTTTCATCCGTGTAAATTTATTGCAAGAAATTAAGATTTTTTGTATATTGTGAAGAGCCTGAGATGGAACTAATGATTCTATTGATAGCAGCATACCAATCAATGATTTAATATACATACGCGCCAAGGGAGCCACCGTGGTGCAATGGTTAGCATGCCCGCCTTGCATACACAAGGTCGTGGGTTCGATTCCTGCTTCGACCGAACACCAAAAAGTTTTTCAGCGGTGGATTATCCCACCTCAGTAATGCTGGTGACATTTCTGAGGGTATCAAAGCTTCTCTAAGTGGTTTCACTGCAATGTGGAACACCGTTCGGACTCGGCTATAAAAAGGAGGTCCCTTGTCATTGAGCTTAATATGGGATCGGGCAGCACTCAGTGATAAGAGAGAAGTTCACCAATGTGGTATCACAATGGACTGAATAGTCTAAGTGAGCCTGATACATCGGTCTGCCACCTAACCTACATACGCGCCAAAATGAATAAATTGTCATATAGCTCAAACAAAAGTCAAATAATCAAATTGCGATCCGCGGAACTATGGAGCGTAAGTTGAACATAAAACTTAATGACAAAAGGAACGATGAGGACGAAAGAGATCCCAATAAACACAAACGTTTGAAAAATACTAAAATTCAATAATTTTTCAAACATTTTTTCAAAGGATTAGGGTAATATTCAAGTTGAGAAATTGTTGAGAAAATCGCGTTCTCAACAAAAAACAGACATTACCCTCAACAGTAAAATTCAACACAATAGCAATAATTTCTCAATTGTAATCCTCAAATTGAAATGCATCGCTACTCGATAATTTCTCAAACAGTTTTCAATGTGATAAAAATAAAAAATTAGCATTGTTGCGAATACTTTCAAACCACAATTTGTATGAAAGTCCATTCTAGTTCTATCTTAAAGTCAATACTAAATTTCTAGAGATTTTGTAAATTTTATTATTTTTTTCGTTAACAAATATAATAATCTTAAAAATAACATTAATAATATATAAAAATAATAATATAATACCAATCAAAATGTAATTATCTTATTAAATGTATTAATAAATACAACTATGAATACAACTTTAAATATCTTAAACATTTTTACATGTATAATTACATTTCCTCCATAATGTTGGTGTCAAATAACTATTAATTAATATGCTGGCAATTTGAAATAATTACTGTCGAGGAACTTGCTGGCTTGTGTGTTAGAATAGATTCCAGCAAGAGGAAATCACAAAATATCAAACTGATGACGGGATGTAAATTGATGTAATGCACATTTTCATCCAGAAGTTCTTGATATAGGAATTGTTGCACTTTGTTTTAATTGGTTGCACCTTGTAAGTTTTCTGAAAACTTTTCTTTGTTGTTCCCTTCATCGGTTTTTCATCGGCCAACATCTTCCAAGAATATACCATCCAATGATTTTAGTTTTCTGCAAAACAATCGAGTTTTGTGATTTCCATTATGTTTTCATTTCACTTTTTATTTTGACTTACCAATTTGTATTTCTTCCAACTGACCACGTACTTCGTGATTTCCTCAAGAACGTTGGTGTTACAAAATTGTTGTTATTAAAATACTGGCAATTTTCAGGAACCAGATAATTGGGATAAATTTCCAGCAATTTCAATTCACAAAATAACAAATTAAACCGATGATGCGATGTAAATTAAACTATCGATGTGATGCGAATTATCATCCAGTAGTTGTTGAAATGGAAAAGAATAAATACCAAGTTTTTTTGGTTGCACTTTGATTTATGGAAACTTTCTCTTCTCAATAAGCCACTATCATTTTTCATCGGCCAGCCTCTTAATGTGTCCAAGAATCAACATCCAAATATTTTAGTTGTCTGCAAAGAGATTTGATTTTAGTGACTTCCTTAAAGTTTTCATTTCGTGTTTTAGTTTTACTTACCAATTATTATAAGCAATTTCAATTGATTATTAAAAAATTTCCATATTTTTGTATTTCTTCCACGAACTTTGTTGTCCAAAGTAGTATTGATAACCATGTGGTTTTTTCGTTGCATTTCAGGGTAGTGTTTTGTCAAATTTTTCTCCAATTATCTTCAACACATTTTCAAAGTTTTCGTCAACATTTTGCCAAATTGGTTGTAATTCGCAAACAATTTGAAGATGTATTGAAGATGAGCTGTTTCAAGTCAAGTTGTATTTATGTTGAAAATTATATTTACCCTCAAACTGAAAAGGTGTTGCATTTGAAAAACGCTCATTCTGTGTTTATTGGGATGGAACTAGTGACAATCGTTCCTTTTGGTGAACCGTTCATTGGAACTAGTTCGTTCCGGAACGACACAAGACTAGTGGAAACCAAACCTAAACTGAAAAATACCGCTGTGCTTAATAAAATATAGAAAACAAAACAGTACACATTGAATGCAAACGTTACAAGAAGAAAAAATTTGAATGTTATTTATTTTTGCCTTGCATTATTTATTCAATTTATTCTTGGAACAATAACACCTGTTATGTTGGTAAATAAGATTTTTTTTTTAACATTTTTATCATCGTTTCGCTCAGCAAACGTTTTATTCCCATTTCATTACCGAACAAAACAACTTGGCGCCGCAAATCCGAAGAGTATAAAAGCAATCGTTTTGTTTCGTCTCTTTTGCTTCTGAAATGTTTGTTGTTTTGTTTTTGTCTGCGTACAAAACGTTTGTCGAAAATTGAAAAGTTTGTGACTTTAAATGATACTGTTACGAATTTGATATTTCTAGATTTAAGTTTATTCAAATTAGTTTCCGTTAATTTAAATTTTCAAATTGTAACGGTCATATTACGTCATCACTTGTCAAAATCATTTCTTTATTTTCTAGTACTTTCCTAAACATCTTTTGTGTTCTTAGTTTCCCAATCGTTCATTGTAAAGTAACCCCTTTTTGTTTTGTTATCTTCATTGCTTATTGTTCTAGTTGTAGTAATATGATAATCATCTATGCCTGTGCGACATCTGCCATAAGGTAAGTACTATGTTCGCTTTTCGAGTTGAAATTTTCGCGGTTACTTTAATAAAACAGTTCAATATGAAGTAGATAAATTAATTCAATTGATGCGCAGTTTCTTGTTCCCCTAGATTTCGGCAAGACTTTTTTTTTTATTATTATTATTTTATTCAACAATTCAACTTTAATACAATACAAGTCTGTCCCGCGCCATAAGGCATTAATGGGACTAGTTGGCCAATTATTTATACAATATTAAAAACAAAAATTATACGTATTTAAAAGATGCATTCATATATGGTTTAATATTTGTTTCAAATTACAATATTATAAATATTACTTTACAGGAATATTTTGGTTTTAATTTATAATTTTGATTATTTCAGGTAAAGTAATCGCGAAAATAAAGTGATTTTCAACTCGAAAACGGAACATAGTACCCACCTATAGAGTAGAATGTTCCAGTTGATTGTAGCCAAGACAATGAGCATAGGCCGATAAACATGTGCGATGTCGCCCGTGCGACATCTACCAAGTAGTAGAATAGTCTAGAATGTTGTAGGCCAGACTACCGAGAAATTTCGATATCGTCATACAGTACTATAAAAGAGCTGACACAGGGAGCTGTCGTAAGCTAAAAGTGATACAGTACACATCGTAGAGCAAATAAGTGAAACCTATCAGTTAAGCAAATAAATTGTAGATTGTCGTTATTTGAAAAGAAGTGTGTTTTATTAACGGGTTATTAAACACGCCTCAATATAAAAACGTAACAATTGGTGTCGGAAGTGAAATAACGAAAAAAAAAATCTACAATGAAGTTTAATCAGCTTCGAGTGGAAGACTTGAAGACGGAATTGAGCAAAATGGAGCTTCCGACTACAGGAAATAAGGCTCAATTACAAAAACGACTACTGAAAGAGTTCGAGCGGCGCAGTATTGATATCGAAACACATGATTATAAGGAAGATCTTGACGAATCAGTAGTAGCCAGCGCCTTGGAAATTCCATCTGTAGCTTCTTATGTTGTTGATTACAAATCGATGGTCAATATTTTGAGCAAAATGATGGAAGAAAATTCACTAAAAATGCAAGAGAATTCTAGAAAAATGATGGAAGAAAATTCTCTAAAAATGCAAGAGAATTCTAGAAAAATTATGGAAGCCAATTTTAGAAAATTGGAAGAAAAATTCGACGAAAATTCAAAAAAAAATGGACGAAAATTGTAGAATTCTCAATGAAAAACTTCAAGACATTTCTGAAAGCATGGAGAAACGTGTGGGCCATATAGAAGGTCAAATTATAGAATTGGATAAGAAAGTTCTTTCCGTAGATGAGAAAATTCTGGTTCACGATGAGAAACTTCTACACCTGGAGAAAAAAATGGCTGACCTGGAAATTAAAAGTGGTCCCGTGCGCGTAATCGAGGGCCCAAAAATCAAAACTCTTGTTTTTGATGGCTCATCTTCATGTGATGTTTTCAAATTCCAATTTGAGACGGTAGCATCCAGAAACATGTGGAATGACAACGACAGAGCAATTGAACTTCTGTTGGCATTGAAGGGTAATGCTGCCGATGTAATACAAAGTATCCCAACTTCTTCAGATATAACTATAACGAAGTAATAGCTGCACTACAACGCAAGTACGGTGGAGAACATAATCAAGACATCTTTAGAATGGAATTAAGAGGTAGAGTCTAGAAATCAAACGAGACTCTACAAGACTTTGCAACAGAAGTTGAGCGGTTGGTGCTATTGACATACCCAAGAGAGAGTCACCCACTTGTGGATCGCATCAAAATTGAGACCTTTGTGAATGGCATTCGAGACCCAGACATAAAATGTGCAACATATGTGTCACAAAAGGCTACATTCGCAGAAACAGTAACATTTGCACTTGCGCAAGAAACTGCGAGATTGCTGGCACGGCCTCAAATTCACCAAGTACGCAGAGTAGAGACCGAGTGTGAAAAATCGAAATCTGTCATTGAATCGATGAAAGAGGCAATGAAGCAGGTAACGCAAGAATTGAAACAGAATGCAACTAAATCCCGAATCAAATGCTATAACTGTGATAAGCCGGGACATATAGCTCGAGAATGCAAAGCACGTCGTAAGCGATCAAGATCCACATCTCCATCAAACAATAGCCATAAAAAGGTGACACCACAGTCAAGTGAGTCACCTTTAAACTAAATCCAGCTAGTTCAGCGGGGCAAGAGCTGGCTCCCACTGATTATGGCCCCACAATCTCCCTAGCAATAGCACAACAGCAAAATAATAATTTAACTGTCGCGGGGTTTATTAACGGCGACAAGCGTACATTGACGTTGGATGCGGGTGCGTCGAAGTCTATCATTAGATCAGACATAGTAAAAGAAAAAGTTACACCATTGATTGCAGTCAAACTACGCACGGCCACAGGGGAAACCGCAACAGTATGTGGGAAGGTCGTCATTAAGCTGACTATTGCCAACATATCCGTTAAGTATGAGTTCATTGTGCCCGATATAGTCGATTTGGTCTAAACCTGGATATGAAACGTCGTGTCGTGCCGATGCCGAAATACCGGTTAATGTGGGATACGACAAGAATACACCTATCAGACGGTTTACTACTAGCAAGCCAGAGTTAATACCACCGATTTTGCAAAAACTATTGGCGCGAAGTATAATGACTATTGTATGAGCTGTCATAATGCGGAGGAAAAAGAATCAATTAAACACCTCTTGTGTGAGTGTCCTGCATTTTGTGTAAAGCGCAAGCAACTTTTAGGAGCATATAGCTTCAGATTACTGGCGGATCTGGAAAACGTTAACTTAAGCAGTCTGCTAATGTTTTTGGAACAATCTGGTTGGTTCAGCGAAGAAAAATAATCGAGAAGGTTCAGCGGTTAAAACTAGAAGTGCCCATATGTAATAGGTACTTTTAGTTAATGTGGTATCACAATGGACTGAATAGTCTAAGTGAGCCTGACTGTTAATCGGGCTGCCACTTTAACCTAACCTTACCTAACCTAATACCACTATTCTGGAGCGATATTATGGGTGCCAATGAATGGAGACTGTGAAGTCGGCAAATTGTGGGTTGTTGAACCAGCAGAAAACAAAAACAACAACATCTTGAGAGCGAATGCCCTGGTAACAGCGAATAAATAGAGACTAATACCAGTTCGTGTTTTGAACTTGTCAGACAATCAAGAGCATATTGGAAAATTTTCTGACCGAGGCAATAGTCAATTTGGAAAGCAACTCATCGAAGGCACATGGCACAGAGAAGAAACATCTGGAAGGCTATGTCGAAACTTGGACACGACATCTATCACCGTTCGAGAAAAATAAAGCCAAGAAATTGTTATGGAAAAATGCCTCCGCCTTTGCCATTGAGAAGAAAAATCAAGGGAGAACATCTGTGGTGAAGCATGAAATAAATACCACAGAAGAAAGACCCATAAAACAGGCACCACGAAGTGTCCCTCTAGCAAAACGTGATGAGGTTCAAAAGCTCGTTAACGAAATGGCGGAAAGTGGTGTAATCGAGCCGTCATCAATTCCTTGGTGCTCACCAGTTGTACTACTCCAAAAGACAGATGGAAGAACCCGATTTTGCGTGGACTACAGAAAGTTAAATGATGACACCAAGAAAGACAGTTATGCACTTCCACGCATTGATGACACGTTGGACACACTAGCCGGAAAACATGGTTTTCCACGCTTGATTTGCTGAGTGGATACTGGCAAGTAGAGATCGCCGAGAAAGACAAAGAAAATACAGCTTTTGGCGTTAATGGCGGTCTTTGGCAGTTCAATGTAATGCCATTCGGGCTCTGCAATGCTCCGGCTATGTTCGAGCGATTGATGGAGCGGGTGCTAAAGGGGTTGCATTGGAAGTCCTGCTTGATATACCTAGACGATATCATAGTTATAGGCAAGACATTTGACGAGCACCTTAAGAACTTGAAGGATGTTATCCAGCAACTGTCAGCCGCTGGTCTACGACTTAACGCAAAGAAGTGCTCGCTTTTCCAGCGAGAAGTTAAGTACCTGGGTCATCATGTTACAGCAGAGGGCATATCCACCGATGAAGACAAAATTCAAGCAGTAAAAGATTGGCCACGTCCACGGAACCTCCACGAGTTGCCCAGCTTCCTTGGTTTATGCACATACTACAGGCGTTTCGTACCAAACTAACGCAAAAAGGTACGAAGTTCCAGTGGAACAAGAAACAGGAGGAGTCATTCCATCATCTAAAAGAACTTTTATGTTCTGCTCCTGTCCTGGCATATCCTATTCCTGGTGAAAAATTTGTTTTGTATACAGATGCTAGCGCGTTCGGAATTGGAGGTGTGTTGTCGCAACAGAAAGATGGTAAAATATCATCGGATATTTTAGCCGAACGTTGTCCAAGCCCGAAAAGAACTATTGCGTAAAGATAAGGGAGTTGCTTGCTGTCATAGAAAGCGTAAAGCATTACCACAAATACTTGTATGGACAGAATTTCTTGCTAAGAACTGATCATTCAGCTCTACGATGGTTGCTTCAATTCAAGAATCCGGAAGCTAAGTTGGTACGTTGGATCGAAAGACTCCAAAGCTATGATTTCAGTATCGAGCATAGAAAAGGTGGAAAACATGGGAACGCGAACGCCTTGTCACGTCGGCCGGGGTTTAAGACTTTCTCCTATGGACAAAGTCCAAAGTGGGCTAACGCAAGCCCAAGCAGGGAAAAGTAGCCGGACTTTGGCCGGGTTTAAATCTTCCTCCTATGGACAAAGTACAAAGTGGGCTAACGCAAGCCCAAGCATGGAAAAGTAGCCGGCCTTCGGCCGGGGTTTAAGACTTCCTCCTATGGACAGGGTCCGATGTGGGCTAACGCAGGCCGAAGGGGGGAAAGTGGACGGCCTTCGTCCGGGGTTTAAGAATTCCTCCTATGGACAGAGTCCATAGTGGGCTAACGCAAGCCCAAGGAGGGAAAAGTAGCCTTCGGACGGGGTTTCAGACTTTCTCGTATGGACAGAGTCCAAAGTGGGCTAACGCATGCCCAAGGGGGGAAAAGTAGGCGGCCTTCGGCCGGGGTTTAAGGCTTTCTCGTATGGACAGAGCCCAAAGTGGGCTAACGCTAGCCCACGCTAGGGGAAAGTAGACGGCCTTCGGCCGGGGTATAAGACTTTCTCCTATGGACAGAGTCCAAAGTAGGCTAACGAAGACACAAGGGGAGAAAATATTTCAGTAAGAAAACAATTTTTTTTACTCAGAATCAAAGCTCAATAACTTTGCTAAAAGTGAACCTATAAAGGCATGTTGTACATCAATCGAAAGGCTTTCAAACTAGGTAAAAAAATTCTAGGGTATAATCGAAGACTTTTTGATATACAACGAAAATAACAAAAAATTAGGATAAAAATTCTCTTTTTTTATTTATATCTCCCAAACTATATTGACCTTTGGAGGGCTATATCTCAAGACCCGGGCATTTCCGGGTTTTAAATGTGATAATAAACGGAAAAATGTTATATTTATACGAATTTATAAATGTTTAATCAAATGAATAAACATCTAAACAATCGTGTTTTACTTGACCACAATGATTCTTTTACAACTATCTTAAAATGCAATTTTTCTTATAGTTTGAAGTGGCTCTTATTGGCGTCGTTCTAAATTTATCTAAACAGGCACCTAATAATTGCACTCATGCGAAACGTTTTTGTAGTAATTTGGGTGGTACAACTTCTCAATAGTGACGGCGCTTTTCCGACGAGTTTTGGACGTCGTATACGATTGTTTTCGACGTGGTGGGGATTCTCAGGAGTGCCGTCAAATTCAAAAAATGTTGGCAGGTTATTTAGTGTTATTAGCTCCGTTCGAGAACCCAATAACTTTTGATAATTATCACAATTTTTTACTAGAAGTCGATTGATTACTCCAAAGGAGAGCGTGAGACTACATTTGACAGTTATCAGATTGATAAATTGCAAGTTTTTGCTGGGTTGTTTGATAACAACAAAACACAACCCAATAAACACAAACGTTTGAAAAATACTAAAATTCAATAATTTTTCAAACATTTTTTCAAAGGATTAGGGTAATATTCAAGTTGAGAAATCGTTGAGAAAATCGCGTTCTCAACAAAAAACAGACATTACCCTCAACAGTAAAATTCAACACAATAGCAATAATTTCTCAATTGTAATCCTCAAATTGAAATGCATCGCTACTCGATAATTTCTCAAACAGTTTTCAATGTGATAAAAATAAAAAATTAGCATTGTTGCGAATACTTTCAAACCACAATTTGTATGAAAGTCAATCCTAGTTCTATCTTAAAGTCAATACTAAATTTCTAGAGATTTTGTAAATTTTATTATTTTTTTCGTTAACAAATATAATAATCTTAAAAATAACATTAATAATATATAAAAATAATAATATAATACCAATCAAAATGTAATTATCTTATTAAACGTATTAATAAATACAACTATGAATACAACTTTAAATATCTTAAACATTTTTACATGTATAATTACATTTCCTCCATAATGTTGGTGTCAAATAACTATTAATTAATATGCTGGCAATTTGAAATAATTACTGTCGAGGAACTTGCTGGCTTGTGTGTTAGAATAGATTCCAGCAAGAGGAAATCACAAAATATCAAACTGATGACGGGATGTAATGCACATTTTCATCCAGAAGTTCTTGATATAGGAATTGTTGCACTTTGTTTTAATTGGTTGCACCTTGTAAGTTTTCTGAAAACTTTTCTTTGTTGTTCCCTTCATCGGTTTTTCATCGGCCAACATCTTCCAAGAATATACCATCCAATGATTTTAGTTTTCTGCAAAACAATCGAGTTTTGTGATTTCCATTATGTTTTCATTTCACTTTTTATTTTGACTTACCAATTTGTATTTCTTCCAACTGACCACGTACTTCGTGATTTCCTCAAGAACGTTGGTGTTACAAAATTGTTGTTATTAAAATACTGGCAATTTTCAGGAACCTGATAATTGGGATAAATTTCCAGCAATTTCAATTCACAAAATAACAAATTAAACCGATGATGCGATGTAAATTAAACTATCGATGTGATGCGAATTATCATCCAGTAGTTGTTGAAATGGAAAAGAATAAATACCAAGTTTTTTTGGTTGCACTTTGATTTATGGAAACTTTCTCTTCTCAATAAGCCACTATCATTTTTCATCGGCCAGCCTCTTAATGTGTCCAAGAATCAGCATCCAAATATTTTAGTTGTCTGTAAAGAGATTTGATTTTAGTGACTTCCTTAAAGTTTTCATTTCGTGTTTTAGTTTTACTTACCAATTATTATAAGCAATTTCAATTGATTATTAAAAAATTTCCACATTTTTGTATTTCTTCCACGAACTTTGTTGTCCAAAGTAGTATTGAAAACAATGTGGTTTTTTCGTTGCATTTCAGGGTAGTGTTTTGTCAATTTTTTCTCCAATTATCTTCAACACATTTTCAAAGTTTTCGTCAACATTTTGCCAAATTGGTTGTAATTCGCAAACAATTTGAAGATGTATTGAAGATGAGCTGTTTCAAGTCAAGTTGTATTTATGTTGAAAATTATATTTACCCTCAAACTGAAAAGGTGTTGCATTTGAGAAACGCTCATTCTGTGTTTATTGGGAAGTAAGATGTACATGTTCCGCAATTATACTGGAAGCTAAAAAACTGAATATGTTTAATGTTTTTGAAGCTCTAATTTTGAATATACAAATAGTTACTGGAAAAGTACGCGAATACTTTTCAGCAATTTTAAGCAAAGAGAGTAAAATGCACATTTACTCTCTTGCTAGTTTTTACTGGATAATTATTGCCAGAAAAGTACGCGAACAAATCTATTGTCGGTGAAATGGACGCATCAGTGTTGACAAATGTCAACGTCGATATGTCAAACGCCAACGCCGTCAAAGCATCACTTTCAAACGAATTTAACACGAGACAAACCGGGAAAATGGAAAAATTGGTTAAATTATTTTGTGTTGTTTTGGAATATATTTTATTAACATATATCTGGTAAGTATTGTATTTGTAATTTAAGAAATTTGTTATTCTTTATCTTTTTAATAATTTTTAGATTGGAAAATTGCTATTATCCATTGATATATGGGAGCAACGGTCGTGCAATGGTTCATGCCCGCTTCGCATACAAGCGGTTATGGATTCAATCCCAGTTTCATCGATCAAACACCATAAAGTTTTTCAACGGTGGATTACTCCCTCTGTAATACTGGTGACATTTCTGAGTGTTTCAAAGCTATTCTAAAATTTTCATCGCTATGGGAAATGATGTTCAGGCTCGGCTATAAAAAGGAGATTCCTTGTCTTTGAGCTAAACATGGAATCGGGCAGCACTCAGGGACAAGAGAGAAGTCCAACACTGCAGTAGCCTAAACTAAATAGTCAACTAAATTAGTCATAGTGAGCATATAGCTAACTTAAACTGTACCCGAATGTATCACAATTGGCAAAGATCACCTTAAATGTGAGTATTAAAACCAGGATAACATTACAACGTTGCTATTTTAGCGAAATAATGCCAACTAAATACGGCCTTAAGAGAATAATGTATGCTTTTAGTTTGAATCAATTTGATGTTTTGCTAAAAGCATCTATTTTATTGGTCAACTTTGATGACATCGTTCAATACAATTCCTAAAAATAAAAATAGTAAATGTAAATGTAGGGTAAACTAGTGTAATTACTAATTGTTTTTTTACTTCTTTTCATAAGGTAAAGTATAAGGCCAAAGAAGGAAAACAAACGAATTTAATCCCGAACAAGACTCTAACTCAACTTCCAATAGTTCGATGGAATTCAATTTATTTCACACATTTAATAAATGTTTAAGTTATAGTATTAATTGATTTACGGGTTTCATTTCAACATATCGTTAAAAAACGACAAATTCTGTTGCTGGGACAACTAACATTTGTAGTTGTTATAGCAGTAAAAATGTTCGCAATTTAAACTAACGCAGTTTGCTACTTCAGCAGCGATGTTTGTCAAAAATTTTGAGCAAACACGTTTGCTAATTCAGCAGCATTTGTTTGCTATTTTATCTGTAAAAAATGTTTGCTGTTTCAACTAACGAATGTTTGCTGAAACAACTACATGCTACTGCTGTTCCCTTTTCCGCAAACAAAAACTGCTGTTTTAGCAAACATTTTTGCTATTATGAGTAACAAAATTTTTGGGTGTAGAATTTGGCTTAAGTTAAGTATCGTATCGACTTAGTAAAAACATAATATTATAAAAGTTTCCATAAAAATTGGAGGCTTCACACAAACAAACACAAATCCTTTTTATGGCAAGCGAGCTTTTTTATTGTATTAAGCACATAGGAGGAGTCAACGGCGCTTCTAAGTCGATCTATATTTATATCGGCTTAGGAAAGGAATTATTTTTAGCGGCATAGGAAAGAAATTTCTGTCAAGTATATATTGAATTAGTTTCCGTAGTTTGACCACATAATAATCAATAACCATCTGCCATTGGTGTACAAAATTATCCCTATAAAAATAGACAAACATTATTTTATCCCTTTGTTAATTGATCTCACATATAGATCAAAAGCCTTTGATGTTAGCACCTTTTGTATTTATTTTCGTAGTTTATTATGATTGTAAATGTTGTAATGAATTAATAAAATCTCAATATAATCTGCCCTTTCATTTAATATTGGAATTTGGTTAGGGTAATAATAAAGAACATCGAGGGCGGTTGCACCAACAAACCAAACAATTAATATGAGATTGCGACAACCAATGCAAAGTTGATCCAACATACTACCATGCAGTTACAATTGCCAAATGTTAGTTGTGCTGACAGATATCATTGATAGTTGATGGAACCACCTGCTTTCGATTGGCAAAGAATTTGATTGAGGCAACGAATTAAATTTTTCTAGGTGTACTTTTGACAGTTTTATACTGGAATTATACAGGAAGCAAAAAACTGAATACGTTTAATGTTTTTGAAACTCAAATTTTGAATGTACAAATAGTTACTGGATTGCATTCTCGTACTTTTCAGCCATTTTAAGCAAATAGAGTAAAATGCACTTTTACTCCGCGAACAGACCTATTGTTGGTTTTGACAAATGTCAACGTCGATACGTCAAACGCCAACGCCGTCAAAGCAAACACGAGTCAAGCCGGGAAAATAGAAAACTTATTTTGTGTTGTTTTGGAATACATTTTCCAAAATTTTGTATTGTATAATATTGTATTCCTTTTACGGCCATTTTCATGTAGCTCCGTTAAGCTTTAACTGCCAGTTAGCAGAAAGAAAAATGGAAATATTTACTCACTGTTTAACTTTAACTGAAAAATTTTCGGCAGTTAAGTTCTTAACTGGCATATGGAATATATAGGCAAGGTGACAGATATGTCGATAGCACGGTTTAAAAGTTCGTTAGCTAACGTAGCACTAACGGAGCTTCATGAAAATTGGGGTTAAAGTCCTGTTTTTATACCTTTCACCACTACCGTGGTACTGGGTATAATAAGTTTGTGCATTTCTATGTAACGCCAAGAAGGAAAAGTCTGAGACCCATCGTTTAGTATACCGATCGTCTTAGAATTAAATTCTGAGTCGATTTAGCGATGTCCGTCTGTCTGTTCATGTATTTTTGTGCGCAAAGTACAGGTCGCAGTTTAAGTCCGATCGTCCTCAAATTTGGCATAGGGTCGTTTTTTGGGACAAAGACAATCGCAATTGATTTTGGAAAAAAATGGTTCAGATTTAGATATAGCTGCCATATATATTTATCCCCGATCTAGTCATAATTGGCGTATTCCGATGTTCTTCAAATTCAGTATATCCGAATATTTCATGAGTCTCGAAAAACTTGCAAAATAGCAGCTAAATCGTTTCAGATTTAGATATAGCTCCCATATATATCTTTCGTCCGAATTAGACTCATATGACCACAGAGGCCAAAGTTTACTACCGATTTTCGTGAAATTTTGCATAAAGAGTAGAATTGACATTCTACCAATGTTTGGTAAATTTTATTGAAATCGGTTCAGATTTAGATATAGCTCCCATAAATATCTTTCACCCGATTTATACTAAAATGACCACGGAGGCCAAAGTTAAACTCCCATTTACGCGAAATTTTGCAGAGATAGCAGAATTATTATTCTAACTATGCATGTCAAATTTAGTCGAAATCGGTTCAGATTATATATAGCTCCCATTATATGTACGCCAGAGTTGGGAAAATATGGTAGACTATTTCATATTTTAGACCCATTTTCAATGGGATTTTCCTCCAATTGACTGCATAGTTTCCACGGAAAATTTAATATGATATTTAAGTGTGTCAAGTTTGATCTAATTTGGTTCAGAATTAGATAAAGCCTCCATATATTCATTCTTCCGGTTTATACAAATATGGCCAAATTCACACTACACAAAATTCTGTGATGATTTCCCCATATCTTAGTCATATCTTACACCCTGTAATGCCAGACTTTCCAAAGAACGGTTGAGTTTTAAATAAGGCTCCAAGTCGCCCGACCAAATAATATATCACAATCCACACTTGACCACATATCTTGGCAAGATCTAACCAATATTCTTGTAAAATCGTCACTGCTGAGTAGCAAAAATTGTAAATGTTACTCAAATTGTCCTATATCTCGAATACATAGGTATCGCCTGGTAAATCATAAATGCTCTTTTGTACAATTGCATTAAAATTTGTCTCGCTTCATATTTCCCATATTTATACCCTTCACCACTACTGTGGTAAAGGGTATAATAAGTTTGTGCATTTGTATGTAACGCCAAGAAGGAAAAGTCTGAGACCCATCGTTTAGTATACCGATCGTCTTAGAATTAAATTCTGAGTCGATTTAACGATGTCTGTCTGTCCGTCCGTCTGTCTGTCTGTTCATGTATTTTTGTGCGCAAAGTACAGGTCGCAGTTTAAGTCCGATCGTCCTCAAATTTGGCATAGGGTCGTTTTTTGGGACAAAGACAATCTCTATTGATTTTGGAAAAAATCGGTTCAGATTTAGATATAGCTGCCATATATATTTATTCCCGATCTGGTCATAATTGGCGTGTTTATCAACCGATGTTCTTCAAATTCAGTACATCCAAATATTCTCGTCTCGAAAAACTTGCAAAATATCAGCCAAATCGGTTCAGATTTCGAAATATCTCCCATATATATCTTTCGTCCGATTTAGACTGATATTACCACAGAGGCCAAAGTTTACTACCGATTTTCGTGAAATTTTGCATAGAGAGTAGAATTGACATTCTACCAATTCTTGGTAAATTTCATTGAAATCGGTTCAGATTGCACTTATATGGCCTCAAAAGCCATAGTTTTGCCGTGATTTGGTTCAAAATTTGCACAAGGAGTACGTTTAATATTATCGATAAGTGTACAAAATTTGATTGAAATCTTGGCGAGATCTAACCAAGATCCTTGTAAAACCGCCACTTATGAGTTGCAAAAAATGTAAATATTACTAAAATTATCCTATATCTCGAATACATATGTATCACCTGATAAATCATACACTCCAAAAAAAGTGAACTCTCTATTTCACTAAAGACAATTTAACTTTATTTTAGTTCATAGAAATGTTATGTTTGGAGAAAGTTTTCTTTACTCTAATACTTTTTTGTGTACGTTAGTTAAATTAACTAAACCCGAGGGAAAAATATACTCAAATGAAGCATAAAGATTAACTAAATTTGTGTCTTCCACAGAATAGTTCAGAATTTCTTTAAATTTGTAAATTTTACCAAAATGCGTCCATCGTCAACTTCGTATGTCACTAAAGACATTCTTGCAATTTTGAACTCCAAGTTTTTTCTTCAAACTACAAAATTTTCTTTAACAAGTGAAATAACTTAGTTATGTCTAATAAATTTTCTTGTATTTGTCGAAAAATATTTACTTATTTTTATGATATCGGCGTGATGCCAACGTTTGTAATACTGTTTAGTTAAAATTTTCTACAAATATTCAAAATTTTCTAAAATTAACCGAAAGTTTTCTTCCTGGTGGGTTCACTGTTTTTTCAGTGTAAAAGATCTTTTGTAGAATTGCATTAAAATTTCTCTCGCTTCATACGTCCCATATTTTTGTTTACTAACAATGTGTTTCATACCAGGGCGTTATCCGATTTAAATTTTAATTCTAGAGATTTTATAGAAGTACAAAAAATTGTCTCCGTTATAAGTATTTGTATCTGGAAACGCAAACCTTTATATAGCTCCAAGCAAATTTGAAGTGGTTGAGATGGTAATACAAATGTTTGTCCACATAGTGGTGAAGGGTATAATATAGTCGGCTCCGCCCGACTTTAGACTTTCCTTACTTGTTTTTTAATAATTTTTAGATTGGAAAATTACTATTATACATTGATAAATGGGAGCAACCGTCGTACAATGGTTCATTTCAGCATTGCATACGAACGGTTATGGATTCAATCCTAGTTTCGACCAAACACCATAAAGTTTGGCAACGGTGGATTACTCCCTCTGTAATGCTGGTGACATTTCTGAGTGTTTCAAAGCAACTCTAAAATTTTCATCGCAATGGGAAATGATGTTTAGGCTCGGCTATAAAAAGAAGATTCCTTGTCTTTGAGCTTCCTGCACGGAATCGGGTGGAACTCAGTGGCAAGAGAAGTTCAATACTGCTGTATCATAATGGACTAAATAGTCAAAGTGAGCCTGAAATAAAGGGCTACCACTATAGCTAACCTAAACTGTACCCGAATGTATCACAATTGGCAAAGTTCACATTAACCCTAGCTTAGGCACCAATGTTTTTCTACATTATCTGCCACTATTTACAAATGTAAATATTTTGCTTCCTTTGGTATTTTTAACTTCATAACCGCTTTTTTATGTTTGTTTTGCATTCTGATATTCGCTACAGAAAAAATATTGTTGTTTTTGAACATTATCTGTTCGACATTATTGAAATCGGTTCAGAGTTAGATATAGCTCCCATATATATCTTTCTCCCGATATGCACCCATATTACCACAGACGCCAAAGTTTTGCTCCGATCTACGTGAAATTTTGCACAGGGGGTAGAATTAATAATCTTACTATGAATGCCAAATTTGGTTGAAATCGGTTCAGATTTAGATATAGCTCCCACATATATATATTTTTAGCCCGATTTATACAGATATGGCCACAGACTTAAATTTTACTCCAATGTACGTGAAATTTTGCACAGGGTGTAGACTTAACATTCTTACTATGCATGCCAAATTTGTCCTTTAGTCCGATTTATACACATATGACCACAGAGGCCAAATTTTACTCCGATTTACATGAGCATGAAGTGGGGGAATATTATATGGAAAACGACGGTGAACTATCTGAATGAGACAGGTAGCAATTTTTGGTTAGTAAAAACGGATTTAAATTGGATAAAAATCCTCAATGGAGCGAAAACATGAAATTTTTCGTGAATCTTGTTTTAACGGCTCTAAACCAATTACAAAAAAAAAAAACAAATTGAGCATTGTACACACATTATCGGCGAACCTATACAATCGTTGCCTATTTCTATATGTGCTACCATGGTGAGAAAAAAAGGAAGCGTCCTACAAGGCAAAAATGTGGGCAATGTAAAAATCCAGTCTGTGTGGAGCACACCTGGATTTTAAGTTGTTATTTCCTCTTCTTTTATTTGTATTATTTTCATATAAAATAATTCAAAACAAATCAACTAAAAGTATCTTAAACCACAATATTTACGTTTGTAAATAGTGGCAGATTTTGAAGAAAAATACAAAAATGTATTGAAAAATTGCGATATTGTAAAAATATTGTTAAATTTGTACACATTATGAAAGAGCACGAAAAATTAGCCACTGAGTCCAAATTTCATAAAAATCGGATAAATATTGTTGAAATGGCAAGAGTGTCAAAAATGAAATATTTACATTTGTATATAGTGACAAAGCTAGAGTTAAATGTGAGTATTAAAAGCAGGACAACAATAAATAATGCCAACTAAATACGGCCTTAAGAGAATAATGTATGCTTTTAGTATGAATCAATTTGATTTTTTGCTAAAAGCACCTATTTTATTAGTCAACTTTGATGACATCGTTCAATACAATATAAATAAAAATAGTTTACAAAATTTTTTTTTTTACTTTTCATTATAGATTGTCTTAACATTGTTATGTTTTATCCGCGTGTGTAAGGCCAAAGAAGAAAAACAAACGAAAATAAACCCTGGACAACAATCCAACTCAACTTCCAATACGTTGATGGAATTCAATTTATTTCACACATTTAATAAATGTAGAAGTTATAGTATTAAATGATTTACAGGTTTCATTTCAACATATCGTTAAAAATGACAAATTTTGTTGCTGAAAACATTTGTAGTTCTTATAGCAGTAAAAATGTATTGACATAGCATTAAAATGCAAATAAAAAGACATTAAGTGCACGAAATAAATTTCCATAAAGGGGAAAATGTAATTTTTTGTTGTTGCCTAAAATTGAACATTGTTTCATTAAGAAAATTAAGTTTTTCACTTAAAAAATAAAAACGAAAAACAAATAAAAAAATTACAAACATGTATGGAACTAACATGGTAAATGCAACATTTGGTATAACGCAAGCCAATTTCCTATCTTCCTAAAGTTTATTGTCTTTGGTCGCATCCATTTAATGCTTGTCTAGATCATGTAATTGTCGCGAAACCCACACCCTCAAAAAAGATCGCTTTTCTAACATATGTTCCAAACATATTTTGCAGGAAGCACATATATTATTGGATATTGCCGAAACATTATTATGTTTGTTTTATGTGAACATATTATATGTTTGGAAGCATTTTGAGCCCAAAAATATTACATGCTTGGAAGAATTTTCTCCCCAAGAAGATTGTGCTCATTCCCTCACCTAATTTTCACTTCCACGAAATTTTTAGTTTTTGGCACCTTTCTCTGTAATATAAATAATGTTGAAGAAATTATTCAATTTTATATAATTTTTTTTAAATTTTACCTTTCGCCTGGACGGAGAATCGAACCGGGAACCATGCAATTTGTAAGCCAACACACTACCACTGGGCTACGTAGCTGTTATAGTCACCAATAGACAATTATCGTTATAAGTTACATTTATATAGCATCCCATCAAAACAAGAGTCGCCAGAAAAGTAGTGAAAATTTTCTTTTTGGATTCGGAAGTGGTGCAAAATTGGCGCAGAAGCGATGATTTTAACATGGGCTTGTCATAGGATGGAAGTCCTCCATTTCAACTGCCGTTGCACTGAATTTGCATCACTTCTTAAGGTATGATGCGCATCCAGTGATTTGGATGTGAATAAAGAAATTTTGTGATATTTTGACAAATAAATACTTTTTACAATTTTTGTATGATTTTTAATGCATTATAACGCTTGTCTAGAACGTTTGACATCAAATATTTTTAAAAATTCGCAATTTTTCTAGAAAGGATTTAGCATTTTTTTCGACAACATTTAAATAATATGCACTATTTTATTACTTTTTTAATCTGTTTCTAACCCATTTGAAACAATAAAATTTTAAATTTCCCATTAAAAATATGAAAAAATCGAGTTATAAAAAAGTGACTCAAATGAACTTCCTGTGCAGTTAAAATAAAGAACATCTTTGGGAGGACATTTTTGGAAGTGCTTTTAAAGTTGTGCCTTAAGAAGAACTTCCAAATTTTTTTGCTGGGATAGTTTGCAGCGCCCACCAGCCCATGCAAACATAACATTATTTAACATTATATTATTAGCATACGTTCCGATTTCTTTTAACGAACCAAGAAAAAAAAAATTGTGCCCATAATGCCAAAATGATAAACAAAACACATGTCCACACATACATAAAATGCTGCTCTCAAGACGAAAACACACACCCAGAAAAAAGTGACCCCTTCTTTAAGTTAAAATGAACTCATTGTGAAGAAAGTTGAACTTCGTATAGCGCCAAAGACATTTTTATTTGTTTGAACGATGTGATTTTCGTAGAAATTAGGAATAATGCATTCCATATATTAGTTAACATGTTCCTATATTTATATACCACTATACTACAGAATGTAAAAATTTAACTAATTTGAATTCATATATGGAATGATTTTATTGAAATTTTTTCATTCATTTCGACAAATCTTACACATTTGTGGTAAAACTTTTACTTCATAATTAGAACTGCTTACCTTCGTTTTTAAATGCAATTTTATTTATTTCTATAAGCAATTTTATCTTCAATAAAAGACATGTTTTATTAATATATTGAATATATTTATTAAGAATCAACAGCATCGAATCTCTTTGAAATATTAGTTTATTATTCCACTATTTCCAATTTCCGTGTGATACTATCAACTGTAAAACGCACTTTTTCTTCTTCTTGCACTTTTCACTTTTAATAAGTTGCTGCCTAACGATTTTGTCCTCCTTTTACAATTTCAATACCTACAAATATAAAAAATCATAAAACATTTTTGTTGCAAAAGGTTAGCGTCACTGAATATTACCTGATAATTGAAGATTCCAAAATGAAGACAAATGAAAGGGTTGTTATTCTGCTGGTGTTTTCTTTCTTTATACACTATCACGAACATTGATAGATTTATTTAAAAAAAACGAAAATTTTTCTCACTAATTTAAAATAACAAATATTTTATATATTTTATTTGTTATTTATTATATTATTTTACCATATTATTTTTTAACAATCTCTCCGTATACCAAAACAACGCGATTCCAACTAAAAAAACAACCGACGCGCAAATATATCGACTACACCCACGCGCAAACACATCGATTACGATGACAGGTATCGATTACAGGTAGACAATAGAAATTTAGGAAAATTTCCTATATTCTAACAAGTGTGTTTCCTTAAGTTTTGAAAGGATTGCATACTTCTTAGTACGAATGAACTAAAATATTTTTCTATACCAAGTGTTGTTCGTATGTATGAAAAACTTTCTATTATAAAGGAAGTCGCAATTATCATTTTATAAGAAATTTTACTAATTTTGAGGAAACTTGGCTTTAGTTCGGTTTTTGTTTATTTTTACGAATGCTTTGTTATCGGTGAATAAAATTTTCTTTTTCAGTAGTAAATTCTTATACCCAGCGAAGAAAATAGTATGAGTAAAATTCCATGCCTTATTCTAGTTAATGAACTATTCCTAACTGCTTACAGTTTAGCATTTTTTACTGAAACGAGTAAATTTTATTATTTTTCACAAAAATGTACCTTAATGGAAATAAAATGGATAAACTATATTGATGAAAATTTTTTCCTTTAGTTTCGAAGGCACTTTTTTCTGGGTGCACGCTGTTTCTTTTTCAAATGTCCATTCTCTTGGTTCCGAATGTCTATTCTCTTTACTCCGAATACTCATTCTAATATTCAAATTAAATAATATTTAGACTTAAGCATATCAAATTTTTGGCCTTATAAAACATTTTTCCGAAACAACATACAAGCGGTTTCACAGAAATTGCTATCTTTTCATTCTCTCGCTGTGTTATGTTGATATCTTTCGTCAACCCTCCCGGTTTCCATCTCTATTTCTTTCTCTATACTCTCTCTCTCTCTCTGTCGCTCTCTGAATAAAATATCACAACATATATATGTTTACTCAAAATTTGTAAATTTATATATGTTTACATTCACACATGTTATTTTTATAAAACATTCATGCCCCAAACATAATATATTCTAACATATTAACATATGTGTCCCAAACATTTAGTGTTAGTTTAGGAACATTACATGTTTGCACTTAAATATATTGTGTTTAAAAATTGTGCCCGAAACACATTTTGTTTATATCGGAACATATGAAAAACATATTTTTCTAACAGTGCATGTATTTTGACTTTATAAAAATAGTTTTTGAGCAGAGAAAAATTTATGCTGGCAATAAGCATTTAAATTGTTCTCAAGTGCCGCAAACATGTTCTATTATTTAAACGATAGAATTTGAAACCATTAAATGGTCGGGAAAATCATGTACCTGACCATTGAATTTTTAAACTTTTTTTGCAGGGAAAATTTTATTTTTATAGTTACGCATAGACATGTCTGGAACCATTACATGGTCATAAAGACCATGTAATTTTTTTCGTGACCATTTAATTTTTTTAACTTTTTTGTTTTTGTTTTTTATATATAATCATTGAGCAGGTACATTTTCATTTTGCGCGTCAGTGTTGTATTGATTGTTGCTGGGAATGGACGGAGAATACGGAATTATTGTGTTTTGTATTAATTTATTTATTCAGAATTGAAGAATAGTTTATAAATAAATAAAGTTAATTTTGTGTTTTCTTTTCTCAAATGGCGTCCTTTTTTCGGCGATGAAAAAAGTTTTTTTTTTCATAAAGATCACAACATTTTTGGTTGTGACCATGTTCTTTTAACTGGAAGAAAAACATTTTGACAAATACCATAACATTTTAGTTCGTGACCATTATCTTTTGATTCAAACAAAATTCTTTTTAACAATATAATAACGCTTTAGATGAGGACAATTTTATTTTTCTTAGAACTACAGTGGGTAACAGCTTATTCCGTGCAGTAGAGTATTTAGCATCGAATCAGTTATAACATTAAAACTAAATAAAATATACTAAAAGTGTTAAAGTAGTTTTTGTAGACATGAATGTCTAGAATATATATAGTTTATTCAAAACTAAAAATTAATTTATTCAACAAAAGAAAAATAACAAAAATGAAAATTACTGATGAATTCAATGTAACAGCTTATTTCATGCAGGTAAATGAGTCTTGGTATTCTTAAAAAACTAATTTGGGAATAGTTCACATCAATATTTGGTGTGACCACCTTTTTGGTTTAGAACTGACTTAAGTCGTTTCGGCATCGAATCTACTAGTTTTTTGTAGTTTCTGGCCCAATTTTCTGCCATTCCTCCAACAGCGCCTTCTTCAGACTCTCCCTACTAGATATATGGTGTTTGCGTATGTTTTGCTCCAGCAAGGCCCACAAATTTTCGATTACATTCAAGTCTGGAGATTGTGCGGGTGGTGCCATAAGGTGTGGGCAATTCCATATGAGCCAGGACTGTACAATGCCAGATTTATGTTTATGGTCGTTGTCCTGGTAAAATCGAAAAGAGTCCTTTATGCCCAGTTGGGTGGCACTTTGAATTAAATTTTCTTTTAATATATTCAGGTACATTTCCTTATTCATATTTCGCTCTATGAATACTAGGTTACCGACCCCCGCTGCCGACATACAGGCCCAAACCATTACGTTCCCACCTCCATGTTTCACAGTTGGTCGTAAATTAACATTTTGTAGTTCAGTGTTTGGCTTCCGCCATACATAAGTCATGCCATCTGAGCCAAATATGTTAAATTTTGACTCGTCTGCGAAAATTACAGATTTCCAGAACTCTGAACTTTTAGAAATATACTCTTTTGCGAAGTTGAGTCGGTACTTCTGATTTTTCTTATTGATAAATGGTTTTTTTTTCGAGCAACTCGACCATTTAAATCATGGTTGTGAAGTACCCGACGAATTGTTTGTGCGATGCAAGCCTTCCCTAAGTGTTTCTCAACCTCAACAGCAAGTTTAGGAGCAGACATTTTGGGATTCACCTTGACTTTGCGGACAATATAACGCTCATCAGTCTCGTTAAAAATTTTATTGGGTGCTTTTCTGCCTTTATCTTGAATGCAATTTTCGTGTACATAACGCTCTATGATACCTTGAACGGTGGAGGAACTCATATTAACCATTGACGCAATTTGCCGCTGTGATTTTCCATTCTTAAAATGTGTTAAGACAAGTTAGCGCTGTTCAATTGTTGTGCGTTGACCCATTTTTATAACGAGCGTGTGTTGACTCTAGCATACGCAAAATTAAACTAATAGCCCTACAATAATATTAGCAAACACTCTAAAAAGAGTTATATAGGGAATACCGTTAGATAGAGTGCATATTATAGGAGTGGGAGCATGACAAAAGAGAAAAAATTGAGCATGCACGAAATAAGCTGTAACAGAACAATACATTGATTTGCAATTCTTTTCGATCTTTCGTCCATATCAAACATAAATTCTTACTTTTTTCTTTTCGCATGATGTGTGCTCAGTGTTTCTTTTTAAAGGGACGTTGAAATTCTAGCGAAAACGTTTCAACTTTTGGTGATACAATTATTTATATATTGAAATATTCACTGCACGAAATAAGCTGTTACCCACTGTATGTTCACTGTACATGGTCGGCACAAAAATATTTCCTATTATATTAGTGTGCTCTTCGAATATGATCGTGACAATCATGTTTCTTCTCTGCGTGTATACTAAATCAATTGCATTCTTAAAAGAAGTTGACTGCATAATTCATTTATTTTATATGAAATATTTTAATACTTACTGAGTTAAATGATTTATTAAAAATATTGTCTTATGATTATGAGTATGATGTATTAATTGAGTTATATGAGAATTTAGCCACACATAAATTTAGCCACACATAAATAAATAATTAATTTAAAAAATATTGTTATTTCGCTTAAAATTGTGGTATATTGTCGAAATTAAAAATGGAATTATGTGATTTTTTTCAAATATTATCTCGAACAAGAAGAACACTGGCTGCCTAATTCTTGTACATCAGCATGACTAGGAACACGAAAATAGCTGTTGTGGAATGTTATAAGAGTATTTTAAAACAAATTGGAAATTAATAAATGTACAAATCTAAAAGAAAAACTATTTATTTTTTAAGATAAACTTAATACATAGACATTTTGTAAGAATAAAAATGTAGTTGAAATAGTAGAGAAAAAATAGAAAAAATTGTTTTTGGACAACGATATCGAACGTTGTGATCCGATGGGTAATCTATGGATTATTACCCAGTTTATCTTTTTCATCGGCAATGCCAAAAATACAACTTTGTGACTCTTTCAGATCTATATAGATTTTTTCTACTATTTTATTAACATTAGATCCTCTCTTTGGTTAGCTTACAAATAATTACATTGCATGACTATGTTCCCCAAATCAGGAACTATATGTCTAGGTACTTTTGTATTGAGTAGTCAAAATTGTCTAATCATCACTTGGACACACGTTTAAATATCCATTTTGGTAAAACTCCAAAGCTAAGTCCTTCAGTCGAATATGATATTCAGGCGTTAATTTCTGTGTACATTTGATTTCCTTTGCGCTGCTATTCATCTCACTTATGACATCTAGGTTTGGTATGTTGTTAGGATCAAAAGTCACCGCTGGCAATATCCACATGCATACGGCTAGTCCATAGAGGACATGCTTATAGTATTCTTCTGTGATATTGTCCAATGAGTAGGTGCGAAGTAGGGAATCGAGATCTCTCACAGAGTGTGTAAATAGTTTCTCCAGAGTAGCCGACAGTTCAATGGAATAGGTTTCGAGAAGGTGCTTCGTATAAGTGTCCCTCAGATCGCGTTTTGTGCTGGTGTAGATGAAGTGTAGTAAATCGAATACAAGTGATGTGTAACGCATCGCTTGCAAGTCTAAAAATCGTACATCTCGTGGTAAGTAGCTCGACGCATTGCTTGTGTTCGAATTTTCGAAGGATTTTTCAGAATCCCTTCTGTCGTTGTTATCGATCTTTGTGGTTACAAACATAATATTGTTAACCCAGAGGTCTCCATGGCACATAACGCTCATATGTTCAGCTGGGTTACAGATATAATTTTGAATTTTTCCGAATAACTTGTTTTGGAGTTTTTCTATTAATCGTATTGGCTCTGTCAGACATCCATCGACGTTTGACGATCGTAAACTGTCTAGTGATTCTTGAATAGACGTTTCCAATATATTTCTGTAGAATTCTTCAGCCTCTTTGCAGTACACAATTTCGCGTACCTTTTTACATTTGTCCCAAAATATTTCGTTGTCCAATTGCTTGGCAGCAATAGATGCTGCATGGAGTTTGGCCAATTGCTGAAAGAGAAAACGATATTGTTTCGTGGTGTGGTGTGCATACTCACTGCTAACATACCTTCATAACAATTTCACAATAATTGAGTTCCAGGCCAACCAAACGATTTTGCATACGGAAGCCATCCTCCTTCAAGTCTTCTAATACGATGATTTCTCCCATGTCATCCTGGCCGGCAAAAAAACATTTGGGAAATATGGTGTCTACCAGGTACCGATCGAGTAAGGGAACTATGTGGTTGTATGCATTAATTTCATTGCAAAATGCTTCATCACATCGGTAAAGCTGTCTCCTGGATAAACTTGGTATTTGGCGTTTAATGATGACAGACATTGAATCTGAAATTATAAAATTAATTCACATCAGTATTTATATATGTAACATTCATAAGCTAATAGCATAGCTTAGGAGAGCAGACAAAATCAAACAAATTATAAATGAATTAAAAAATATTTTAAATGATTTATTGTATCTTTAGTGTGATAAAAGAATCATCGGAACCTATAGGTTGAATGCTTGTACAGGATTCCATTTTTTTTCAAATGCTGTACACGGATGAAAAAGTGCTGTTTTTCATATGTTTGAGACTCAAATTTTTAGCACATTATTTTTAAGTGCAAGCATATAATGTTCAAAAAATAGCATTACATGTTTGTGACATGTGTGTTAATATGTTAAAACTTATTATGTATGGGACATAAAATGTTTGTAAATATTATATGCTTGGATGCAAACATATATTAATTTAGAAATAGCCTATAAACATATATGTGTTCAAAAAGACAGACCTACAAAGTATGCTGCAAGTAAAAGTATGGAAGTAATCAATTGGCGCCTTAAAAATATATATATACACAAAGAAAATTTCATTAAAATTTTTTTCTACCAGTGCATGCCTAATGTGAAACATAATATGTTTGAACGATACAAACAATATTTTGTTTGGACCAATCATGAAAATATATATTGTTGAAGCAAAATGTGTTTGGACATATGTTACAGAAGCAATTTTTTTAAGGGTGTTTAAGGGTGTAGTAATTACAGTGTCATTCAGATACGTTCATTAATTCAAATTTGTTTTCAACGCCGATGTCACAAAAATGTATCGGCAGATATTAATAGACCCAAATCAAGCTTCGTTTCAAAGAATACTTTTCCGATTCTCCGAAAATGGCCCAGTGGAAGATTTTGAATTTTTAACCGTAACTTTTGGCATAAATTGCGCACCATTTTTGGCGATAAGAACGCTGCTTCAATTTGCCGAAGATGTACAACACTCATACCCAGGGATCCGGAGCGGTCCATTTTTTTCGCTCCGCTCCCGCTCCGGAGAAAAAAAAACCGCTCCGCTCCTCGCTCCGCTCCGAGAAAAAAAAAATCGCTCCGCTCCGCTCCACGCTCCGCTCCACGCTCCGCTCCACGCTCCGCTCCGCTCCTCTTCGAGAAAATTATAGTACAAACATTGTATTATTTGTTCAATTGAGTTTTATTTTATTTAGAAAAATCGGGCGGTACATATATGGGAGCTATAGCTAAATCTGAACCGATTTCGATGATTTTTTGCAAATATAGTTTGTGCTATAGAAGATTACATTTCGCCAACTTTGAGTAAGATCGGTTGATAAATAAGGGTTTTATGACCTAATTTGACAAAATCGGGCGATACATATATATGGGAGCTATATCTAAATCTGAACCGATTTCGATGAAATTTTCAGACCTAAAGGGTGATACAGAAGATTATTTTGTGCTAAATTTGACGACGATCGGTTAGTAAAAAAAGTGCAACGTGACCCCATTTGTCGAAATCGGGCAATACATATATATGGGAGCTATATCTAAATTTGATCCGATTTCTTCCAAATTCAGTAACGTTCGTCCTAGTGCCCAAAAAAACTTCCTGTACCAAATTTCATCAAAATCGGTTAATAATTGCGACCGAAATCCTGTGAACAACAAATACATGGACAGACGGACGGATGGACGGACGGACGCCAAGCGCTAGATCGACTCAGGAGGTGAGTTGATCGGTATATATTTTATGCACACAAAAAAATTTTTTTTGATTCAATCACGAAATTAATTGATCCAATTAATTTTTAATTGAAATGTCTTCAATCACAAAATGATAGTATCAATTAAAAAATTAATTGAAGGTCAATTAAAAAGTTAATTGATCCAATTAAAAAATTAATTGATACTATTATTTTTGTGATTGATTTTTGTTTCAATTAAAAAATTTGTTGAATCAATTAAATTTTTAATTGAATATTTTTTAAAACTCAATTAAAATTTTAATTGGAAAAATTTTCGTGAAATTTTTTTGTGTGTGGGGTCTAAAATCAATATTTCTTGTAGGCACATTTTTTGGCAGATCAAACTTGTTATACCCTAACCACTATGTGGTTTAGGGTATAATGACTTTAAAACAATGTATTGAAATATTTTATTAATTTTGAAGATTTTTTTAGAAATATTAAATCTATTTTGACTTCATTAAAGGAAGCATTCTAGGAAGCATATGTTAATTTTTCATTTTTTTAGATTTTTTTCGTCAGTTGTTATCAAAATCCTTTAAAAACGAGTTAACGAGTTATTTTTTTTCCATATTAGGGTTTCCTTTGAAATTTCAGGAGGGCTTGAGGACTTGAGGATATTCCCGAAGATAAATTTAAATATTTCACCTATGAGGACCATATCAGATTCTGGATTTATAAGAACCATTTTTGTTTGAGTTTTAGAGGAATCATTAACATCTCTTGTAAGTGTGCAAGAAAATTATAAAATAACGTCTTGATTTGAAATCTTAAATATGTAGAAGTAAAATCTGGAAATTTTACATTGAGTTTCAAGCAATTCAAGTGAAGTCGGTCTATATGGAGGCATTACCAAATGGACCGAGCCTAAAATACCAGAATATTTACAATTTCAGGCAAATCAGATAAAAATTACGGTTTCTAGAAACCCAAGGAGTTAAATCGGGAGATCGTTCTTATGGGGGCTATACTAAAACATGGACCGCTACTCACCGTTTTCGGCACACCTCTTTATGACCCGAAAATACCTCTAGATTTCCAATTTCAGGCAAATAGGATAAAAACTTCGGATTCTAGAAGCCCAAGAAGTAAAATCGGGAAATCGGTCTATATGGGGGCTATACCAAAATATGGACCGATACTCACCATTTTCAGCACACCTCTTTATGGTCCGAAAATACCCCTACATTTCCAATTTCAGACAAATTGGATAAAAAATACGGTTTCTATAAGCCCAAGACCCCAAATCGGGAGGTCGTTTTATATGGGCACCATACCAAAACATAGACCGATACTCACCATTTTTGGCACACGTATTTGTGGTCCTACAATACCTCTAGATTTCCAATTTCAGGTAAATTGAATAAAAACTGCGGTTTCTATAAGCCCAAGAAGTAAAATCGGGAGATCGGTCTATATGGGGGCTATACCAAAATATGGACCGATACTTACAATTTTTGGCACACGTATTTGTGGTCCTACAATACCTCTAGATTTCCAATTTCAGGCAAATTGGATAAAAAATACGATTTCTATAAGCCCAAGACCCCAAATCGGGAGGTCGGTTTATATGGGGACTATATCAAAACCTGGACCGATATAACCCATCTTCGAACTTGACCTGCCTGCAGACAAAAGACGAGGTTGTGCAAAATTTCAGCACGATTGCTTCATTATTGAAGACTGTAGCGTGATTACAACAGACAGACAGACGGACAGACGGACATCGTTATATCGTCTTAGAATTTCTCCCTGATCAAGAATATATATACTTTATATAGTCGGAAATCGATATTTCGATGTGTTACAAACGGAATGACAAACTTATTATACCCCTGTCACCATTCTATGGTGATGGGTATAAAAAACTTTATTTTAGAGAAATGCGTCTTCCATGTTAAGCAAAATTTGCATTCTTATTCTAAGGACATGGAATCTTTGACTTCACGACAATATTTTTTTCAGTGTAGAAAACTAAAAAATTAAATATAAATAAGATCGTTGAATTGCATTTATTTGACGTTCATTACAAACATCTTTGTAGTAATACGGGATGAAATTGATCGAAAGTACTGTTGTTACTTTTACAACACATACTAGATATATATTTTGACATTTGCCGTTTTTGAAAACAATTACTAAAAACCACGTTGTGTTTTCCCCAATGTACGTACGAACAAAAATACATATCGTACATTTTAAACGTTTACTCACACTACGCTAAGTACTAGCTAAATTTGAAATTACCTACACAGTGTAATTTCAAAGTTACACATTTCATTCAAGTAATATTTTATTCGGAGCGGAGCGGTTTTTCATTTGGAAACCGCTCCGCTCCCGCTCCGCTCCGGATTTTAGAAATGCCGCTCCCGCTCCGCTCCCGCTCCGGCAAAAAAAGGGCTTGCTCCGCTCCGCTCCACGCTCCGCTCCGCTCCGCTCCGCTCCGCTCCGCTCCGCTCCGGATCCCTGCTCATACCTTTTGGGCTCAAAAATAATAAAAGAAAATTTATACGTTGATGATGTATTAGCGGGTGGGCACACTATTGAAGACACAATCGCCGCTAGAAAACAATTAATCTGCTGGTTTCGAGTTGAGGAAATGGACCTCTAACGACCCACGTCTATTAAATGACCTACATCCTGATTTATTATTGCCTGTCAATTGGTTAGATCTTTCTGAAGGATCGTCAACGAAGACCCTAGGCATTCGATGGAATGTAGCGACAGATACTTTTTCATTCAAAGCGCCAACTGTTGAAGAAAGACAAATTTTCACTAAACGCGAAGTTTTATCGACATTGCCAAGTTTTTCGACCCTTGCGGCTGGCGTGCTCCGATTATTGTAGTTGCCAAATTAGTGATGCAGCAAGTCTGGTTAGATAAAATAGGGTGGGATGACACATTAAGACCCGTATTATTAATACTATATCTGTACGAAGATGGATTCGATTTTCACCCTCAAGCGCGGTCGAAATACACGGTTTCTGTGACGCGACAGAAAGCCCGTACGCTGCAACGCTTTATATTTGAGTAGAAATCGGAAACCAAGTAGACACTTTTCTTTTAGCAGCCAAAACTCGTGTGGCTCCAATAAAGAAAATATATCTACCGAGATTAGAGTTATGTGGAGCGGTTATGTTATCAAAATGCAATCATTCCAAATCTACAAATAACGCAATTTACGACACATTTCTGGACTGACTCCACCATAGTTTTAGCCTGGCTTCCGCCGTGTTCTTGGAACACTTTTGTCAGAAATCGAGTTTCGGAAATTTTAGAAAGCGTCGGTAATGAAAACTGGAATCACGTGGACTCTGAATCGACTCTGAAACCCAGTCGATATCGCAATTCGTGGTTGTTCACCACACGGACGAAAAAGGCTGTTTTTCATATGTTTGGGTATAAACATTATATGTTTGGAATTCAAATTTTTAAACACAATATTTTTGAGTGCAAACATATAATGTTCATAAACTAGCATAATATGTTCTAACATATTAACATATATGTCACATAAAATGTTTGTAAATATAATATGCTTGGATTCAAACATATATTAATTTAGAAATAGCCCATAAACATATATGTGTTTACAAAGAGAGACAAAGTGTATGCTGGAAGTAAAATAATGAAAGTAACCAATTGGCGCATTACAAATATATATACACAAAGAAAATTTCATTAAATATAGGAAAAATACTACGTGTGAATATAAACAAGTATAAATTTACATATTATGAGTAAACATATATATGTTGTAATATAAGACTTCGCCAAAAATTGTATATGCTTAAGTAAAATATTAAAATGAGTATTCGGAGAGAAAATTTATTTGGAACCAAGATAAAATATATTTGAAAAAAAGAGCATGAGTTTTGTTTATCATTTTCGCATTACGGGCACAATTTTTTTGTTTCGTCAAAACAAATCGGAACGTAGGACGAGTAAGTCAAAATATTCAAACAAAGGTAATTAAAGGGATCTTCATAAAAACTAACGAAAGGGCACTATACACTGAACAAAAAGCATGTCCGGTTCCAAAGATTGTGTCTCCACTTTAACAGTTTTGGTATTGATTCCGAACCAAAGAAGTGGAGAATACAAAGGATGCTTTTAAGTCACAATTCTTTTTTAAATGCGGTTTTGTGTACTTGACTCTACGAGGCACATTCCAATTTTTCGCTTTTTCAGTTTTTTTTCATATGCTATAAAATTTCCGTTAAAAACAAAACTTCCAGTAGAAATTATGCTATGTTTCAAGTAAAAAATGTCTTTAAAATAAAGTATTGAAAAACATATCTTATTTTTTAATGATTTTTGCCTTGTAGTCAAGATGCAAAAATGCAACAAATTTAAAGACAGTTTCATTAATTTTAAAGAATTTTTCTGAATTATTAAAGTCAAGTTGACCTTAGTCCAAAAATTTGTTCTTTCATGTTATGATACCCATTTTTAAGTCAAATCACTTAATTATAACGACAACACGACTTCATTGAAAGTATCGACCTTTGAACATGGAAAAAACTTTATATTAGAGAAATGCGTCTTCTAAGCTAAGCAAAAGTTGTATTCTTATTTTAAGGACATGAACTCTTTGGCCTCACGACAATATTTTTTCAGTGCACTCTTTTTAGAGTTGTGAAAGTAAAATGAAAACAGGGCGAAACAGTGAAAAATTAAACAGTAAGATCTATAAAAACAAAGATAAGTTCCTCTTTATTAATGAGTAGTCCAAGAGGAGTTGACGGATTTTTTCTAAAATAAAAGCGGGCATTGAGTTCGAGTTTTGCCGCTAAAATTATTTCTCATATTGGCGGCAAAACCAGAATAACATTACAACTTTTTCCGGTAAAGTGTATTATAACATGGTGGGGAAAGATCCAAAGCAACAATTGAATAGGTTTATTTTCTTTAAAAGAAATTATTAAAGAAAAGTAAAAGGGTAAATATGGCCATTTTAACTCGATAATACCAATTTATACCGGCCTTAAGAATTAAATTAAGTACAAAATTATTCGTTAATAAAAATTCATATTTATTTGTATTTCCAAATTAATGGTGTTACATGCTAGCAAACAATTGTTCACACCAAAATAAATTTATGTGCTGTTGTAAAATTACTGTTTAGAATTTAAATATAATGTGCTTTTGAATGGTTATCGTTAACCTTAGGATTTATTATTTATCACAATGGACTGAATAGTCTAAGTGAGCCTGAATCTTAATCGGGCTGCCACTTTAACCTTAACCTTTAACCTTAGGATTCGATGGAATAATATTTTCATATACTCGAATTCACGTTCTTCTTTTGTAAGAGTTTTTGAATTTCTTCGAAAATTTTAAACTTGTATACAAAAACCTTTATTTGTTACACAATTTTTATTGTTGCAATAAAAAAATAATATTTGATTTGAACTCAGTCCATTTCGTTTATATCAAGCACTTTTCTTTTCTGACTTTAAGTCTTTTATAAAACACACTTTACAATTTCGTAGTAAAAATTTAATAAAATAGTATGTAATGCTGAACACCTTTTCGGGAACTTCCGAACGAATCTGGAATATATGTTAAAAAATATATTTAAAAAAAATGGTGTTGGTCGAAGCAGGGATCGAACCCAGGACCCCTGTCACGCAGGGCGGACGACCAACCACTGCTCCACGCTGTCAACAAATGTATGTTTAACAATGTTATGTTTGCATCGGCTCGCGGGCGCCGCAAGCTATGCTATATAAATATAACTTATAACGATAATTATCTCTTGATGACCATAACAGCTACGTAGCTCAGTGGTTAGTGTGCTGGCTTACAAACTGTGTGGTCCGCTGTTCGAATCCCCGTCTGGCAAAAGGTAAAATTGAAAAAAAAAAATTATAAAATTTAATAATTTCTTCTACAATGTTTGTATTACAGAAAAAGGTGCTAAGAACTAAAAAAACTCATGGAAGTGAAAAAAATGTGAGGCAATATACAATTAGGCAGAAAACAAATTTTGAGCACAATATTCTTTGGGAGAAAATTCTTCTCAGCATATAATATTTTTGGGTCCAAAATGCCTCTTATCGAGTACTATCATATGCAATGCGGTTTTGGCGGAATACAGGTTCAAACCGATCTCGAATTGCGTTGGAGTATATATCCTCTTTTGAAAAACTCGCCTAATCATCGTTACTCAAAAACATTATTTTGCCGAAGAATATTTAGCTTTGACTCAAAAGAAGCGACTCTCGCCAAGCAGTGATGACCCTTCAGAGTTAGCGCCTTTGACCCCAGGACATTTTCTGATTGGTTCTCCATTATTGACCCCGGCAGACCCCGATATTTCTGAAGAGAATGTGACATTAATAAATCGGTGGACACGATTAAAGGTAATTTCTCAGAATTTTTTTCAATGGTGGAAATCGGAATATTTGAACAAATTACAACAAAACCTTGTCGTAAATGATTTAGTTATTATAAAAGATGATCACTTACCTTCAAATTTATGGAAACTAGGGAGGATTGTCAAAACCTACGAAGGCGCTGACAAAAATATTCGAGTAGTAGACATTAGAACCGCTAGCGGTATGCTCAGCCGACCCATAGCGAAGATAGTAAAATTTTTTTCGGACTGACTAGCATATCACAAATTCATCAAAAAACACGGTACTCACAAAACTTTTGTTACAGAAATGGCCGGGGTATTACCAGTTCGCGACCCTTCGCCAAACGGACCCTCTCGCCCCAATCGCCGACACCGACCTGCACACTGGTAGTACGCATGAGGTCTATGCCAGGACGACCATCCAATAAGATCATGCGCCTTCTTCCGGCGACAGACTCCATATCAACGGTATGAAACTGTAGAGCGCCGCAGCTACTGCCGTAACTGCCTGGCGCACAGTCATCTGGCTCCGGACTGCCCAGTCCTCACCGCGTGTCGGGAATGCAACCTCCTTCACCACACGATGTTGCATGGGGCTCCTCAGCTGCGGGAAACATTTGGACGCTATACGCCACCGCCGGTAGAGTTACCGTACCATCGATCGTCGGTTTTTATTCCCACAGCCCAGGTGGATATGATGGCTGAGGAGTCTGAGGACTGGGCCAGTGTAAGAGTGCTGTTATGCCAAGCTGCCACATACACCCGAGTTGCTTCATCGACCGTCACCCGGCTTCGAATCCCAACAAGGGAAAGAGATGGTCGTACCTTTGCCACAATCCGACTTAGAGCACGATGCTATGGAAGCCGCCTGGTATATAAACTTAGAGCTCTGCACTGTTAGAAAAATATGTTTTTCATATGTTCCGATATAAACAAAATGTGTTTAAACACAATATATTTAAGTGCAAACATGTAATGTTCCTAAACTAACACTAAATGTTTGGGACATCTATGTTAATATGTTAGAATATATTATGTTTAAGGCATGAATGTTTCATAAAATTCATATGTGTGAATGCAAACATATATAAATTTAAACATACATATGTTGTGATATTTTATTCAAAGCGACAGAGAGAGTATAGAGAAAGAAATAGAGACGGAAACCGGGAGAGTTGACGAAAGATATCATTCATTCTTAGTCATTTATTTATTTATTTATTTATTTATTTGTTTAAATTTCTACTAACACGACAAGGATTTCTCCTTATAAGTGATGGTGTTAGGAACAAAGATTTAATTACATTGGAATATGAGGTTATAAAAAAATTAAATTAATGTGAATAATATGTGAAAATGTTTTTATATTGCAATATATTGAGGTAATTATGCTAATATTTGAGATATTTCTTTTTGAATTTAGACATGTTACCAATTGTTTGTATATGATTTGGGAGGTTGTTCCAAAGACGAATGGTGGATATGTAAAATTGCCTTTCAGATATTAGGCTTTTATATCGGAACTGGATTATTCGATTGCCACGATTTGATTTGGCAAATTGAAGTCTCTCGAAGAGATAATTTGGTTCTCGGGTATAGATGAGTTTATGTAAAAATATCATTGATTTAAACTTCAATAGATTTTCAAAGCTCATGTTGAAAATTGTATACGCAAATTCAGATATTCGTTCAACATAACACAGCGAAAGAATCAAAAGAGAACAATTTCTGTGAAAAAGAGAACAATTTCTGTATGTTGTTTCGGAAAACTGTTTTATGATAAGGCCAAAAATTTTATATGCTTAAGTCTAAAGATTATTTAATTTGAATAAAGAGAATAGACATTCGGAACCAAGAGAATAGATATTTGAAAAACAAATAGCATATGTTTTCGCCTTGAGAGCAGCATTTTATGTATGTGTGGACATATTTTTTGTTTATCATTTTGGCATTATGGGCACAATTTTTTCCTCGGTTCGTTAAAAGAAATCAGGGGTCTTCATAAAAATAACGAAAGGGCACTATACTCTTTAGAGTTGGGACAGTAAAATGAAATAAGGAGGAAATAATGAAAAATTACACAGTAAAATGTATAAAAACAAAGTTTAGTTCCTCTATATTAATAAGTAGTCCACGAGGAGTTGACGGATACCTTCAAATATAAAAGCGGGCATTAAGTTCGAGTTTTGCAGCTAAAACAATTTAAAAAGTTTATTTTCTTTAAAATGAATTATTAAAGAAAAAGAAAAGGCATTTTAGAGCGATGGTGTTAAATGCTGGTAAAAAATGTTCACGCCTAAATAAATTTATGTTTATATTATAAAATTATTTATGTATGTTTATATTCGACTCCACGTTCTTCTTTTGTTAGAGTTTTTTTAATTCCTTCCAAATTTTAAATTTAAAATATTTTATCCAAAAATCAGTCAATTTCGTTTATATCAAGCACTGTTACAGACTATAAATCTTTAATAATCCACATTTCGAAGTTTCATTATAAAAATTTAATATAGTATAAATATAAATGTGTAAATTAAAAAAAAAGTGTTCGGTCGGAGCAGGGATTGAACCCACGACCCTTTGCATGCAAGGCAGACATGCTAACCACTGTTCCACGTGGCAAACAAATGTATGTTTGTGTTAAATAATGTTATGTTTGCATGGGCTCGTGGGCGCTGTAAACTATGCTATATAAATGTAACTTATAACGATAATTATCTACTGGTGACTATAACAGCTACGTAGTCCAGTGGATAGTGTGTTGGCTTACTAACTGTATGGTCCTCGGTTCGATTCTCCGTGCAGGCGAAAGGTAAAATTTAAAAAAATTATAAAAGTGAATAATTTCTTCAACATTATTTGTATTACAGAAAAGGGTGCCAAGAACTAAAATATTTCGTGGAAGTGAAAATTACGAGTATGTTAGGCAATGAGCACAATCGTCTTTGGGAAAAATTCTTCCAAGCATATAATATTTTTGGGCTCAAAATGCTTCCAAACATATAATATGTTCACATAAAACAAACATATTAATGTTTCGGCAGTATCCAATACTATATGTGCTTCCTGCAAAATATGTTTGGAACATATGTTAAAGAAGCGATTTTTTTGAGGGTGTGGTGACTCGTGACCTATCCAGACGCTCATATTCCGACCCCATCATTGAGGACCCTGCTGCAAATATGGATGATCATGAGCTGGCCGATATCGATCCCAGGGGCAATGAGTCAATTGACGTGGAAGTGGGCGCGAGTGCTTATGCCTACTTACGGCGAGATGGAGTCGTACAGACGGGTCTTGGCAGAGTGTTTGCCCAACTCACGGATTGGGGTTATGTTTTCGTGAGACCAGTCAGTAGTCCAACCGAGGTCGGCAACCAATAAGGTAAGGTAAACTACACTCTTTCGCGGGGGCAGAATGTTCAAAGTTTCGTTTAACCCGTTTTGACACACTGTGCGTAGCGGCACAAATAAATTTTAATCTTTGTGTCCATTTGTTTTTCTATTTGTTTACCTGGAAAGTTGCCCTTTGATAGATGCTTGTAGTTTTGTCACTAAGCTTTGCATCGGCTACTAGGTATCACTCAAGAGGGCAACGAACCAGTCTTGAACCGACCATCAATTCGCGCACGCATAATCGATCTCCCCCCGCGATAAGTTACGAGTGTAGTGAAAGACATTAGTGAACAAAAACAAGTATATACGGCCGTAAGTTCGGCCAGGCCGAAGCTTATGTACCCTCCATCATGGATTGCGTAGAAACTTCTTCTAAACACTGCCATCCACAATCGAATTACTTAAGTTGCGGTAACGCTTGCCGATGGCAAGGTATCTTAAAACCTCCTAACACCATCTTCTAAATTGTATGTAAGTCCATACGTGGTATATATTAAATCAAAAAAGATCGATCCAATACGTATATAATTCAGTTTGACAAAGTAGACATAACATTTTGACAAAATTTTCTACAGAAATAAAATTTTAACAAAATTTTCTATAGAAATAAAATTTTCACAAAATTTTCTATAGAAATAAAAATTTTGACAAAATTTTCTATAGAAATAAACTTTTGACAAAATATTGTATAGAAATAAAATCTTGGTAGATTATTTTTGGCTCGAGTGGCAACCATGATTATGAACCGAATAAAATTTGAACAAAATTTTCTATAGAAATAAAATTTGGAAAATCTTTCTCAAAATTTTGACAAAATTTTCTATATAAATAAAATTTTGGTAGGTTATTTTTGGCTCTAGTGGCAACCATGATTATGAACCGATATGGACCAATTTTTGTGTGATTGGACCAATTTTGGTATGGTTGTTAGCGACCATATACTAACACCACGTTCCTAATTTGAACCGGATCGGATGAATTTTGCTCCTCCAAGAGGCTCCGGAGGTCAAATCTGGAGAACGTTTTATATGGGGGCTATATATAATTATGGACCGATATGGACCAATTCTGGCACGGTTGTTAAAGATCATATACTAACACCATGTTCAAAATTACAACCAGATTGGATGAAATTTGCTTCTCTTGGAGACTTCGCAAGCCAAATCTGGGGATCGGCTTATATGGGGGCTATATATAATTATGAACCGATGTGGACCAATTTTTGCATGGTTGTTAGAGACCATATAGCAATATCATGTACCAAATTTCAGGCGGATCGGATGAAATTTGCTTCTCTTTGAAGCTCCGCAACCCAAATCTGGGATCGGTTTATATGGGCGCTATATATAATTATGGACCGATGTGGACCAATTTTTGTATGATTGTTAGAGACCATATACCAATACCATGTAACAAATTTCAGCCGGATCGGATGCAATTTGCTTCTCTTTGAGGCTTCGCAAACAAAATCTGGAGATCGGTTTATATGGGGTCTATATATAATTATGAACCGATGTGGACCAATTTTTGCATGGTTGTTAGAGACCATATACCAACATCATGTACCAAATTTCAGTCGGATCGGATGAAATTTGCTTCTCTTTGAGGCTCCGCAAGCCAAATCTGGGGATCGGTTTATATGGGGGCTATATATAATTATGGACCGATGTGGACCAATTTTTAAAAGATTGTTAGAGACCACATACCAACACCATGTACCAAATTTCAGCCGGATCGGATGTAATATGCTTCTCTTAGAGGCTCCACAAGCCAAATCTGGGGATCGGTTTATATGGGGGCTATATATAATTAAGGACCGATATGGACCAATTTTTGCATGGTTGTTAGAGACCATATACCAACATCATGTACCAAATTTCAGCCGGATCGGATGAAATTTGCTTCTCTTTGAGGCTCCGCAAGCCAAATCTGGGGATCGGTTTATATGGGGGCTATATATAATTATGGACCGATGTGGACCAATTTTTGCATGATTGTTAGGGACCATATACCAACACCATGTACCAAATTTCAGCCGGATCGGATGAATTATGCTTCTCTTAGAGGCTCCACAAGCCAAAACTGGGGATCGGTTTATATGGGGGCTATATATAATTATGGACCGATGTGGACCAATTTTTGAATGATTGTTAGAGACCATATACCAACACCATGTACCAAATTTCAGCCGGATCGGATGAAATTTGCTTCTCTTTGAGGCTCCACAAGCCAAATCTGGGGATCGGTTTATATGGGGGCTATATATAATTAAGAACCGATATGGACCAATTTTTGCATGGTTGTTAGAGACCATATACCAACATCATGTACCAAATTTCAGCCGGATCGGATGAAATTTGCTTCTCTTTGAGGCTCCGCAAGCCAAATCTGGGGATCGGTTTATATGGGGGCTATATATAATTATGGACCGATGTGGACCAATTTTTGCATGATTGTTAGAGACCATATACCAACACCATATACCAAATTTCAGCCGGATCGGATGAAATATGGTTCTGTTAGAGGCTCCACAAGCCAAATCTGAGGGCCCCTTTATATGGGGGCTATACGTAAAAGTGGACCGTTTCAATACCATCCGACCTACATCGATAACAACTACTTGTGCCAAGTTTCAAGTCGATAGCTTGTTTCGTTCGGAAGTTAGCGTGATTTCAACAGACGGACGGACGGACATGCTTAGATCGACTCAGAATTTCACCACGACCCAGAATATATATACTTTATGGGGTCTTAGAGCAATATTTCGATGTGTTACAAACGGAATGACAAAGTTAATATACCCCCATCCTATGATGGAGGGTATAAAAATAAAATCGAATAAATAAAACAAATTGTTTGTGAACATTTACATTTACAAAGAACATTTACAGGTAAACAATTAATGAAGGCAATCAGAGAACAGTGACACATAAAGACACATCAACATCAAATCAACCCATTCCCCAATCATACACCCAAAAAAAGTGCCGGCCACTAATAACAAACATCATTAGAACAAAATCACAACACCAAACATTCATTGTACATAAAATACTCAAATTTCGACTTAAATCTATAATTCACAAAAAGTTAAATATAAATTGCACTTATTATTTCTACTTACAACTATATTGCACAATTGCATTGATTGTCAGTAAAGTAAAAGTAACCCTTATTTACACCGTTCCTAAAGTTGAATTAAAATTGGATTTTATTTTGTAAATATTTTTAAACTAAAAGATTAAACTTCATGTTAGCCTGATACCGAAACAGGCAATTGACGTCCAAAGATTAAACTTAAGAACTAATTTAAAACTTACATCTAGTAATAAATAATGAATTTAGATTAAAATTACATTCTAAAACAAAAAAAAATAAATATTCCTGAAGTTTACATTTCGGAAGGCAAATTTTTTTCACTTTTCAGCTCTTCATTGTTCATCCTCGAACATTTTGCTCCTTCGAGCCGGATATCATAAATAATGAACGTATATGAACAACTTTTCGCATAATGATTAGAAAGCAAATCATCAGGGAGCCACCGTGGTGCAATGGTTAGCATGCCCATTGCATACACAATGTCGTGGGTTCGATTCCTGCTTCGATCGAACACCAAAGAAGTTTTCCAGCGGTGGATTATCCCACCTCAGTAATGCTGGTGACATTTCTGAGGGTTTGAAAGCTCCTCTAAGTGGTTTCTCTGCAAGGTGGAACGCCGTTCGGACACGGCTATAAAAAGGAGGTCGCTTGTCATTGAGCTCAACATGGAATCGGGCAGCACTCAGTGATAAGAGAGAAGTTCACCAATGTGTTATCACAATGGACTGAATAGTCTAAGTGAGCCTGATACATCGGGCTGCCACCTAACCTAACTTATCAGGTGAAATTTGCTCCCCAAGAAGTTCGGGAACTTAAATCTGGAGATCGGTTTGTATGAGGGCTATACCTAAATGAGATCCGATATGGCATGGTATGGTAAAAACAGGTCAGTGGCACAATCATCCGCTGCTCTTATTCACACAAACTCTAGGTGCCTTGATTCCCACGACCTTTGTGACTAACATCCTCCACTCTTTCAGTAGTTATTCAGTCTTTTCTTTGTTTTGGATTACCCCACAGTATTTTCGTTGCCCTGTTTCTCCAGTGTCCATTCATCCGGATTTCGTAGCCTCTATGGATTTTGCGCTCTCACTTCCCCTTGTGTTAAATGAGAAACATTGAAACTAGCCGTGCAGCAGAAAAGTTAGAAATTACTTCGTAAAATTGTTTGAATATTTGATTTATAACTTTGAAATAATTTGGTTTTGTGCCGATCATCTGCGAGAATTTGCATATATTCTATGTTACGTAATTTCTTCTCAAAACATCAGAAATGAACGAAAATTGATTCTTGGAATCATAACTGCAATATAAGAATTCTAACATACCAAAAATGTATATCCTTGTCCAAATTAAATCATTCTACGAAGAGTTTAATATGTAAATTTTGCCCAATTTTCATGAGGATCCGTTAGTGCCACGATAGCTAACGACATATCTGTAATCTTGCCTGAACATTTTTCAGTTGACGTAAACCGGAGAGAAGATATTTGCTTTGCTTTACGTTACTTCATACTTTTTTACTTTCTGTTAACTGACAGTTAAAGCCAACTGAGCTCAAAAAAGACTCCTTACATGGACTTTTTATAACTTTTTAAAAAAAGATATACTGATATTCTACACTGTTAGAAAAATATGTTTTTCATATGTTCCTACGTAGACAAAATGTGTGTTCGGGTAGAGTTTTTAAACACAATTTCTGTGAAACTTCTTGTATGTTGGGAGAACTGTTTTATGAGTTCAGTTGTTTTGGCTTAACATGCGCTTGGCATGTTAATAAGGCTTCGCCAAAAATTTGATATGCTTAAGTCCAAATCATAAGCGTAGGAAGGCCTCTGGGGAGGGGGCTTAGACCCCCCCAGAAAAATTTTAGCCCCCCCCAGAATTTGAAACTCTATTTATGATTTTCCATTTTTCAATAAATGTCAATAGTTTTTTTAATTTTTATACAAATTAAACAAGTATATACAATCGCACAAATTTCCGCTAAAGACTTTTATGAACAATCGAATTACTTGGGTTGTGGTAGCAGTTGCCGATGGCAATGTTTGAAGTCAGATATTTATGAAATAAAGCTGTGGTTGAACTTATGATTGATTTAGTTTAGTCAATTTAATTAAAAAAATAGTAACTGATATTAAAACTATTCTTTCATAAATTAATATCTTAATAATGCTGCGAAAAAGCGTTGCCAAAAAAGTAGTGAAAATGTTCTTTTTGGGTCTAGAAGTGGTGCAAAATTGGCGGAGAAGCAATGAATGTAATATGAGCTTGTCATAGGACAAATGTCCACCGTTTCAACAGCCGTTGCAATGAATTTGCATCACTTCTTAAGGTGAGATCCGAATTCAGTGTTTTGAATGTGAATTAAAAATTTGTTTCCCAAATAAATAATTTTTATATTGTTTTTATGATTTTTAATGCATTCTGACGCTTGTTTGAAACGTTTTTCCTGGAATAATTTCCAAAATTATCGATTTTTCTATAATGGATTTAGCAGTTTTGTGGCAAAATTTGAATAATTTGTACCAATTTATTTATTCTTACTCTTTTTTTAAACTATTTGAAAAAAAGAAAACAAAAAATTACACATTAAAATATGAAAAAAATTAAGTAAAAAAACTTCCTGTGTAGTTAAAATAATTGAGGACATTTTTGGAAGTACTTTTAAAGTTGTTCCTTTAGAACAACTCACAAATTTTTTGGTGGGCAAAGTGTGGAACTATTTGTAGTTGCTTTATTATAAATTGTTTGTCGAGTTATTTTGATGTCTAGTTTTTTATTCAATTTTATGAAATAAAACATTAATTGAACCTATAAGTTCAGTCTATAAATTTTAGCTAGGGGGGCTATAGCCCCCCCTAGGAAAATTGTCTAGCTACGCTAATGGTCCAAATATTATTTAATTTGAATATTGAAATAAGTATTCGTAGTAAAGAGAATACGAGGGCGGTTCGGAAACTTCTTAGCCAATCAATGATAGCGAATAGTTAGTTTTTCAAAAATAATTTTATTTTTCAATATAATCTCCTGAAACTTTAATACACGCATCTTTATTTGAGGTAAAACGCTTGTCAGCAAGGATTTTTTTTAGATTTGGGAACAAGTAAAAGTCACTGGGAGCTAAATCAGGGGAATAAGGTGGGTGGTCAAGCAACTCGCACTTTAATTCGTTGATTTTGGCCATTGTTAAATACTCTTGTGCGCTGGTGCGTTGTCTTGATGAAAAATTATTTTTTGTGTTGTAAGCCATGACGTTCTTCTCGAATTTGTACATTTAATTGATCCAAAAGGTTGCAATAGTACTCTGAATTTATTGTTTTACCCTTTTGCAGATAGTCAATCAATAAAATACCTTTGAAGTCCCAAAAAACCGTTGCCATAACCTTATCAGTCGATTGAATTGTTTTTGCCTTTTTGGGGCACTTCCTCCAACTTCAGTCCATTGTTTGGATTGTTCTTTTGTCTCTGGAGTATAGTGGTTGATCCATGTCTCATCAACAATTATGAAACGATGCTTAAAATCCATTTTATTTCGCTTAAAACGATCCAAACAAGCTTGAGAAATATTTATTCTTATGCGTTTTTGATCGACTGTTAACAAATGCGGCACCCATCTTGCAGAAAGCTTTTTCATCTGTAGTTCTTCATGCAAAATTAAATGGACTCGATCATTTGAGATGTCCATGATATTAGCAATTTCACGCACTTTTATTCGTCGATCATTTAATACCATGTCATGAACTTTGGCTACAATTTCTGTTGTTGTTGCTGTTTTTGGGCGTCCACTACGTGGTTCATCTTCAATGCTTGTACGACCACGTTTAAATTCAGCAACCCAATTTTTTACTATTGCATACGAAGGAGCACTTTCACCTAAAGGCCGGTACTATGTTCATTCTTGCGAAAAAATTTTATAGAAACCATTATTTCGCACATAGAAAGCGGTGTTTATTTAGGTAACTTGTAGCGCTTTTTTACAGGGAGCTATATTGAATTAAGTTGGTGGTTGCTGCTTGCTATTACAAAATTAACATTTTATTTTCCTTGGGCAATTGATCTGCTACTCCTTTGATCCTTTGTATAGTTCCGGAACAAAAATATAATCCGTGTTTGTGTTATAAACCCACACAAATAGTTTTAATAAATAAATTATTTCTTAACTCATATTGCAAATGGCGCCACGCTATAAGCGTCAGTTTTTCAACTCGAAAAAAACAAAGTACCACAAATGGAAAAATTTCGCTAGTTTTTCGCATTTTTTAATTTTGTATGGAGTTTCAACGCGAAAACCGAACAGAGTACCGGCCTTAACACATTCACCATATCATTATGAATTTCTTGTCCCGATAAACCTTTTTTAACAGTTTGGCTGATAAGTCCCCGGTCTGACACATAGATGGCGTCGCGTGGACAACGACCGGTGAACCGTCTCCGAAGCGTGGAAAGACTCAAAAGTCCGCTGGCAAAGTAATGGCCTCTGTTTTTTGGGATGCACATGGAATAATTTTTATCGATTATCTTGAGAAGGGAAAAACCATCAACAGCGTTATTGGAGCGTTTGAAGGTCGACATCGCGGCAAAACGGCCCCATATGAAGAAGAAAAAAGTGTTCCACCAAGACAACGCACCGTGGCACAAGTCATTGACAACGATGGCAAAAATTCATGAATTGGGCTTCGAATTGCTTTCCCACCCACCGTATTCTCCAGATCTGGCCCCAGCGACTGTTTCTTGTTCTCAGACCTCAAAAGGATGCTCGCAGGGAAAAATTTGGCTGCAATGAAGAGGTGATCGCCGAAACTGAGCTGAATACCGAAGGAGTACTACCAAAATGGTATCAAAAAATTGGAAGGTCGTTATAATCGTTGTATCGCTCTTGAAGGGAACTATCTTGAATAATAAAATAATAATATCAGCCAACCTGTTATATTAGCTTTTAACTTACCATATTTGGGGACATTTTATCAAATGGTGTAAGGAATTCAACGTTTCTTATACCAAAAAAAGTGAATCCACCGTGGAAGAAAATGTAGGTTTATATTAGAAAATTTTAACTAAAATAGTTTTCTATTTGCAACATTTTATAAATAAGTTAATACTTTTTGTTAAACTGAAGAAATTTTAAAAATAATTAATTTTTTGTGTTGTTTAAGAAAATTTCATATGTTGAAAGAAAAAATTGGATTTAAAAATTGTTAAAATGTCTTTAGCGCTGTACGAAGTTCAAGACAGGTACAATTTTAGTAAAATTTACTCATTTTAGAGACTTATGAACTCAATTTAAGCAAACTTCTGCCATTTTAGGAAAATATGAACTTTTTTATTTTGTAGTAAAGGGTAATACGGTCAAAATTTGGTCAATATAAACTTGACGTATTTCTTTCAATTTTTCATTTAAAAAACCTGAATACCCCTCATTTTGAAGGTGTGTGTGTAGAATGTTGCTCCTATTTTGATTTTGGAATTCACTCTTCAGTTGTCAAAATGCCGTCCAAGCAAGAAGAGCAGCGTATCAAAATTTTGCTCGCGCATCGCGAAAATCCGAGCTACTCGCACGCAAAGCTGGCAAAATCGCTAAAAGTTGCCAAATCAACCGTTACAAATGTAATTAAAGTGTTTGGGGAACGTTTGTCGACAGCCAGGAAGTCTGGATCGGGGGGAAATCGAAAACCGGAAGTCGCTGAGACGACAAAGAGAGTTGCCGGTAGTTTCAAGCGAAACCCTAACCTCTCTCCGAGATGCCGCAAATAAGCTGGGTGTATCGTCTACAACCGTGCATCGAGCCAAAAAACGAGTCGGACTATCGACTTACAAGAAGGTAGTGACTCCAAATCACGATGATAAACAAAATACGACGGCCAAAGCGCGATCCCGGAGGCTGTACACGACGATGCTGACGAAGTTTGACTTCGTGGTAATGGACGACGAAACCTACGTCAAAGCCGACTACAAGCAGCTTCCGGGATAGGAGTTTTATACGGCAAAAGGAAGGGGAAAGGTAGCAGATATTTTCAAGCACATAAAACTGTCAAAGTTCGCAAAGAAATATCTGGTTTGGCAAGCCATATGTACTTGTGGCTTGAAAAGCAGCATTTTCATAGCTTCCGGGACTGTCATCCAAGAAATTTACGTGAAAAAGTGTTTGAATAAACGTCTGCTGCCTTTCCTGAAGAAACACGGTTGTTCCGTACTGTTTTGGCCGGATTTGGCATCTTGCCATTACTGTAAAAAGGCCATGGAGTGGTACGCCGCCAACAACGTGCAGGTGGTTCCCAAGGACAAGAACCCTCCCAACACTCCAGAGCTCCGCCCAATTGAGAAATACTGGGCTATTGTCAAGCGGAACCTAAAGAAGACCAAAAAACTGCTAAGGACGAGCAGCAGTTTAAGGCAAACTGGCTTTCCGTGGCGAAGAAGGTGGACAAGGTGGCTGTGCAAAATCTGATGGCAGGTGTCAAGCGTGAGGCCCGGCAATTCGGATTTGGAAAAGCGAAAGCCTAACTGAATATTTTTCCTGAATTTTATACTAATTGAACTTGAAAAAGAAATTTAATTTGATTTAAAAAAAAAAAACGATTTCACCGATTTACACGCGTTTTCCCTTGACCAAATTTTGACCGTATCACCCTTTAAACTTGTGCACTATATTTGTATACAACTTTTTTTCAAAGTTTTACTATAAAACTTACTAATTCTCTATTAAATTGTACGCTGAGGGGAAATATAAAAAGTTATCCAAATTCATTTGGGGTTAATCTGAAATTAAATATTTATTTTTTACATTAAATGAACTGCCTGAATTTATTCTGATAATTGGTTGATAGTTTTGCTGCAAGTAGAGGATGCTGATGAGGAATGTGGTAATTCCGAAACGTGCGTCCATCCAACCATCTTGCAGTCTATAGGGCTTTGCCTAAATAAATTTGACAAACATTCTTTTCCTCTGTTGGTTAAACTACACTTGTAGTTTAGTCAATGCATGGTTTTAAGCTGAAATCAAAAAACAACAACAATGATTAAATAAAAAAAAATTAAATGGACCCGATCATTTGAGATGCCCATGGTATTAATTTCACGCACTTTTATTCGTCGATCATTTAATACCATATCATGCACTTTGGCTACAATTTCTGTTGTTGTTGATGTTTTTGGACGTCCACTACGTGGTTCATCTTCAATGCTTGTACGACCACGTTTAAATTCAGCAACCCAATTTTTTTACTGTTGCATATGAAGGAGCACTTTCACCTAACACATTCACCATATCATTATGAATTTCTTGTCCCGATAAACCTTTTTCATGTAAATATTTAATGACAGCACGCATTTCTAATTTTTCCATTGTAAAAAAATTGCGTCTTTTTTGAACACAAAACTCCACAAAATGATTTGCAATGACCGTAAAATGAAGTTGATCGAGATAGCAGAGGCCTTAAAGATATCAATGGAACGTGTTGGTCATATCATTCATCAATATTTCGATATGCGGAAGGTCTGTGCAAAATGGGTGCCGCGCGAGCTCACATTTGACCAAAAACAACAACGTGTTGATGATTCTGAGCGGTGTTTGCAGCTGTTAACTCGTAATACACCCGAGTTTTTCCGTCGATATGTGACAATGGATGAAACATGGCTCCATCACTACCTCCTGAGTCCAATCGACAGTCGGCTGAGTGGACAGCGACCGGTGAACCGTCTCCGAAGCGTGAAAAGACTCAAAAGTCCGCTGGCATGGAATAATTTTTATCCATTATCTTGAGAAGGGAAAAACCATCAACAGTGACTATTATAAGGCGTTATTGGAGCGTTTGAATGTCGAAATCGCGGCAAAACGGCCCCATATGAAGAAGAAAACGGCGCCACCAATACAACGCACCGTGCCACAAGTCATTGAGAACGATGGCAAAAATTCATGAATTGGGCTTCGAATTGCTATATATATATATATATATATATATATATATATATATATATATATATATATATATATATATATATATATATATATATATATATATATATATATATATATATATATATATATATATATATATATATATATATATATATATATATATATATATATATATATATATATATATATATATATATATATATATATATATATATACACACAATCCCCTTTCGTCAACGTTATTGTAATAAAAATAAATTGATTACTATGTGAAAATTGTATTAATTTTTACAAAAAAAAAAATCCGGCTGAGGCAGAACTTTTTTAAAAGGGGGCGTGGCACCGCTCTATTCCACCTTGTATGTAATTTATACTGTACGATCAACATATATACCAAATCTCATATTCAACCTCTGATAGTTCATGAAATATCCCTTCCGAGTTTGAATGGGCGGTGCCACGCCCAATCATAACCAGATATAGCTAAGGACTAGTAGCAGGCAAACAGTGGTCATGATTGGGAGGTGTCACGCCCAATCATAACCAATTATAGCCAAGAATTATTACCAGATCAACAGTACAACATTGGGAAAGTTTCATTTTTGGTTGAACAGGTTTTGTATCATTAAATTTGTTAAAACAACACTAATTGTGAAGTTCAACAAAACATCAATAATATACTACAAAAGAGCATACCATTCGAACATTTCGATATGTTCATTTATAACCACGGTGAGAAAAGATAATAAATTACATGCAATTCTATAATTTGTTGTAGGTTTCCCATTATTAGTCGTTCACATTTCTTGCTAAAATATCAGAACCAGTACCCACCCAGCAAAAAACGTCGCCAAAAAATAGTGAAAATGTTCTTTTTGGATCCGGAAGTGGTGCAAAATTGGCGCAGAAGCGATGATTTTAACATGGGTTTGTCATAGGACGGATGTCCACCATTTCAACAGCCGTTGCACTGAATTTGCATCACTTCTTAAGGTGTGATGCGAATCCAGTTATTTGGATGTGAATTAAGAAATTTTGTGATATTTTGACGAATAATTTTTTTATAATTTTTAAGTGTTGGCTATTCAACCGTCGAACGGAACGGACGTGTTTTTTTAATAGCGGATAAAATCATCGTAATGAGTACCTACTACGAAAGACATCCACTGGGTTGCTAACTTCAGGGCCCAGTGGACGGGTATCGACTGGAGTTATAAATTTGGGCAATGACCAAGAGTTAGGCCCAATTAGTCGACCTGTAGACGGGTCGACTGGTGGCGACAATTTGACAAGTCGAACCTTTTCCAACCTTTTTTGACAAGTCGAACCTTTTCCACCTGCATCAAAAGGAGGTAATCCCTCACGAAAGAGATTCAAGGAACGCAGAAATGCTTTGTTTATCCTAAAGAAATTAGGATCAGTCGACCCAAGCACGTTGTCGGCTAAACAAAGCGATTCCTTAAAATGGGCTCAAGGAATTCTTGAGGCTGGAAAAAGGGAACGATCACCGGATGAGCTGCCATCCTCCAAAAGGGATCAACGATCGTTTGCCTCAGTTGCAAAAGACAGCCTTGTGATGGCTATCATAAATAAAGGAGCATTGGATATGGTATGGTTCCAAAGCAAAAATGGGGGGAAATTGAGAATGATTTGTCTGGCGTCTACTCACAGGTGCTGGAAAAGTTTCCCGGCCCAGATCCTCGACACCAAGAGGCTGGTTGGTATCAAGGACGATTTAAGCTAGTCGCATTTGAAGACCAGAGGTCTATAGAAAGTTTTAAAGCTGCTCTGATACTAATTGGTGAAGTTTGGGAAGGAGCTGCTCTAGAGTTAGTCGAGAAGAAAGACATACCGGCTAGACCAAGAGCACATGCGTGGATACCTGCAAACCCTCCTGACCCTGAATCTATTTTAAATAGACTGAAACAATGCAATCCAGATCTTCCAACAGCTGATTGAAAAGTTGGCCGTTTGGATGAAGTGGATGGACCAAGACGGCATGCAGTGTTTATATTGAACACTCAGTCTTTGCCACATCTAGCAAAGTCTCAGGGCCGTGTATGTTATGGCTTTCATTATATCCAAATGAAGGTATATAAAAACGATCAGCTAAAGGATTTAGAAATGGACAAGCCTCTGTCTGAATCAGAAGTAAGCGGATCCTCTTGCGAAGTCGAGGGATATACCAAAGTTGAAGACATGGATAGACACCGTATGCGAGAGGAGGTTTCTATTGCCTCAGAACTCACCAAAGTTGAACCTATGGTTATTGCGAGAGTCACCTAGATCTCTGAAGAGGACATTCTTGATGACTCGATTGAAGCGGCTGATGTGTGGTTGTTGAAAATCTCGATGGTCCTACGGATCCTCTTCACCATTGTAAGGCTGCATGTGCTGCCTTAAAAGTTCTCCTGATGAAAGGGGACATAGATATAGTTCTTATTCAAGAACCATATGTTTATAGAAACAAAATATGTGAATTAAGTACTCCGGGGTTCAAACTATTGCAGTATACTGGTAATGATGTAAATAGAGCCTGTATAATTGCTAAAAACGAGCTCAACTTATTTCTGCTTCCTTCAATGTGCAATGCAGACACTGTCGTTGCCAGTTTAGAAATGGCCAAATGCAAATATTGGGTATCTTCGGTCTATATGGGACATGACAGGGAGATGCCTCCATGTGCCGTTAAGACCTGAGTTGAGGAGTCACTGAAAACAAAGACGAAACTCATTATGGGATGCGATGCGAATGCGCATCATAGTATATGGGGAAGTAGTGATACTAATGCAAGGGGAGAGTCGCTAATAGAGTTTATTTTGCGTACTAATCTGGTAGTTTGCAACAAGGGAGATGCCCCAACCTTTGTCACTAAAAACAGGCAAGAGGTTTTGGACATCACCTTGGCCTCGCAAGAGCTGAATGAAATGATATCTGAGTGGCAGGTTTTAAGTGAACACAGCTTCTCAGATCATCGCTACATCAGTTTCAAATTTGATGTTCATACCACCAAGACCATATTTCCGCCAAATGTTAGGAAAGCTGACTGGAATAGGTATAGGGAATCGTTCAATATGATGATAACGGAAACACCAGAGACAAATATGAGCACTGTGCAAGTTATCGAACACGCAGTGGAGAGGATCACTAAGGCCTTCAACATTTCACAGAAAGCTGCATGCCCTAAAGGGAAGCCAAGGGGGAAAAATCGACCACCATGGCGGTCTTCGGAGTTAGGTAATATGAGGAAATCGTACAGGAAGCTCTTTAACAAAGCAAAGTCCACCAGAGCTCCTGTGGATTGGGACGCTTACAAGAAGAATCTGAGAGGATACAAGCGAGAACTGAGAAAGGCTCAGCATAACTCTTGGAATTATTACTGCAGCAGCATTGAGAATACGTCCGAGGCTTCCAGACTACGGAAGGTGCTAGCATCCACGAGCTCCGCTCCAGGTTTCATTAAAACGTCGGAGGGCAATTGGACAACGTCCAGTGAGGAGACGCTGGAGGTACTATTGGACACACATTTTCCCGGAAACGGTTGAACCATGCACTGGCGGTGCCACAGTGGCTCAGCGGTCGTTTCCTATCGAGGAAATTGTATCAGAATCTAGAATAAAATGGGCGTTAAATAGCTTTGGATCATTCAAATCCCCCGGACCTGATGGAATTACTCCGGCGGAGTTACAAGCGGTGGCTGACAGAATTATCCCCTGGTTGTCGGCGATATATATAGGATGTATCAACTTAGCATATATTCCACGAAAGTGGAGGGAATCAAAAGTCGTTTTCATACCTAAAGCGGGAAAAGCTTCTCACTCGAATGCGAAAGATTTTCGACCAATCAGCTTATCATCATTCCTACTTAAGACTCTGGAGAGGATGATAGATATTTATTTTAGAACTAGCGTCGATTCAAGTTTGCTCTCGAAACGACAACATGCATACTCGAAGGGCAGGTCTACTGAGACCGCATTACATGAACTAGTCAGCTTTATGGAAAGCTCACTATCTGTCAAAGAATACACAATCGTGGCGTTTCTAGAAATCGAAGGGGCGTTCAATAACGTCCATCCGAGCTCGATATTAAATGGACTGACAGCTCTGAATGTTGATCCAGGTATACTTAGGCTGTTAGACGAACTTCTAAGGAAGAGACGCATTTCAGACACACTAGGACAAGCAAACATACAAAGGTATGTGAACAGAGGCACTCCTCAAGGAGGAGTTCTATCACCTCTTCTTTGGAATGTTGCTATAAACGACCTTCTGGTTTCCCTAGAAAAAGAAAGGATACAAGTGGTGGCATACGCAGATGATGTGGCGCTAGCAGTCAGGGGAAAATTCCCATCAACAGTTAGAGATATTATACAGAGAGCCCTCCGGATGACTGAGAAATGGGCGAAAGATAATGGTCTTGGGGTAAATCCTGCAAAGACAGAATTAGTCATGTACTGCAAAGACCGCAAAACTCCCACGGTTAGACCCATTTCCTTATGGGGTATTGAAATTCCCTTTAGGGAGTGTGCAAAATACCTTGGCGTTATTTTGGACAGGAAGCTGAACTTTAAGCTTAATATTGAAGAAAGGGCGAGGAAAGCAACGGTAGCTTTATACTCGTGCAAAAAAGCAATAGGGAAAAAGTGGGGACTAAAACCAAAAATTGCACATTGGCTATACACGGCAGTGGTTAGACCTATAATGCTATATGGTGTTGTAGTCTGGTGTCCGGCACTTCACCAGCCGACAAGTTTAGACAAAGTTCAGCGTATGGCGTGCTTGTGTATCTCAGGTGCATTTAGTAAGACAGGAACAAACTCCCTTAATGTCACACTGCATCTATTGCCTTTCGACATTTTGGCCAAACAGTCAGCTGCAACAACGGCTGTGCGGTTGCGCGAGCTATCGCTGTGGTCGGAAAAAAGTTACGGTCACAGTTTGGTCCTCAAAATAATGCCAGATGTGCCCAACGTAGTGGATTACACTTTGGCGAGTCAACTTTTCGACAAAAAGTTTGAGACTCTAATTCCCAGCAGTGAGGCGTGGTGTACACGGACCCCGGGGAATAAAAGATATATGTAGATTTCTACACTGATGGCTCCAAATTGGATGGCCAAGTGGGTTTATGAGTATATTCCAAAGGTCTGGAACTTCGAATAGCGAAAAGATTACCTGATCACTGTAGTGTTTTTCAGGCTGAAATATTAGCAATAAGAGAAGTGGTGAATTGGCTGAGAAGTAATGCTCCAAGCAATATAGGCTTAATATATACTCAGACAGTCAACCTGCAATAAAATCCTTGGACTCTGTGTTCCTCAACTCGAAAACGGCCATCGACTGCCGCAAATCTCTCAATCAGATGGCTGAGTAGCACAATATTCACCTAATATGGGTGCCTGGCCATATGAACATACCGGGGAACTGCGAAGCAGATGAGCTAGCAAGGCTAGGAACTACCTTACATATTCCAGGGGAACTAGAATCTGTTGGTATGCCTCTGGCTACCTGCAAGCTCTTACTGCGTGAGAAGGCTGTCATGATGGCAAATGTTCGATGGGAGAATTGTAAGGGTTGTAACGACACCAAGCAAATATGGCCTCATTTAAACTTAAACCGCACACTAGATACGCTAGTGTTCTCGAGACGCCAGATATCACTCCTGATATCTGCTATAAGGGGTCGCTGCCTGATAGGCGATTTTGCAAAAACTATTGGTGCGAAGTATAATGACTATTGTATGAGCTGTCATGATGCGGAGGTAAAGGAATCAATAAAACACCTCTTGTGTGAGTGTCCTGCATTTTGTGTAAGGCGTAAGCAAATTTTAGGGGCATATAGCTTCAGATTACTGGCGGGCCTGGAAAACGTTAACTTAAGCAGTCTGCTAATGCACCCAGAAAAAGTGTCTGCGAAACTAAAGGAAAACATGTTCATCAATTTAGTTCGGCCATTTTATTTCCACTCAGTTAAATTTTTGTGTGAAATAATAAAATTTACTTGTTTCAGTAAAAAAATCCTAAACTGAAAGCAGTTAGGAATAGTTCATTAACTAGAATAAGGCATGGCATTTTACTAATACTGTTTTCTTCGCGGGGTATAAGAATTTACTACTGAACAAGAAAATTTTATTCACTGATAACAAAGCATTCGTAAAAATAAACAAAAACCGAACTAAAACCAAGTTTCCTCAAATTTAGTAAGATTTCTTATAAAATGATAATTCTGACTTCCTTTATTATAGAAAGCTTATCATACATACGAATAATACTTGGCATAGAAAAATATTTTAGTTCACACTTGTTAGAATATAGGAAAATTTCCTACATATCTTTTATCTACCTGTAATCGATACCTGCCATCGATGTGTTTGCGCGTGGGTTGTTTTTTAGTTGGAATCTCGTTGTTATGGTATGCGGAGAGATTGTTAAAAAATAATATAGTAAAATAATATTATAAAAAACAAATAAAATATATAAAATATTTGTTATTTTAAATTAGTGAGAAAAATGTTCGTTTTTTACAGAAAAAAGAAGCCACCAGCATAATAACAACCCCTTCATCCGACTTCATTTTGGAATCTTCAATTATCAGGTAATATTCAGTGACGCTAACCTTTTGTGAAAAAATTGGTTTTGGATTTTTTGTTTATATTTGTAGGTATTGAAATTGTAAAAGGCGGACAAAATTGCTAGGCAGTAAACTATTCAAAGTGAAAAGTACTAGAAGAAGAAAAAAATGTGTTTTAATATTTCAAGACCAGTCGATGCTGTTGATTCTAAATAAATGTATTTAATATATTAATAAAATATGTCTTTGAAGAAAAAATTGCTTATATAAATACATAAAATTGTAAAAACGAAGGTAAGCAGATCTAAATTTGAAGTAAAAGATTTACCACAAATATGTAAGATTTGTCCAAATGAATGAAAAAAGTTCAATAAAATCATTCCATATATGAATTCAATTCAGTTAAATTTTTGCATTCTGTAGTATAGTGGTACATAAATATACGAAAATGTTAACTAATATATGGAATGCATTCTACCTAATTTCTACGAAAATCACATCATTCAAACAAATAAAAATGTCTTTGGCGCTATACGAAGTTCAATTTTCTTCACTATGAGTTCATTTTAACTTAAGGGAGGGGTCACTTTTTTCTGGGTGTGTTTTTGGAACAATCTGGTTGGTTCAACAGAAGAAAATAATCGAGAAGGTTCAACGGTTAAAACTAGAAGTGCCCATATGTAGTAGGTACTTTTAGTTAATGTGGTATCACAATGGACTGAATAGTCTAAGTGAGCCTGAATCTTAATCGGGCTGTCACTTTAACCTAACCTAACCTAACCTATCATTTTTAATGCATTATAACGCTTGTCTGGAGCGTTTGACATCAAATATTTTCAAAAACTCGCAATTTTTCTAGAAAGGATTTAGCACTTTTTTCAGCAAAATTTAAAAAATGTGCATTATTTTATTAATTTTTAATCTGTTTTTAACCCATTTGAAACAATAAAACTTTAAATTTCCCTTTTGAAAAAAGCGAGTTATAAAAATTGACTCAAATGAACTTCCTGTGTAGTTAAAGTAAAGAACATCTTTGAGAGCGGTTTTAAAGATGTGTCTTTAAAAGAACTTCCAATTTTTTTTTGCTAGGCACTTTTGTATTCAGACATTTTAAAAATTTTTAAATCATTTTCGTCACTTTAGACATAAAGTCAAAATATCTGTCTTGCCTTCATGTTGAAACTGATTTAAGGCGTACTTTATCAGTAATAGTTTGGCGCGACGAAATTAATACATTTTTTGGGGGGCGCGAAGAAAATTGGGTTGGGAAGCTCTGATATATAGATATTTGTTTGTAAATATAGAGTTTTCTTTAATTTCTGGTAGGATACATGTAATGTTTATATTTTTATACCCTGCGCCACACTGTGGAACAGGGTATTATAAGTTAGTGCATATGTTTGTAACACCCAGAAGGAGACGAGATAGACAAATGGTGTCTTTGGCAATAATGCTAAGGGTGGGTCCCTGAGTCGATATAACCATGTCCGTCTGTCCGTCTGTCCGTCCGTCCGTCCGTCGTCTGTCTGTGAACACATTTTTGTGATCAAAGTCTAGATCGCAATTTAAGTCCCATCGCCTTCAAATTTGGCACATGTTCCTAATTTGGGTCAGAATAGAACCCTCTTGATTTTGGAAGAAATCGGTTCAGATTTCGATATAGCTCCCATATATATCTTTCGCCCGATATGCACTAATATGGACCCAGCATCCAGAGTTTTATACCGATTTGCTTGAAATTTTGTACAAACATTACACTTAGTCGTATAGTCAAGTGTGCACAATTTGATTGAAATCGGTTCAGATTTAGATAGAGCTCCCATATATATCTTTCGCCCGATATGGACTAATATGGTCCTAAAAGCCAGAGTTTTAGCCCAATTTTGTTGAAATTTTGCACAGGGAGTAGATTTAGCATTGTAGCTATGCGTGCCAAATTTGGTTGAAATCGATTCAGATTTAGATATAGCTCCCATATATATCTTTCGCCCGATATGGACTAATATGGTCCTACAAGCCAGAGTTTTGGCCCAATTTGTTTGAAATTTTGCACTAGGAGTACAATTAGTAGTGCAGTTAAGTGTGCAAAATTTGATTGAAATCGGTTCAGATTTAGATAAAGCTCCCATATATATCTTTCGCGCGATATGGACTAATACGGTCCCAGAAGCCAGAGTTTTACCCCAATTTGATTGAAATTTTGCACTAGGAGTACAATTAGTAGTGTAGTCAAGTGCGTCAAATTTTATTGAAATCGGTTCAGATTTAGATATAGCTCCCATATATATCGTTCGCCCGATTTACACTCATATGACCACCGAGGCCAATTTTTAACTCCGATTTAGTTAAAATTTTGCACAGGGAGTACAATTAGCATTGTTGCTATGCGTGCCAAATTTGGTTGAAATCGGTTCAGATTTAGATATAGCTCCCATATATAGCTTTCGCCCGATTTACACTCATATGACCACAGAGGCCAATTTTTAACTCCGATTTAGTTGAAATTTTGCACAGGGAGTATAATTAGCATTGTTGCTATGCGTGCCAAATTGCGATTGCGACAAACATCAGGGCCTCTAGAATACTTATCAACAAGTAAGGAAAGTCTAAAGTCGGGCGGGGCCGACTATATTATACCCTGCACCACTTTGTAGATCTAAATTTTCGATACCATATCACATCCGTCAAATGTGTTGGGGGCATGTATAAAGGTTTGTCCCAAATACACACATTTAAATATCACTCGATCTGGACAGAATTTGATAGACTTCTACAAAATCTATAGACTCAAAATTTAAGTCGGCTAATGCACTAGGGTGGAACACAATGTTACACTGAAAAAACAGTGAACCCACCAGGAAAGATAACTTTCGAATAATTTTAGAAAATTTTGATTTCTTTTAGAAAATTTTAACTAAACAGTATTACAAGCGCTGGCATCACTCCGATATGGTAAAAATAAGTAAATATTTTTCGACAAATTCAAGAAAATTTATTAGACATAACTAAGTTTTTGCACTTGTTAAAGAAAATTTTGTAGTTTTAAGAGAAATCTTGGAGTTCAAAATTGCAAGAATGTCTTTAGTGCCATACGAAGTTCATGATGGACACATTTTTGGTAAAATTTACAAATTTAAAGAAATAATGAACTATTTTGTGAGAAATACGAAATTAGGAAACCTTTATGCTTTATTTTTGTATAATTTTTTCCTGTTTTTTAGTTCATTTAACTAACGTACGCAAAAAATTATTTGAGTAAAGTAAACTTTTTCCAAACATAATGATTCTATGAACTAATATAAAGTTAAATTGGCTTTAGTGAAATAGAGAGTTCACTTTTTTTTGAGTGTAGTAAAAAAATATGGGAAACATTTAAATCTGAAGCAATTTTAAGGAAACTTTCCAAAAGTTTATTTATGATTTATCGCTCGATATATATGTATTAGAAGTTTAGGAAAATTAGAGTCATTTTTACAACTTTTCGACTAAGTAGTGGCGATTTTACAAGGAAAATGTTGGTATTTTGACCATTTTTGTCGAAATCAGAAAAACATATATATGGCACGCATAGCTACAATGCTAATTTTACTCCCTGTGCAAAATTTCAACTAAATCGGAGCAAAAAATTGGTCTCTGTGGTCATATGAGTGTAAATCGGCCGAAAGCTATATATTGGAGCTATATCTAAATCTGAACCGATTTCAACCAAATTTGGCACGCATAGCTACAATGCTAATTCTACTCTCTGTGCAAAATTTCAACCAAATTGGGGTAAAACTCTGGCTTCTGGGACCGTATTAGTCCATATCGGACGAAAGATATATATGGGAGCTATATCTAAATCTAAACCGATTTCAATAAAATTTGGCACACTTGACTATAGTACTAACTGTTCTTCTTGTGCAAAATTTTAAGCAAATTAGGGTAAAACTCTTGCTTCTGGGGCCATATAAGTCCATATCGGGCGAAATATATATATGGGAGCTATATCTAAATCTGAACCGATTTCTTCAAAAAAGGTATCTATTCTGAGCCAAAACACATACTTGTGCCAAATTTGAAGTCGATTGGACTAAAACTGCGACCTAGACTTTGATTACAAAAATGTGTTCACGGACAGATGGACATGGCTATATCGACTCAGGAGCCCACCCTGAGCATTTTTGCTAAAGACACCATGTGTCTATCTCGTCTCCTTCTGGGTGGTGCAAACACATGCACTAACTTATAATACCCTGTTCCACAGTGTGGCGCAGGGTATAAAAACTTAGATAGACTATGATTTCTATGAAGTTCAAATAACTTTTTTTGCACCTGTAGTTTCACTATAGTGGATATATCCACGAAAGACATAAAATTTTGTACTACCAAGCAACGAAACCAATGGAAACTTCAAAACTGATAAATTCTTCTAAATAATGGTATTTTCTGAAAGGATGTTAGTTTTATTATTTATTCCAAATACAAAAATCGCAATATCTTTACGCTGCTTTTTAAACTGTGCTAAAACCACTAATGTAATTGGTGGTAGGTCCCATTGGACCTCATCACGCAAAATCGCACTAAACTAAACTTTTTCAAATACCTATAAAAACCGATTTATTGATTCAATCACATCAAAATTTAAAGTTTTCAACTCAACCCTAGCTTAGGCACCAATGTTTTTCCACATTATCTGCCGCTATTTACATATGTAAATATTTTGTTTCCTTTGTTCTTTTTAACTTCATAACCGCCTTTCTATGTTTGTTTTGCATTCTGATATTCGCTACAGAAAAAATATTGTTGTTTTTGAACTTTATCTGTTTGACATTATTGAAATCGGGTCAGAGTTAGATATAGCTCCCATATATATCTTTCGCCCGATATACACCCATATTACCACAGACGCCAAAGTTTTGCTCCGATCTACGTGAAATTTTGCACAGGGAGTAGAATTAATACACGGTTGAAAAAGACTGTTTTTCATATGTTTGGCTATAAACATTATATGTTTGGAACAGAAATTTTTAAACACAATATTTTTGAGTGCAAACATATAATGTTCATAAACTAGCATAACATGTTTGGGACATATATGTTAATATGTTAGAACATATTATGTTTGGGACATAAAATGTTTGTAAATATAATATGCTTGAATGCAAACATATATTAATTTAGAAATAGCCTATAAACATATATGTGTTTAGTAGCTTGGAGCGCTATTTAACAGGGAGCGATATTGAATTAAGTTGGTGGTTGTTGCTTGTTATTACAAAATTAACATTTTATTTTTCCTTGGGCAATTGATCAGCTACTTCTTTGATCCTTACAAACTGTGTGGTCCGCTGTTCGAGTCCCCGTCCAGCAAAAGGTAAAATTAAAATAAAAAAAATCATTAAATTGAATAATTTCTTCTACAATGTTTGTATTACTTCTGTAAAGGTGCTAAGAACTAAAAAATCTCGTGGAAGTGAGAAAGATGTCGGGGAATATACAATTGGGCAGAAACAAAATTTTGAGCATTCAGGTCGAAAACCTATGTTGTTAGCACCTATATTACCTGTTTATTTTCATAATTCATTATGATTGTAAATATATAAATAAATAAATAAAATTTTGAGCACAATATTGTTTTGGAGAATTTTTTTTTAAGCATATAATATTTTTGGGTGCAAAATGCTTCCAAACATATTATATGGTCACATAATAACATATTGTTTTTTGGAAGACAACATTATTGAATTTGGATGCAAAAATACAAAATGTTTGGAACTTAGACTACCCAAACATATATTGTTTAGACCAATATGCTTTCAAACATATTATATATTGGAAGAGATCAAACATATAAATGTTTGGGCAATACCCAAAAATGTATATGCTTGAAGCAAAATATGTTTGGGAGTATATGTTACAGAAGCGATTTTTTGTGAGCGTGTAGTCTTACTATGCATGTCAAATTTGGTTGAAATCGGTTCAGATTTAGATATAGCTCCCACATATATATCTTTCGTCCGATTTATACAGATATGGCAACAGAAGCTTACATTTTACTCCGATTTACGAGAAATTTTGCACAGGGTGTAGACTTAACATTCTTACTATGCTTGCCAAATTTGGTTTAAATCGGTTCAGATTTAGATATAGCTCCCATGTATATTTTTAGTCCGATTTATACACATATGACCACAGAGGCCAAATTTTACTCCGATTTACATGAGAATGAAGAGGGGGAATATAATATGGAAAACGACGGTGAACTAACTGAATTAGACAGGTAGCAATTTTTGGTTAGTAAAAACGGATTTAAATTAGATAAAAATCCTCAATGAAGCGAAAACATGAAATTTTTCGTGACAAATTGAACATTGTAGACATATTATCGGTGAACCTATACAATCGTTGGCTATTTCTTTTATGCCTGATGAAGGTGATAGAGGATATTCAAAAGTAAAAACCGCTTGCTATATGTGCTACTATGGTGAGAAAAAAAAGGAAGCGTCCTACAAGGCAAAAATGTGGGCAATGTAAAAAACCAGTCTGTGTGGAGCACAGCTGGGTGCAAACCGAATGCTACAGTTGCCCAAAATATATATATATATATATATATATATATATATATATATATATATATATATATATATATATATATATATATATATATATATATATATATATATATATATATATATATATATATATATATATATATATATATATATATATATATATATATATATATATATATATATATATATATATATATTTTAAGTTTTTATTTCCTCTTCTTTTATTTGTATTATTTTCATATGAAATAATTCAAAACAAATCAACTAAAAGTATCTTAAACCACAATATTTACATTTTTAAATAGTGACAGATTTTGAAGAAAAATACAAAAATGTATTGAAAAATTGCTATATTGTAAAAAATATTGTTTAATTAGTACATATTATGAACGAGCACGAAAAATTAGCCACTGAGTCCAAATTTCATAAAAATCGGATAAATATTGGTAGATGTGAATTGCTTTGTACACTGAAAAATTTTTTGAGGCCAAAGTTTTCATGTCCTTAAAATACGAACCCTTGTCCAAAAGCCGATAAAGTCGTTTTGTCCTTATAGTTAAGTGATTAAACTTAAAAATGGGGATCTTTTCATGAAAGAAGTCTAGGGTTAATTCTAAAAAATTCTTAAAATTAATGAAATAGTCTTTAAATTTGTGGAGTTTTTGTATGCTGACCACAAACCAAAATAGCGTTCAAAAATAGAAGAGGTTTTTCAACATTTTATTTTAAAAACGTATACATAGAATAATTTCTACTTAAAGTCGAGTCTGAATATGGAAATTTAAGTTGTCGTTAGCACGTTTTTAAAGCACTGTGATAGCTCATGAAGAAAAAGCTGAAAAAACGAATAAATTCAAATTTGACTCGGAATCAATACCAAAATCATTAGTGTACACAATCTTTAGAACAGAACATAGAAATAATATAATAATAATAAATAAAATAGTAATAAAGTTTTTAATGTGGTATTATTTTTTTTAACATAAAAAAATGCAATAAAAAAATTCGTAGTGATAGGATCAAAACAAATCTGCTATTTATTAATGGAATGGATTTACATTTATGAAAATTGGGCAACAATAGGTTTGTATGGGAAATTTTCGAATAAAAGTTATTCAGTATAAACTTGAAAGACAGTTAGAATGGGTTTTATTCTCTTGGGTAATATAAGGAGAAGTGTACACGTTCACGAATTTATCATTAATTCAGTTAAAACGAAATATATTGATATTTTCTAATGCAGTTCTATGTGACATTGTGCAATATATCGCACATTGGACTTGTTGATGATTAACCAGCTGATAATTGCAAGTTTACTGGGAAAATGTTTTTACTAGGAAATATAAACGAAGGACTTCCAGTAAAAATTTGTGATAGTAATCAAAATGTATCGAGTACGCAAACATAGCTAATATGACTTGGGAGCCACCGTGGTGCAATGGTTAGCATGCCCGCCTTGCATATACAAGGTCGTGGGTTCGATTCCTGCTACGACCGAACACCAAAAAGTTTTTCAGCGGTGGATTATCCCACCTCAGTAATGCTGGTGACATTTCAAAGCTTCTCTAAGTGGTTTCACTGGAATGTGGAACGCCGTTCGGACTCGGCTATAAAAAGGAGATCCCTTGTCATTGAGCTTAACATGGAATCGGGCAGCACTCAGTGATAAGAGAGAAGTTCACCACTGTGGTATCACAATGGACTGAATAGTCTAAGTGAGCCTGATACATCGGGCTGCCACATAACCTAACCTAACCTAACCTAATATGACTTAGATTTTCTTACAGTCTCACAGAAATGGAAATAAAATGAATATGTTACAATTAAAATTATATGCATTTTAAGTGAAATAAAGCCTTTAAGTTTGTTAAATTTCAATCAAAAATGTGACTTTTGATACAAAAAAATTTTGCTTTTTTCTAGCTATTTTTTTTTTAATATTTTCGCTTTTTTTGGCTAGTTTTTTGGAAAAATCTAGCGGTTTTTGGTGAAACAATTCTGGCAACGTTGTTGGTACTTATTTCACTTATGGAAGGCGTCATAAATCGACAACGTAAATCGAAGTTGGATGGGACAAAAATATTGACGACGTAAATCGAAACAACGTAAACCGAGGGATTGCTGTATATAACAAAAATTCTGAAAAGATGTTCGACATTACATTCACTGAAAAAAAATCATGCGCGGTTCCAAAGATTTTGTCTTTACTTTAACTTCATATGCTATCAAAGTCATTTAAAAACGAGTTAACGACAACTTTATTTTCCAAATTCCGACTCGACTTCCAGTAGAAATGTTGCTATGTTTCAAGTAAAAACCGTCTTTAAAATAAAGTGTTGAAAAACATGTCCTATATTTGAACGATTTTTTGCTTTGTAGTCAAGATGCAAAAAGACAACAAATTTAAAGACAATTTCATTAAATTTAAAGTATTTTTCTGAATTATTAAAGTCAAGTTGACCTTAGCCCAAACATTATTTCTTTCATGTTATGATACCCATTTTTAAGTGAAATCACTTAATTATAAAGACAATACGACTTCATTAAAAAGTTTACCGACTTTTGGACAAGGAAAAAAACTTTATATTAGAGAAATTATAACTTTTTTGAGAAATGCAATTTGCTCAAAAAAGTTATAATGTTATTCTGGTTTTACCGATTCGAGTTTTGCGCTAAAATGAAAAATAATTTTAGCGGCAAAACCCGAACTTAATGCCCGATTTTATTTTTTGAAGTATCCATCAACTCCTCGTGGACTAAACTTTGTTTTTATACATTTTACTGTGTAATTTTTCACTATTTCCTCCTTATTTCATTTTACTGTCCCAACTCTAAAAAGAGTATAGTGCCCTTTCTTTATTTTTATGAAGACCCCTGATTTCTTTTAACGAACAAAGAAAAAAATTGTGCCCATAATGCCAAAATGATAAACAAAACACATGTCCACACATACATAAAATGCTGCTCTCAAGGCGAAAACATATGCTGTTTGTTTTTCAAATGTCTATTCTCTTGGTTCGGAATGTCTATTCTCTTTATTCAAATTAAATAATATTTAGACTTAAGCATATCAAATTTTTGGCCTTATCATAAAACAGTTTTCCGAAACAACATACAAGCGGTTTCACAGAAATTGCTCTCTTTTGATTCTTTTGCTGTGTTATGTTGACATCTTTCGTCAACTCTCCCGGTTTTCATCTCTATTTCTTTTTCTATACTCTCACTGTCGCTTTGAATAAAATATCACAACATATGTATGTTTAGTCGAAATTTGTAAATTTATGTATGTTTGCATTCACACATATGATTTTTATGAAACATTCATGTCCCAAACATAATATATTCTACTATATTAACATAAATGTCGCAAACATTTAGTGTTAGTTTAGGAACATTACATGTTTGCACTTAAATATATTGTGTTTTAAAATTGTGCCCGAAACACATTTTGTTTATATCGGAACATATGAAAAACATATTTTTCTAACAGTGTGTAAACTAGCATTATTTCCTTTTCCAAAAGTTGTATTTTGAACGTCGTCATTTTTAAGTTTGGAACCACCTAAAGTGGTTTGTTTTACTTAAATAAAGATTCTTTATGATGGCTATATGTACTTTGATGGCTATATGTACCGACTTTTTTTGAAATCAAATTATATAAAGATGTTGATTCCACACACATAAAGAAAAAAAGTTTGGAAAACGGGAATCGTAGACGTTGTTCTTTTATTACAGTTTTTTTGAATTTCTGCGAAAAGTTCATATTTATACCTTCTTTTGTTACAACATTTTAAATTTAAATTTTATTTGTTTTTCAAATTCAAACTCTATTTCGTTTATACCAAGCACTGTTTTTTCTGGCTTTAAATAAGACACAGTTTGAGGTAGTATGTAATACCGACATCTTTTCAAAACCTTGCAAACATTTTAGGAATATATGTAAACTAGCATTATTTCCGTTTCCATAAGTTGTATTTGGAACGTCGTTTGTAAGGGGCCACCTTAAAAGGTTCTTTACATTAGCTTGTGTGTATCCAATAATTTGATCTATAAATAGAACAGCTTGACTTATGCGTTGCTTGGCTATAGCGACAATTGTGTGATGTTGACAACAACATCTACATGGCCCAGTAGATGTATTTGCTTCTACATTGTTTGTATTACAGAAAAAGAGCTAAGACCATGTGAAAGTGAGAAAGATATGAGAGGTGGCAAATTTTCTCTACCGTTTTCTAAAATCTTTTTTTTTAACCAAATGAAACTTTTTGAATTTCAAGTGAAACGGTAGAGAACATACCAGGTATCCGGTATGAAATGAGTGCTTTTTTAGAAAATAAAACACTAATTACACAAGGGCACAATGGTTCTTTTGATTAAGAACGGAATATCGTTTTTAAGGATATCTGGGACGCTGAATCAAAATCTGCACATGGTTTTTTTTCTATCAGCTCGACTTTTCGAGATATGACACAATTAAGGTACTTCCGCAACATACACTGGTAGAAAAATTTCGTTAATACGATGAATTCCTACGTTGTATTAACGAAATTCTTCATTAAAAGTCAGCCAACGTAGTATTTCATTATAGCAACGTAGGTTAGGTTAGGTTAAAGTGGCAGCCCGATTAAGATTCAGGCTCACTTAGACTATTCAGTCCATTGTGATACCACATTAACTAAAAGTACCTATTACATATGGGCACTTCTAGTTTTAACCGTTGAACCTTCTCGATTATTTTCTTCTGTTGAACCAACCAGATTGTTCCAAAAACATTAGCAGACTGCTTACACACAAACAATTTTTTTCTGGTTCAATCACGAAATTAATTGATCCAATTAATTTTTTAATTGAAATGTCTTCAATCACAGAAATGATGGTATCAATTAAAAAATTAATTGAAGGTCAATTAAAAAATTAATTGATTCAATTAAAAAATTAATTGATACTATTAATTTTTGTGATTGATTTTTGTTTCAATTAAAAAATTTGTTGAATCAATTAAATTTTTAATTGAATATTTTTTAAAACTCAATTAAAATTTTAATTGGAAAAATTTCCGTGAAATTTTTTTCTGTGTAAGTTAACGTTTTCCAGGTCCGCCAGTAATTTGAAGCTATATGCCCCTAAATTTTGCTTACGCCTTACACAAAATGCAGGACACTCACACAAGAGGTGTTTTATTGATTCCTTTTCCTCCGCATCATGACAGCTCATACAAAAGTCATTATACTTCGCACCAATAGTTTTTGCAAAATCGCCTATCAGGGAGCGACCCGTTATAGCAGATATCAGGAGTGATATCTGGCGTCTCGAGAACACTAGCATATCTAGTGCGCGGTTTAAGTTTAAATGGGGCCATATTTGCTTGGTGTCGTTACAACCCTTACAATTCTCCCATCGAACATTTGCCATCATGACAGCCTTCTCACGCAGTAAGAGCTTGCAGGTAGCCAGAGGCATACCACCAGATTCTAGTTCCCCTGGAATACGTAAGGTAGTTCATAGCCTTACTAGCTCATCTGCTTCGCAGTTCACCGGTATGTTCCTATGGCCAGGCACCCATATTAGGTGAATATTGTGCTGCTCAGCCATCTCATTGAGAGATTTGCGGCAGCCTGAAAAACACTACAGTGATCAGGTAATATTTTCGCTATTCGAAGTTCCAGATCTTTAGAATATACTCCGAAACCCACTTGGCCATCCAATTTGGAGCCATCAGTGTAGAAATCTATATATCTTTTATTCCCCGGGGTCCGTGTACACCACGCCTCACTGTTGGGAATTAGAGTCTCAAACTTTTTGTCGAAAAGTGGACTCGCCAAAGTGTAATCCACTACGTTAGGCACATCTGGCATTATTTTGAGGACCGAACTGTGACCGTAACTTTTTTCTGACCACAGCGATAGCTCGCGCAACCGCACAGCCGTTGTTGCAGCTGACTGTTTGGCCAAAATGTCTAAAGGCAATAGATGCAGTATGACATTAAGGGAGTTTGTTCCTGTCTTGCTGAATGCACCTGAGATACACAAGCACGCCATACGCTGAACTTTGTCTAAACTTGTCGGCTGGTGAAGTGCCGGCCACCAGACTACAACACCATATAGCATTATAGGCATTGGCGTAGCTAGGGGGGTGCTGGGGGGGGGGGGGGGGCTATGCCCCCCCAGAATAGTTCTTGCCCCCCCCAGAATAATCGAAGCTACAGTTGTTTTATATTTTAATTCAAGCTTTGCGATGTGTTTAATCCAATTAAGATTGTGGCAGAGAGAGTATGTTAAGCATATTTTTTAGTATTGATATTTACATTACAACTAAAAACACGTAATAAAAACACTAAAAGGAAACTTGAGACGCACATTTTCAAAAATAGTCAATTTATAACTACGTTGATTAAAATCATGAATCGTCACATGCCCAATTTACCATCTAAAATCGTCAAAATCACGAAAAATCCACAGAGTTGGCACCGCTGCTCTCGACAGTTGCTTCATTGTATTCTGTTCTCAGAGAATTTTTAAAAACTAATCGAAGATAGACGTTTTATAATATTCAATTTATTTTTGCCTTTTATTTAATTTTTTATTCTTAGTATTTTTTATACACGATGAATATGTTAAGTTTATGTTTTGCTTTATGATTTCTAGTCCTGTTTTAAAACACACATTTTAAATAAAATATTTTGTTATATTAAATAATGGTAAGTTGCTATTTGATTATTTATAGCGGTGTCGTGGAACCGGCTCCCACACACAATAAAATATTTTTTGTCTTCAATCATGAAATTAATTATACCCTTCACCACTACTGTGGTACAGGGTATAATAAGTTTGTGCATTTGTATATAACGCCAAGAAATAGTGGTCATAGACCCATCTTTTAGTATACCGATCGGGTAAGATTTAAAATCTGAGTCGATTTAGCGATGTCCGTCTGTCTGTCTGTCTGTCCGTCCGTCTGTCTGTATATGTAATTTTGTGCACAAAGTACAGCTCGCAATTTAAGTCCGATCGTCCTCAAATTTGGCATAGGGCCGTTTCTTGAGACAGAGACAATTGCTATTGGTTTTGGAAAAAATCGGTTCAGATTTAGATATAGCTGCCATATATAATTATCTACGATGTGGTCATAGTTAGCGTGTTTATCAACCGATTTTCTTGAAATACTGTACATCCAAATATTTAATGAATCTCGCAAATCTTGCCAAATATCAGCCAAATCGGTTCAGATTTAGATATAGCTACCATATATATCTTTCGTCCGATTTAGACTCATATGACCACAGAGCCCAAAGTTTACTACCGATCTTCATGAAATTTTGCACAGAGGGTAGAATTGGCATTCTACCAATGCTTGGTACACTTGATTGAAATCGGTTCACATTTAGATATAGCTCCCATATATATCTTTCGTCCGATTTGAACTTATATGGCCTCAAAATCCAGGGTTTTGCCGTGATTTGCTTCAAATTTCGCACAAGGAGTACGTTTAGTAGTATAGGTAATTGTGCCAAATTTGGTTGAAATCGATTCAGATTTAGATATGGCTCCCATATATATCTCCCGTCCGATTTGCACTCATATGACCAGAGGGCCCAAAGTTATACTCCCATTTACGTGAAATTTCGCATAGATAGCAGAATTATTATTCTAACTATGCATGTCAAATTTAGTCAAAATTGGTTCAGATTGTATATAGCTCCCATATATACGTACACCAGAGTTGGGGAAATATGGTCGACTGTTTCATATTTTAGACCCTTTTTCAATGGGATTTTCCTCCAATTGACTGGATAGTTTCCACAGAGAATACAAATATGGCCAAAATTCTCACAGTTTACACAAAATTCTGTGATGATTTCCCCATATCTTAGCCATATCCTACACACTGCAATGCCAAAATTTCCACAGAACGGATGAGTTTTAAATAAGGCTCCAAATCGCCCTACACATATCTTGGCGAGATCTACCCAATATCCTTGTAAAATCGCCACTGCTGAGTAGCAAAAATTGTAAATATTACTCTAATTGTCCTATATCTCGAATACATATGTATCGCCTGAAAAATCATAAATCTCTTTTGTACAATTGCATTAAAATTTCTCTCGCTTCATATTTCCCATATTTTTTGCTAACATTGTGTATCATCTCAGGGCGTTAGCCGATTTAAATTTTAATTCTAGAGTTTTTGTAGAAGTACAAAAAATTGTTTCCATTAAAAGTATTTGTATCTGGAAATGCAAACCTTTATATAGCTCCCAGCAAATTTTAAGTAGTTGAGATGGTAACACAAATGTTTGTCTACATAGTGGTGAAGGGTATAATATAGTCGGTTCCGCCCGACTTTAGACTTTACTTACTTGTTTTTAATTGAAATGTATTCAATCAAAAAAATGATAGTATCAATCATCAAAGCCAATTAAAAAATTAATTGATACAACTAATTTTTGTGATTGTGTTTTTTTTTTGTTTTTGATTGATTTTGCTGCATATTGCCTTTAACACCGCAATAAAATTGAGGATGTATAGTTTTATCAATAGGCGTAATTTATCGCTTCGGAAATTTCGACAAAATTTTGAAGGGTGTCTTGGGGGGGGGGGGGGGGGCATAGCCCCCCCCAGAGAAAATTTCTAGCTCCGCCAATGATTATAGGTCTAACCACTGCCGTGTATAGCCAATGTACAATTTTTAGTTTTAGTCCCCACTTTTTCCCTATTGCCTTTTTGCACGAGTATAAAGCTACCGTTGCTTTCCTCGCCCTTTCTTCAATATTAAGCTTAAAGTTCAGCTTCCTGTCCAAAATAACGCCAAGGTATTTTGCACACTCCCTAAAGGGAATTTCAATACCCCCTAAGGAAATGGGCCTAACCGTGGGAGTTTTGCGATCTTTGCAGTACATGACTAGTTCTGTCTTTGCAGGATTTACCCCAAGACCATTATCTTCCACCCATTTCTCAGTCATCCGGAGGGCTCTCTGTATAATATCTCTAACTGTTGATGGAAATTTTCCCCTGACTGCTACCGCCACATCATCTGCGTATGCCACCACTTGTATCCTTTCTTTTTCTAGCGAAACCAGAAGGTCGTTTATAGCAACATCCCAAAGAAGAGGTGGTAGAACTCCTCCTTGGGGAGTGCCTCTGTTCACATACCTTTGTATGTTTGCTTGTCCTAGTGTGGCTGAAATGCGTCTCTTCCTTAGAAGTTCGTCTAACAGCCTAAGTATACCTGGATCAACATTCAGAGTTGTCAGTCCATTTAATATCGAGCTCGGATGGACGTTATTGAACGCCCCTTCGATGTCTAGAAATGCCACGATTGTGTATTCTTTGACAGATAGTGAGCTTTCAATAAAGCTGACTAGTTCATGTAATGCGGTCTCAGTAGACCTGCCCTTCGAGTATGCATGTTGTCGTTTCGAGAGCAAACTTGAATCGACGCTAGTTCTAAGATAAATATCTATCATCCTCTCCAGAGTCTTAAGTAGGAATGATGATAAGCTGATTGGTCGGAAATCCTTCGCATTCGAGTGAGAGGCTTTTCCCGCTTTAAGCCTAGTACTAATATCACGTTTTCGCACGAAAAACTGTTATACTCCATATAAAAAACGCGGAATAAATGCGAAATCTTTGTTTTAAGTATATTCAGACATATATTTATACAACCCTGGATTTTTCGCACGAAAAAATAAGCAGGCATATTATTTCGCATAAATAAGTTAACATCCCTGAGTTTGAGACCCTATTTACAGAGATAGATGAATATATTCGTTTTTCGCAGAAACGAACTTAGTACTAAGCATTAGGTATGAAAACGACTTTTGATTCCCTCCACTTTCGTGGAATATATGCTAAGTTGATACATCCTATATATATCGCCGACAACTAGGGGATAATTCTGTCAGCCACCGCTTGTAACTCCTAACTGAATGATCCAAAGCTATTTAGCGCCCATTTTATTCTAGATTCTGATACAATTTCCTCGATAGAAAACGACCGATGAGCCACTATGGCACCGCCAGTGCATGGTTCAACCGTCTGATTTCCGGGAAAATGTGTGTCCAATAGTACCTCCAGCGTCTCCTCACTAGACGTTGTCCAATTGCCCTCCGATGTTTTAATGAAACCTGGAGCGGAGCTCGTGGATGCTAGCACCTTCCGTAGTCTGGAAGCCTCGGACGTATTCTCAATGCTGCTGCAGAAATCATTCCAAGAGTTATGCTGAGCCTTTCTCAGTTCTCGCTTGTATCCTCTCAGATTCTTCTTGTAAGCGTCCCAATCCACAGGAGCTCTGGTGGACTTTGCTTTGTTAAAGAGTTTCCTGCACGATTTCCTCATATTACCTAACTCCGTAGACCACCATGGTGGTCGATTTTTCCCCCTTGGCTTCCCTTTAGGGCATGCAGCTTTCAGTGAAATGTTGAAGGCCTTAGTAATCCTCTCCACTGCGTGTTCGATAACTTGCACAGTGCTCATATTTGTCTCTGGTATTTCCGGTATCATCGTATTGAACGATTTCCTATACCTTTTCCAGTCAGCTTTCCTAACATTTGGCGGAAATATGGTCTTGGTGGTATGAACATCTAATTCGAAACTGATGTAGCGATGATCTGAGAAGCTGTGTTCACTTAAAACCTGCCACTCAGATATCATTTCATTCAGTTCTTGCGAGGCCAAGGTGATGTCCAAAACCTCTTGCCTGGTTTTAGTGACAAAGGTTGGGGCATCTCCCTTGTTGCAAACTACCAGATTAGTACGCAAAATAAACTCTATTAGCGACTCTCCCCTTGCATTAGTATCACTACTTCCCCATATACTATGATGCGCATTCGCATCGCATCCCATCCCATAATGAGTTTCGTCTTTGTTTTCAGTGACTCCTCAACTCAGGTCTTAACGGCACATGGAGGCATCTCCCTGTCATGTCCCATATAGACCGAAGATACCCAATATTTGCGTTTGGCTATTTCTAAACTGGCAACGACAGTGTCTGTATTGCACATTGAAGGAAGCAGAAACAAGTTGAGCTCGTTTTTAGCAATTATACAGGCTCGATTTACATCATTACCACTATACTGCAATAGTTTGAACCCCGGAGTACTTAATTCACATATTTTGTTTTTATAAACATATGGTTCTTGAATAAGAACTATATCTATGTCCCCTTTCATCAGGAGAACTTTTAAGGCAGCACATGCAGCCTTACAATGATGAAGATTTATCTGGAGGATCCGTAGGACCATCGAGATTTTCAACAACCGTCACATCAGCCGCTTCAATCGAGTCATCAAGAATGTCCTCTTCAGAGATATCGGTGACTCTCGCAATAACCATAGGTTCAACTTTGGTGAGTTCTGAGGCAGTAGAAGCCTCCTCACGCATACGGTATCTATCCATGTCTTCAAATGTCTTGGTATCCCCCTTGACTTCGCAAGAGGATCCGCTTACTTCTGATTCAGACAGAGGCTTGTCCATTTCTGAATCCTTTAGCTGATCGTTTTTATACACCTTCATTTGGATATAATGAAAGCCATTACATACACGGCCCTGGGACTTTGCTAGATGTAGCAAAGACTGAGTGTTCAATATAAACACTGCATGCCGTCTTGGCCCATCCACTTCATCCAAACGGCCAACCTTCCAATCAGCTGTTGGAAGATCTGGATTGCATTGTTTCAGTCTATTTAAAATAGATTCCGGGTCAGGAGGGTTTGCAGGTATCCACGCATGTGCTCTTGGTCTAGCCGGTATGTCTTTCTTCTCGACTAACTCTAGAGCAGCTCCTTCCCAAACTTCACCAATTAGTATCAGAGCAGCTTTAAAACATTCTATAGACCTCTGGTCCTCAAATGCGACTAGCTTAAATCGTCCTTGATACCAACCAGCCTCTTGGTGTCGAGGATCTGGGCCGGGAAACTTTTCCAGCACCTGTGAGTAGACGCCAGACAAAGCATTCTCAATTTCCCCCCATTTTTGCTTTGGAACCATACCGTCCAATGCTCCTTTATTAATGATAGCCATCACAAGGCTGTCTTTAGCAACTGAGGCAAACGATCGTTGATCCTTTTTGGAGGATGGCAGCTCATCCGGTGATCGTTCCCTTTTTCCAGCCTCAAGAATTCCTTGAGCCCATTTTAAGGAATCACTTTGTTTAGCCGACAACGTGCTTGGGTCGACTGATCCTAATTTCTTTAGGATAAACAAAGCATTTCTGCGTTCCTTGAATCTATGTCGTGAGGGATTACCTCCTTTTGATGCCGTTACCTTGGAAAAGGTTCGACTTGTCAAATTGTCGCCACCTGTCGACCCGTCTACAGGTCGACTAATTGGGCCTAACTCTTGGTCATTGCCCAAATTTATAACTCCAGTCGATACCCGTCCACTGGGCCCTGAAGATAGCAACCCAGTGGATGTCTTTCACTCTCTTTTTTTGGTGCCGTATTTTTATGTCCAACAGTGCTCTTTACACGCGAAGAAAAAAAAACGTTTGGAAAACGTGTACCGAAAACGTTTTTCTTTTATTAGAGTTTTTTGAATTGCTTCGAAAATTTTAAACTTTTATCACCAAAAAAATTCGTTTGTTATTTTTAATTTTTCAATAAAAAAAGGTATTTTTGAAACAACAACACAGTCCATTTCGTTTATATCAAACATTGTTCTTTTCTAACTCTAGGTCTTTAATAAGACACATTTTACAGTTCAAAATTTAATATACTACAATGTAATGTTGAACATTTTTTCGGAATCTTCCGAACATATCTGGATAAATGTAAAAAAAAAACTTTGGTCGAAGCAGGGATCGAACCCACGACCCTTGGTATGCAAGTCGGACGTAGCAACCACTGTTCCACGGTACCAAACTAAATGTTTGTTTCTGTGAAATAAACTTTGTTTATTCGGTTCGTGGGTGCTGCAAGCTATGCTATATAAATATAACTTATATGGATATTTATCTATTGATGAACATAACAGGTACATAGCTCAGTGGTTAGTGTGCTGGCTTACAAAGTGGTCCGCAGTTCGATTCTCCGTCCAGGCGAAAGGTAAAAAAATTTTAAAAATTTATAAAATCGTATAATTGCTTCTACATTGTTGGTATTACAGGAAAAGGTGTTAAGAACTAAAAAACCTCGTCGGTGCGAGAGAGATGTGAGGGAAAATGCAATTAGCGAGAAAACAATGTTTTTTTTTTTGAGTTAGTCTTTATGAAATTGTTTTTACATCCTGGAAAAGAATAAACGTTTATCACAAAAAGTATATACTTTTCTTCCAAATACACTTCCTTACAGCGAAAAGCAAATGAAAAACGAAATTTGTTTGTCTAAAATTTCGTTTGGGAGAAAAGAATTATTTTTTGCGTGTATGTACTCTATTTCAAAAAAAAATCATAGATTGATGGAATTTTATTTATTTAGTAGGAATTCGCCACTAATTGTTTACTGGTTTAAATCTGTTGACAAATTAAAGGCCGGAACACAATTGCGACGTTTCGACGTACAGCGTAAAAATTAGAAGTAGATGTAATTGAATGTACGACGTAAATACGCCAAAACGTTGTCGTCGTCAATTTATTTTGTTTATTTTTTAAGAAAATGTAATTCTTTTTGTTTTTTATTGTTTTATTATATATTTATTTCGTTGTTTCTATCACTAGAAACTATTATTATTTTAATTTTAACATCAATAAAATTATTAATTATTTAATAAAATATTTTTTTATTATAAATTCTTTTTTAGTTAAAATTTTCTTTTTTTAAAGCGAAAGTTCTCTTTTGAAAATTATCCATATGGAAACCCTACAATTAATGTATTTGAATGTAGTCATTGGTAGTGGATTATTTTTTGTTAAGATCTTAGAAATATAATTTATATACAGTAGGAAATAATACAATTTCTCCAATTTCTTTCCCACTAAGGTTAATTCCGGTAATTGTTACACGCCTGTGTACTCTTCAGAGAAAAAAAGTAAATGTTGTATAATACAAACGACCAAATTAAGGTTTGCCCATCAGACAATTTTTCAGTTGAACTTTTTACCGTTTCAAGATACACATGGAAACATATGCTTATTGTCATGTATACATGTGTATGTACACATTACATAGACGCCACGGACCAGTGATGCCAATTTGGTGCTTTTAGCACCAAATTTAGTGCTTTTTGATTTCTAAAAAGCACCAAATTGCCTTTTTGGTGCCTTTTCAAAAAAACACCAACTTGGTGCTTTCTGGCATTTTCATTCAGTGTTTTGGGTGTTTTTTTTCATTTTGAACAGTATTAAATTTAATTGATACAAAAATTTGGATTAGTCTTTCAAGAGCTTAAGAAACTCAACCTTATTGTCAAATATAGAATTTGATTGTTATGAAGGTGGTATTGATTATATTTTAATTAATATTATTATTTGGTATTCTGTAGAAAATCTAGTGACGAGTACCGAATTTTTGAACTTGATAAAGATGTCATTAAAAACGTTTGTATTAAATCCACAAAGCACGCATAACTGAAATACTCGTAAGCAATAGACGCCTTCCATATATTAATATTTTGAAAGTTGAAAGACATTACTGATCAAAATGAATTGGATGAAAGCATTAAACCTGATCAAGGTGTATACTTGCATAGCGTTTCATAACTTCATAAAATTACAAATTCAATACACAAAAGTTCTATAAAACATCTTGGGAAGTTTTTCTTCGGAAGTTTTTTTTTTAGTAGATCATTTAATTTTCGATTTTGTAGTGGGAAGTGGTATGTTAGAATTTATAATATATTTTTGGTGCATTTTGGCTTTGGGGAGTTGGCAACACTGCCACTGACGTATTAGAGAGAGTATAGAGAGACAGAAATACTCAAAGTCCCATTCGTACTATTAACGAACATATTTCATTAATATGACGAAAGATACCAATTTTAAATTTATTTTTTAACGATCCAGACCGTTATATTAAAGATCATATTCGTTTTATAAATGAAATTTTCAATTCCAGTTTGGGAGCATATAACAGCACTGTGTCTTAAGGGCTAAAACTTTCCAAAAGTTTCTCTCTATGTGCAAATGATTATAATAATTCCATCTTTGCAAACATTTCTATTCTAATTATCGAAAAAAATACAAAGTTTATATTCGTAATATTAACGAAACATATTTCATTAATATAACGAAAAACGAAAACACAAAATTGTCGTTTTACGATTGATTTAATTGTATTAACGATCACTTTCGTTCTTATAACGAAAAATTTTGTTATATTAACGAAAAATAATCAACGAAGCCCGTTCGTTAATAGTACGAAACATGTTTCTACCAGTGTACAGTGGTATGAAAATTAATAGAGCCACCTGCTGTTCTATAAACAGAATGTTTTGTTTACCTTAAACAAACAATTTTTAAAACAGGTTTTAATATGCATTATTAGTAAGTCTTCTTCTTATTATTATCCCGTTATTTTTTTGTAGTTGAAGCAACAGTTCTCAATTTATCAGTGTTTGAAGAAGATTAAAAAAATAGAGCCAATTTTAAAGTTAAAAAAAAAACAATATTAAAGTCTCAAGCAATTTCTTTCAATTTTTACACGCAAAAGTGTGTAAAAAGGTAGACTATTATATTTCAAACTTAATATATATATACATATATATATATATATATATATATATATATATATATATATATATATATATATATATATATATATATATATATATATATATATATATATATATATATATATATATATATATATATATATATATATATATATATATATATATATATATATATATATATATATATATATATATATATATATATATATATATATATATATATATATATGTATATATATATCCGGCTGAAATTTGGTACATGGTGTTGGTATATGGTCTCTAACAACCATGCAAAAATTAGTCCACATCGGTCCATAATTATATCGCATGATCTTGGTGGCCAACTTACCGGTCCATTTCTTGAGATGAATTGTTCTCCGAAGTTTTCCCTCAAAATGGCCATAGAATCGCGAGCTGTGTGGCATGTAGCGCCATCTTGTTGAAACCACATGTCAACCAAGTTCAGTTCTTCCATTTTTGGCAACAAAAAGTTTGTTAGCATCGAACGATAGCGATCGCCATTCACCGTAACGTTGCGTCCAACAGCATCTTTGAAAAAATACGGTCCAATGATTCCACCAGCGTACAAACCACACCAAACAGTGCATTTTTCGGGATGCATGGGCAGTTCTTGAACGGCTTCTGGTTGCTCTTCACTCCAAATGCGGCAATTTTGCTTATTTACGTAGCCATTCAACCAGAAATGAGCCTCATCGCTGAACAAAATTTGTCGATAAAAAAGCGGATTTTCTGCCAACTTTTCTAGGGCCCATTCACTGAAAATTCGACGTTGTGGCTCGTTAGTAAGTCTATTCATGATGAAATGTCAAAGCATACTGAGCATCTTTCTCTTTGACACCATGTCTGAAATCCCACGTGATCTGTCAAATACTAATGCATGAAAATCCTAACCTCAAAAGAATCACCCTTTATATAGACCCCATATAAACCGTTCTCCAGAGCCTCTTGGAGGAGCAAAATTCATCCGATCCGGTTCAATATTGGAACGTGGTGTTAGTATATGGTATCTAACAACCAAGCAAAACTTTGTCCACATCGGTTGATAATTATATATATTTAAATATATTTAAACCGATCCCCAGATTTGGATTGCGGAGCCTCTAAGAGAACCAAAATTCATCCGACCCGGTTCAAATTTGGAACGTGGTGTTAGTATATGGCCGCTAACAACCATACCAAAATTGGTCCATATCGGTCTATAGTTACCCAGCAAAAAAATTTGAAGTTCTTCCAAAGGCACAACTTTAAACGCACTTCCAGAAGATGCACTCACAATGATGTTCTTTATTTTAACTACCCAAGATGTTCTTTTAATTAAATTTTTTATAACTTAGTTTTTTCATACTTTTAATGGGTAATTTTAACTTTTTTTGTTTCAAATAGGTTAAAAACAGAGTAAGAATTCATAAAATGGTACAAATCATTCAAATTTTGTCGAAAAAAGTTCTAAATCCAATCTGCAAAAATTGTGAATTTTTGAAAATATTCGCGGTCAAACGATTCCGACAAGCGTTAGAATCCATTAAAAATTATAAAAGATTATATAAATTATTTATTTGACAAAATATCACAGAATTGTTTAGTTTACATCCAAAACATTGAATTCGGGTCACACCTAAAGAAGTGATGCAAACTGAGTGCAACGGCTGTTGAAATGGAGGACTTCCGTCCTATGATAAGCCCATGTTAAATTCATCGCTTCTGCGTCAATTTTGCACCACTTCCGGATCCAAAAAGAACATTTTCATTACTTTTTGGCGACGCTTTTTTTGCTGGGCCCAACAAAAAAATTTGGAAGTACTTTTAAAGGCACAACTTTAAAAGCACTTCCAAAAATGTCGTTCCAGAGATGTTCTTTATTTTAACTACTCAGGAAGTTCTTTTAATTCAATTTTTTAAAACTCGCTGTTTTCATACTTTTAAAGGGCAATTTTAACATTTTTGTTTCAAATATGTTAAAAACAAGGTAAGGATTAATAAAATGGTATAAATTATTTAAATTTTGTCGAAAAAAAAAAATCTAAATTCATTCTAGAAAAATTGTGACATTTTGAAAATATTTGAGGTCAAGGGTTTCAGACAAGCGTTAGATTGCATTAAATATCATAAAAAATTATAAAAATAATTATTTGTCAAAATACCACAAAATTTTTTAATTCACATCCAAAACACTGAATTCGGATCATATCTAAAGAAGTGGTGCATATTGAGTGCAACGGCTGTGGAAATGGTGAACATCCGTCCTACGTACGTATGTATGTGTATTCTTTCTTTATTGAATGCAAATTTTGCGTATCATTTTATACTATACATAAATATGAATTCTATTTAAACATTTCAAATGAAAGAATTTACGGCTATGAAATTTATATCGTCAGCCGGTGCGAATGTAGTGTTATATGACATTTGTTGTTTGACAAAAATATTACATATGTATGTTCAAAATTAATGAAATTAATTTGTGATAACTGCTCTATAATTCAAAGAGATTTTTAAGTATTTTATCAGCTTTTCCCAGTCATCATTTCCACTACCGTTTAGAACAAAGATTATATGGTTATGCGATAGCTGATCTAAGCCAAAGATTTGTCGTCGTATCTCGGTCATAATTGGGCATCTTCCTAACAAGTTTTGAACGTTTTCCCTTTCCTGGAGATTGCATAATGTACAGAGGGTTTGTTCTTCAACCATAAAGTAGATGTTACCATTCAGATTAAGCATGTCCGATCGAGCCTTCATTATCAATGCTGTTTCATCTTGACTGTATGGACCATTCAGATATATTACACCCTTATTGTAATCGAGATGTTTGTAAATCCTTGTGCTACTACCCATTGTATTCTCGATTTTTTTCAGTTTGTTAACCAAACTATGAGTTTCCACCAACATGGAAAAGGTATTATGCCACATTTCTTTAGTAATATTAGCTTCCATGTTCGCTTCTCCAAACTGGCTTAGCAGATCATTAATATATTTTACCCAAAATAATTTCTTTTGCAAAAGTATTTTGCTGAAAAAATTTGGCAACTGATCTACATCATACTCGAATAGTGCTCTATAAATGTATTGTAGATGAAGTTGTAGGGTATAGTTATGTCCATCGTCTATGTTCTTTTCCAGGTCAATAACATAATTAGGTATATTTTCAGGCAATTTTAGTAAACGTTTCACAAAAAATCTTTGAAATTTGTCAATTTCATCGAAGTGGGTGAATCCCCATTTTTTCCATGTCGAATTTATAGAATTTTTGGCTTGGGATATTCTATTATATACATGGGGTTTGAAATTTAGTTTTGGCGTAAATATTACTCCTAAATAAACATTCTCAGCAACGATTTCAATTTCCTGTTCTCTATAGTACCACTTCTCTTGATTCGATAATCTCCCTCCATTTCTGAATACCATGATTTTGGATTTGCTTGGATTTACTTCCATGTTCCACGTTTTGCAGTATTGCTCTAGTTTCGAAACCATGCTTCTTAAAGTGGTTATCTCGTAATTTATAATTTTTTTATAATTTTGTTTTCATCGACCCAGTTAACCAGTCTTTGATTTAAAATGCCCATAAATAATTTCGCTGCAGTATTCATAAATGAAATAGCCCTATAATTGACTGGGTCATTGATATTACCCTTCTTGTGGATAGGGAAGATTATTGTTTTGATCATGGACTCTTCAACACTACTGTCTCTGTATGTATTTGAGTATACTCTTGCTAATTCAAGCAAAAAATCCTCTGTAGCGTGCATATAAAACTCATATGGCACTCTATCTTCGCCTGGGGCAGTGTTATTTTTAACCTTTGACAATATGAATTTAATTTCATCTACTGTAATATCCCCGTCTAGGAGATCGTCGTAGGTCAAATTGGGCGCAAAATGAATATTCTCCAATAATTGTATTGGGTTCAACAAGTTCCTGAAATACTCCTTAAAAATGCCGACATCAATCATGGTACAATCCGTTCGTAATTCTTTGTTATTAATTTCTTTTGCTATCTTCCACCAGTCTTTTGCGTTATTAGTATTATATAGGCGTTGATTCAAGATTTCCAAGTATTGTGCCGATATGCAAATTTCTTTATATATTTTCTTATGTCGAATGTATTCTGTTTTATGATATTGACTTTTTCTGAATTTGTTGAGATGCTTAAATACCTTTTTTCTAGCCCTGAAACACCTTATATTGAACCATTTATTCTGAGGATTGAACTGTGGTGTATATGTAAGTTTTACTGACGCTTTAATTATATCTGTTAGTTCTTGTATTGTAGAGTAATTGCTTTGTTTAGCCAAATTCGTATTCAAATCTGCCTGGTATACGCTTTTATCGTTTTCTTTCTATGGAATTTTCGGCAATAATATATTATTGTGCCATTCAAATCCAGTACTCTCCAAACTTAGTTCCAAAATTATAGGTAAGTGATGACAAGCCCATGTTAAATTCATCGCTTCTGCGCCACTTCCGGATCCAAAAAGCGACGCTTTTTTTGCTGGGTAGGTTAAGTTAAAGTGGCAGCCCGATTAAGTTTCATACTCACTTAGACTATTCAGTCCATTGTTATATATAGCCGATCTCCAATCACACAAAAATTGGTCCATATAGGTTCATAATCATGGTTGCCACTCGAGCCAAAAAGAATCTACCAAAATTTTATTTCTATAAAAAATTTTGTCAACATTTTATTTCTATAGAAAATTTTGTTAAAATTTTATTTCTATAGAAAATTTTGTCAAAATTATATACCACGTATGGACTTACATAGGTTAGGTTAGGTTAGGTGGCAGCCCGATATATCAGTTTCACTTAGACTATTCAGTCCATTGTGATACCACATTGGTGAACTTCTCTCTTATCAGTGAGTGCTGCCCGATTCCATGTTAAGCTCAATGACAAGGGACCTCCTTTTTCCACCGCTGAAAAACTTTTTGGTGTTCGGTCGAAGCAGGAATCGAACCCACGACCTTGTGTATGCAAGGCGGGCATGCTAACCATTGCACCACGGTGGCCTTACTTACAGTTTAGAAGACGGTGTTAGGAGGTTTTAAGATACCTTGCCATCGGCAAGCGTTACCGCAACCCAAGTAATTCGATTGCGGATGGCAGTGTTTAGAAGAAGTTTCTGCGCAATCCATGGTGGAGGGTACATAAGCTTCGGCCTAGCCGAACTTACGGCCGTATATACTTGTTTTTTTTGAGCATTGAATAATTTCAGCTATTTTTCTTTGAGAATTACCATCTTGATGAAGCTTTTTTATCAATTTTCGGCTCTCCACGCTACAGTGTTTTCATTGGTCCATTCTGTTGACGTCTTTTGGATATTTTTTTAAAATTAAGTTAGAAATATAATAGTCTATCTTTTTACTCACTTTAGCGTACACAAATTTGAAAGAAATTGCTTCTGACATTAATATTCTTTTTAACTTTGAAATTGGCTCTACTTTATTTCACGCTTGTTTTTCTACAATCTTCATTCAAACACTGATACATTAAGAACTGTTGCTTCAATTACAGAAAAAAATAACGGGATAATAATAAGAAGAAGACTTACTAATAATGCATAGAAAACCCTGTTTTAAAAATAGTTTGTTTAAGGTAAACAAAACATTAGCTTGCAAACGGTTCACCATGTTAATTTTAAAAAAAATCCGATACTCCCAAACAGTATACTCTTGAAGCCGTGCTTACATTGTTTTTAAATTTTGCAAGTCGTTTTAGAGATATCGTCATTTGGATCATACTCCTCTTATACCAGAAACATCTGAACAATAAACAAATTTATCGTCTTAGGAAAAGTTGTGCACCGACTGTAATGAAATAAAGGTCATTTTATTAAAAATATATTTAACTAACTGTTTCTAGACCAAAATTGTCCCATTTTCATTTTTAGGAATTTTTAAAGAACCAAAAATTTTTTGTTAAAAATTTCTTTTTTTTCATATCTTTAAAACTACTTCAAAAATTGAAAAATGATGTAAAGACGGCTTAAAGAGAATATTGTTTGGGTTTTTCGGTTTTTTTAATTTAATATGGTGAACCGTTTTCAAGTTATTCCAATATATGTAGCGGAAGTGCCTTAATTTTGAACATTGAGCTGATAGAAAAAAAACAACCTCAAATTACTAAAACTTTGCTATAATATTCAAATCAACACAAAAAATTCAATTGTTCCCCTGTGTTATCAATGGGAAAGCTTTTAAATGGTCAAAAATTGTTTGTTATTGCCATTTGCTTTTTACTTAAAGTGCCATCTCCATTCAATATCGTTTGCAATTCGGCGTCTTCAAATCTTTTTGGTGGTCTTCTACGTTCTTCATTTCTCACATCAAAATCATTATTTATGAACTCTTGAAACCATCTTTTGCATGTTGCTTCTGATAGAGCATGATATGCCTCGACAAGCATTCGATGCGACTCTGCTGCACTTTTCTTCAAATGAAAACAAAAAATTAATGCTTTCCGCAAATCATAACTTTCTGGTACAAAATTCGACATATTTAACACGATGAAAAAATATGATGTTGTTTGTTCAATGACTTGATGTATACAAAATATGTATACAAATATGTCATAGCAAACAAACAAAAAAACAAAAAATAATAAATAAAATGTTCCCTATCGAGACATTTGTATCTTGGCTAGGGTTGCCAGATTCAAATGGCCTATTGTCTGGAATTTTGGTAAAAGTTGGCTGCATTGAAAAAAAAATCTGAATTTCGTAAATCTCTAAATATAATGAATAAAACTATTTATTAATATATTTAAATAAATAATGGAAACACAACAAAACATTTATAATTCACTCTTTTCATAAACATAAAATAAAGTAAATTTAATTAAATAAAAAATTTAATTAAATATTTTTAATTCAATATTTTCTTACAAACTAAATTTACAGAAAAAGGCAATAAAGCAGTTCTTATAGATAATACATACCGCACCTATTAAACAAAATGGTAGTAACTCTAATTTTTTTATTTTTCAGTGGAGACAAAAAGCTGGAATTAAAAAAATATTAACTCTGAAGACAAGAAAAGAGACATGACGGCATTTTTTAATGAAAGAATAGTAAAAATGGTAGAATTTTACAGTGTGTATCGTTTTTTAATGAAACGCGAAAATTTCAAAATTTTGAGTTACTGCGCTTTCTCTCTCGGGGTGTAATTGAGTGCTGGTTAAAAGTTAACACACAAAAATCACCTTATTGAGAATGAAAAAGATAAATAACTAAACATACAGTCTTTTCTATTGAAATATTATTTCAAAAGTAACTGGACATGGCATAGAAAATCTTGAAATTCCAGCCCATTCCAGTCCATCTGGCAACCCTAATCTTTGCGCTCACTTCGTACTGGTATACCTGGTATATACGAGAACGGTTCGGAAACTTCTTAGCCTATCAATGAAAGAGAATAGTTAGTTTTTCAAAAATATTTTTAGTTTTCAATATAATCTCCTGAAACTTCAATACACTTAATCCAACGCTCTTCTAGCAATTCTATCCCTTGATTAAAATAGTTTTTGCATCTTCATTTGAGGTAAAACGCTTGCCAGCAAGGAATTTGTTTAGATTTGAGAACAAGTAAAAGTCACTGGGAGCTAAATCAGGAGAATAAGGTGGGTGGTTCAGCAACTTGTACTTTAATTCGTTGATGTTAGCCATTGTTAAAACACTCTTGTGCGCTGGTGTGTTGTCCTGATGAAAAATTAGTTTTTGTATTGTAAGCCAGGACGATTTTCTCGAATTTGTCGAATTAATTGATCCAAAAGGTTGCAATAGTACTCTGAATTTATTGTTTTACCCTTTTGCAGATAGCCAATCAATAAAATAACTTTATTTCGCTTAAACAAGCTTGAGAAATTTTCATTCTTATGCGTTTTTGATCGACTGTTAACAAACTTTTTCATTTGTAGTTCTTCATGCAAAATTAAATGGACTCGATCATTTGAGATGTCCATGATATTAGCAATTTCATGCACTTTTATTCGTCGATCATTTAATACCATGCCATGAACTTTGGCTACAATTTCTGTTGTTGTTGCTGTTTTTGGGCGTCCACTACGTGGTTCATCTTCAATGCTTGTACGACCACGTTTAAATTCAGCAACCCAATTTTTTACTGTTGCATATGAAGGAGCACTTTCACCTAACACATTCACCATATAATTATGAATTTCTTGTCCCGATAAACCTTTTTTATGTAAATATTTAAATAAAAATATTTAAATATTTAAAATTGCGGATGCGTCTTTTTTGAACACCTGTTTCCATATGAAGGAGTTGCCATATCGAAACAAAATTTAACATGTGTTCATAACAGAGATGGAAGTTTCCAAACCCCCTAAATTTTTTTTCTGTTTATACCTTTTTGTGCTAGGCTAAGAAGTTTCCGAAGTTTCCCTCGTATTCACCTCCGAAGTTGGTTCTGTTTAATTTTGTATCTGGTAAAACTACCACCGTCACAAGGATCCATTTGTGCAACTTTTTGTGTGTTACAGTACACATTCTTAATGATAAACAGAGTTTTGTAACTTTTACATGTGGATCAAAATTGCTTCTGGATCAAAATTGCTTCTGCGGTTCGAAAAAAAAGGGGAGCAGAAGGCTCAGGAAATATTTCATTGCCCAACTGTGTAAAAAATTACGGTTTCATTTAGTTTGAAAAGAGATTCATTTGATTTGAAAGAGGTTGCATTTGGTTTGGAAAAGGCTTCATTTAAAATGTAAGAGTGGAAATGCTATATATCGAATTCCATTTTTATGTATCACTTATCTCCCAATATATATGATCAAAAACCCAAACGGACTACTCACATCATTTGGAATAAATAATGAATAACATGAAATTACTTTTTCCATTTACATAAACACCCTTGCTACAATATGTTCTGATGCAAACATGCATTCATACACACATGTAAACATGCATATTATATGGTTTGACGTCATACCTTTGTGGTGGTTATTGGTATTACGATGACCTCGAATTTGTAAGCGTTTTACAACCGACATGTAGTTGTCACCGGAACTACTGCCGGCACTGCACTTCATGTGTTGTATATTGAAGGACACGATGTTATTCACACTGAAAAGCTTTCGGAAGCTGTCGACATTTTCCTCGTACTCGTTTTCACAGGCCATTGTTGTTGTTGAACTTGATTTCGAATAAACGTTAACCTTAGCATAACCTCATATTCGCAGAATGTAATTACCACGGACACACGTACACACTGCAAACAAACCGTCCAATCAAGCAGTGTGTGTGCGTGTGTAATAACTACATAGGGAATTGCATGCAATGCCGAACTTGGTGGACACTTTGCCTTGAAATAACAATTTACTTTTACTTGGCAAACCCCTCGGTATGACGTTGTGTGATCTGTTTCTTTATTTTTTATTGCTTTAAATGTTCTAATGACACAATTTCACTTTTGTAGGCGCTTTATTTTCAGTAGACAAACAGAACAGGCAAAATTCACGGCGCTCCCCTCCATTCGATATTACAGACACTAGATTTGTTTTGTCATATTTTTATTGCACTCTAAAACTACATAAGAACATTGGTGTTTCGTTCGGGCAGCAGTATGAGAGTCTGCTCAAGGAAAATCAAATCGATTGTGTCACTATTTACAACATATTCCTCCCCCCGCGAATGTGACCACGTTATTGCTTAAAGCGTAAGTCTAGAGACAAGGCACAAGAGAAAAAAAATCCACCTGCGTAGGCTATGAACGCACATTGCTTTTGCAAAAGTTAATCGACAACTAAAAACTTGCAATTGAAAATTGTACTTGCATTGCAATGTGTTGCAGTGGTTTTGCTGCCGCTGCAGTCGGATCAACAAACGATTCTGCCAATGCCAGCAGCTAAACGGTTGTTAGAGAGATTCAGCAAGAGTAACTAGTAATATCGCTACATGGGCGAAAAAAGACTGATTTGATGGAGCTCAAATTTTTAGCATAATACTTTTAAGTGAAAGCATTTAATGTTCATAAGCTAATATAACATTATTGGGACACATATGTTAGAACATATTATTTTTGGGACATTGCATTTTGTTAAATATAATAAAAAACTTATATTAATATTGAAGTTTCGTATAAACTCATATATGTTTAGAAACGTCAGAGAGAGAGAGAGAAAACTAGAAAGAGTAGAGAAAAAATATGAATATAGCGACGGAGATAGATAACGAAAATTTCGTTGCCATTTTGGTCCAAAAGGTTTCTAATTTTTAAATTTGGTCCGATGGTCGGACCAAACGGAATTTAGCCCATTTTGGTCCATTTTCATTTGGTCAAATTTATAATTTTTTTGAAGTATTTAAAATTTTTATCACGTAGTCAATAGTATCTATGCACTGAAAAAAATATTGGCGTGAGGATGAAGTCTCATTTTTCTGATATAACTCTGTCAGCATTTCAAAGTTCATTTCATCCTCATTGCTACCACCGACTCGTAGGTGACACTGCAACAATCGCAAACTGTGATAGTAATTTGTCATCACTATTCGCATGAAAGTATTTTGCCATCACTATTGTTACAAGAGCCATTTTATATTTTGTGAAACACCAAGCACAACTAGCTTCTTATAACTTATTTAAATAAAAATGATAATGAAGTGCTGAAAACATAGTTATTTCGCTCAAAATTGTGAAAGGTATATTGGTGAACAATTTTTGACTTTCCAAATGGAATAAAGTGATAGTTTTTCAAATATTTTTCCAGACACGCTGCCTCCATTGGGAATAAAAACACTGGCTGATAGACGCTACAACATGTAACTTGCAACTTGTAATTCAACATTAATCTTTTATTAATGCATAAAAATATGTTAAATGTGATGTGATAGTCGTATAAATGTTATATTTATGAGAATTTATAAATGTTTAATAAAATTAATAAACATCTTAACTTAATCGTGTTTTACTTGACCACAATGATTCTTTTACAACTATCTTAAAATTCACTTTTTCTGATTATTTGAAGAGGCTCTTATTGGCGTCGTTCTAAATTTATGAAAAAGGCACCTAATAATTCACTGCAATACTTTTTTGTAGTAACTTGGCGTGGTACAACTTCTCAATAGTGACGGCGCTTTTCCGAGGAGTTTTGGATATCGTATACAACTGTTATCGACGTAGTGGGGATTCTCAGAAGCGCCCCCAAATTCAAAAAATTTTGGCAGGGAAAGTTTGTTTCGTAATCCAAAAGTCGGAGATATTTTTAACACTTTATTTTAAGTCGTTTCTTACTTGAAACATAAAACAATTTTCACTTGTAGTCGAGTCTTAATTTGGAAATTTAAGTAGTGGGTTTTAATGGACATTAATAGCACATGAAGAAAACAGCTGGAATAATTAATAAAATTTGTTTCCTAGAATCAAGTACGCAAAACTCAAATTCACAAGTGTATTGTAACGTAAATGTGTCCTTACTTCAATTCTCCGCTTTAGCTCAGAATCAATACTAAAATCATTATTATACAGACAAAATCTTTGGAACCAACCATCAATGTTTTTTTTCAGTGTGGGATTAGATACCATTTCAATCACAGAAAATCGAATGAAAATTTCGTGTTTTAGGTCTTGGGCCAGGTTTTACATCTTTTTGGACAATTTTAGCCCTATACTCGAATGTGCGTAAAAAGTAGAATAGTAGGATTGAGCTATATAAGGATATGGACCGCCGCATGAAATTATGGATGCAAAGCAACACTACAGCAAATTGGATGAAAATTCGGAAAACTATTATAATCTCTCTAGAAGTAAAATCGTGACTGTTGTTGTCTTTAACCATCTCTCGAAAGTAGAAGTCAACTTTTTGTAATATTGAATTTCGACTTTTGATGTCAACTAAAATTGGCTTTAAAATTCGACCTTTTCAAATTGTCTATTTTTTCGAATTTTAAAAAAGTTGAAAAGTCGACGTTTTGATTCCTAGGTTAGGTTAGGTGGCAGCCCGATGCATCAGGCTCACTTAGACTATTCAGTCCATTGTGATACCACAGTGGTGAACTTCTCTCTTATCACTGAGTGCTGCCCGATTCCATGTTAAGCTCAATAACAAGGGACCTCCTTTTCATAGCCGAGTCCAAACGGCGTTCCACATTGCAGTGAAACCACTTAGAGAAGTTTTGAAACCCTCAGTTTTTCAGCGGTGGGATGATCCACCGCTGAAAAACTTTTTGGTGTTCGGTTGAAGCAGGAATCGAACCCACGACCTTGTGTGGGCAAGGCGGGCATGCTAACCATTTCACCTCGGTGGCTCCCAACGATGACAACCATTCCTATGATAACCGCTAAATCATATCATTCCTTTCTGGTTTACTTAACTTTTTTAATAAAAGCACTATGTACAATAATATAATACCTTTTAAGGTATTATGGGAGGGAATTTTGGTCCGATTTTGGAAAAAATTTGGTCCAAAATAAATTTTCGTCGTGGCAACGCTGGTATAGATACACCCTCAAAACAAATCGGGTAGCCATTTTTTGTGTTTTCTACTGCCAAAAAGTTGTAAATGCCGAAAACCTGTATAAAAAGTAAAAAATGTAGTAAATGTCAAAAATTTTACAAGATCCTTAGATTTAATTTCAAACTATTTTTTTTTAAATAGTATCTCAAAATCATGAAAACGCCATAAAGAATGCAATGCAGAAAATGTGGTATACCCATTTGTTTTTCGATAGCCAAACTTTTGGTTTTTGTTCGACGAGGCTAAGATTTTACCACATTCATTTTACTAGTGTTAGCCATCCACGCAACTATGAGCGAAAAATAAGAAACCCATAATTTCAGATATATTAAAAAACTCATTGATCACGAATTCATAAAATATGCAGGTAATGTGGTACACCATAATGTATATTTTTTATAAAAAAAAAATAAATGCAATTGCAAAAAAATATCGCAATTGCATACATTTTTGCTTATTTAGTAATCCTCAGTTATTTAAATCCGAAAATTAATAAATTGAAAATATACCTTCACACAAAACGAAATGATTAAGAACCACCCAAAAAAACATTTGAGCGCAGGTAAATGTGATTTTTTTTCAGCTGACACAAAGAAAGAGTTCCAAAAATCAAACTGATCTTTGATTGTTTCATTCTCTGACAACCACAATCTATGTTATTCAGCTTGGTTTAGTTATTCGTATGTTGTTAGATAGAGAAAAAGCTACTATAACACATTACCAGTACCACATTTGCTGCACTTACTCTATTCCAGATATGTTCGGAAGATTCCGATGTTCAACATTTCATACTACTATATTAAATTTTTACTATGCAACTGTAAAATGTGTCTTATTAAAGACTTAAAGTCAGAAAAGAACAGTGCTTTTTGCACGCACAGAAAAAACATGTTTGGACATGGTTGCCGCATCTATTTAATGCTTATCTAGAATATGTAATTGTCGCGAAAAGCATGTATTTTGTCTTTGTAAAAATAATTTTCGATCGGAGAAAAATATATGTTGGCAATAAGCATTTAAATGGTTCTTAAATGCCGCAAACATGTTCTATAATTTAAATGATAGAATTTGAGACCATTACATGGTCGGGAAAATCATGCACCTGACCATTCATTTTTTACTTTTTTGCAGGGAAAAAAAGTATTTTTATAGCTTATGTATAGACATGACTAGAACCATTACATGGCCATAAAGATCATGTACATTGTTTTCGTGACCATTTAATTTTTTTGCAGCGAAGAGAATTTTATAAAAACATTGAGCAGGTACACACGATTTTCATTTGGCGCGTCAGTCGTGTGTTGGTTGTTTCTTGGAATTACTGTGTTAATTTATTTATTCAGAAGTGGCACGTGGTTTTATGTGAACACAAAAAAGGTAAGTGTAATTGAAAAAATGTAAAGGGTGGTTAAAATTTATCGGGCCGATGTTGAGTTTGAATAAAACACAAACTATTTTGGAAATTATTGTAATTTTAGTTTATTATGATATATTGATATTATTCAATTATGTATGGAACAAAATATCGGCCAAATGGGCGCCGCGACCTCGGTGGCACACCTTCATCCGATGGTCCAAATTTTCGATGACGCTGAGGCATAATAGAGGTTCTATGCCGTTAATGTGCCGAATTATCTCATCCTTTAGCTCTTGAATTGTTGCTGGCTTATCGACGTACACCTTTTCTTTCAAATAACCCCAAAGAAAAAAGTCCAAGGTATCAAATCACATGATCTTGGGGGCCAATTGACATTGCCATTACGTGAGATAACACGGCTATTGAATTTGTTGCGCGAAAGAGCCATTGTTTCGTTAGCTGTGTGGCAAGTGGCACCGTCCTGCTGAAACCACATATCGTCCACATCCATATCTTCCAATTCGGGCCATAAAAAGTTCGTTATCATATCACGATAGCGAACACCATTCACAGTAACTGCCTGACCGGCCTCATTTTGCAAAAAATACGGCCCGATGATTCCGCCAGCCCATAAACCGCACCAAACAGTCACTCTTTGTGGGTGCATTGGTTTTTCGACAATCACTCTTGGATTCTCATTCGCCCAAATGCGGCAACTCTGTTTATTGACGAATCCACTAAAGGCCGGTATGCACCTCTAGCGAAAAATTTCATTCCCATAAGAAATGCATTACTATTTATGCTAACGAAATTTTCGGTAGCGTTCAATTTCGTAAGGTGGTACGCACCTCTAATGAAAATAGCAGGGTTGTCAAAAGCATATTTTGGCAGCAAACATTTAATTTATTACAATCATTGTGTGCGTAAATGTTTTAAAAGGTCTGTAAATAATAAACAATTTATTTGAGGAATATTTGGAACATATATTAACAATTTTTAAAAGCGATTAGCTGGTTTAAAATTTGTGTACACAGCCCTGTTTTTTTTGTTGTAGACTTAAATAAATATTTGCTACCGAAAATTTCGCTAGAGGTGCATACCGGCCTTAAGGTGAAAATGTGTCTCATCACTGAAGATGATTTTCTTCGAAAATTTATCACCCACTGTTGCCATTTCTTGGAACCATTTAACACGTTGTTGGATTGTGTATCTCTCCATGGTTCAAATTGAGTAAGTCTGAAATAGAGAAATGTCAAATAAAATTCGGAAAAAAATTGGCGTTTAGGTGTGGTTCACATTCAACATCGGCCCTTACAATTTAACCACCCTTTACCTGTTTTTTTCTGCATTTTGATATATGGTATAATTTATTTTTATTTGCAGTTACATGATGTCTGCGTTGGTACATTTGATGGGCACGAAGTAAATATGGAATGATTATTTATTGCACGCACAGAAAAAACATGTTTGGACATGGTTGCAGCATCCATTTAATGCTTATCTAGAGAAAAAGCTACTATAACACATTACCAGTACCACATTTGCTGCACTTACTCTGTTCCAGATATGTTCGGAAGATTCCGATGTTCAACATTCCATGCTACTATATTAAATTTTTACTATGCAACTGTAAAATGTGTCTTATTAAAGACTTAAAGTCAGAAAAGAACAGTGCTTTTTGCACGCACAGAAAAAACATGTTTGGACATGGTTGCCGCATCAATTTAATGCTTATCTAGAATATGTAATTGTCGCGAAAATCATGTATTTTGTCTTTTTAAAAATAATTTTCGAGCGGAGAAAAATATATGTTGGCAATAAACATTTAAATGGTTCCCAGATGCCGCAAACATATCCTATTATTTAAATGATAGAATTTGAGTCCATTACATGGTCGGGAAAATCAAGTACCTGACCATTTATTTTTTTTACTTTTTTGCAGGGAAAAAAGTATTTTTATAGGTTACGTATAGACATGTCTAGAACCATTATATGGCCATAAAGACCATGTACATTGGTTTCGTGACCATTTAATTTTTTTGCAGCGAAAAGAATTTAATAAAATCATTGACAGGTACACACGATTTTCACTTTGCGCGTCAGTCGTGTGTTGATTGTTTCTTGGAATGGACGGAGAATACGGAATTACTGTGTTTTGTGTTTATTTATTCAGAAGTGGCACGTGCTTTTATATGAACACAAAAACGGGAAGTGTAATTGAAAAAAATGTACCTGTTGTTTGTTCTGCTTTTTGATATATGGTAAAATTTATTTTTATTTGCAGTTACATGATGTCTGCATTGGTACATTTGATAGGCACGAAGTAAATATGGAATGATTTACTTATTGTTGAAATTGAACCAAAACAGAGTGTTTAAAAATATATGATGTTTGCTTGCAAGACATTAAAAATACAAATTAACAATGACTTAATTTATAAATAAATAAAAACCAATAAATAAAATTAATTTTGTGTTTTCTTTTCTCAAGTGGCGTCCTTTTTTCGACGACGAAAAAAGTTTTTTTTCATAAAGATCAAAACATTTTAGATTGTGATCATGTTCTTTTAACTGGAAGAAAACCATTTTTGACGAAGACCATAACATTTTAGATCGTGACCATTTTCATTCAAACAAAATTATTTGTATCAATATAATAACATTTTAGATGAGGACAATTTTATCTTTTTAGAACCATGTTCACTGAGCCAACATGGTTGCAGGTGAAAATGTTGCAAAAATAGCTCCTATCATATTATTTTGCTCTTCGAATATGATTGTGACAATCATGTTTCTTCTCTGCGTGTGGAAAAATAAAAAATTTGTATCAAATGAATTTTTTTTGGTGATACAAGTTGAAAATTTTCGAAGAAATTCAAAAAACGTTTTCGGTATACATTTTCCAAACGTTTTTTTTTCTTTGCGTGTAAGTAAGAGACATTCGCAAAAAAATCAAAAAAAAAAAAACAAAATAAATAAATAAAACTCCTAGACATTAGCGTAGCTAGACAATTTCCCTAGGGGGGGGGCTATAGCCCCCCTAGCTAAAACTTAATAGACTGAACTTATAGGTCCAATTAATGTTTTATTTTATAAAAATGAATAAAAAATCAGACATCAAAATAACTTGTGACAATCATGTTTCTTCTCTGCGTGTGAAAAAATAAAAAAATTGTATCAAAAGAATTTTTTTGGTGATGCAAGTTTAAAATTCTCGAAGAAATTCTAAAAACTAACAAAATAAAAACGTTTTCGGTATACGTTTTCCAAACGTTTTTTTTCTTTGCGTGTAAGTAAGAGACATTTGCAAAACAAAAATCAAAAAAAAAAAAAAACAAAATAATTAAATAAAACTCCTAGACATTAGCGTAGCTAGACAATTTCCCTAGGGGGGCTATAGCCCCCCTAGCTAAAACTTAATAGACTGAACTTATAGGTCCAATTAATGTTTTATTTTATAAAAATGAATAAAAAATCTGACATCAAAATAACTTATAATAAAGCAACTAAAAATAGTTCCACACTTTTTCCCATTAAAAAATGGGAGTTGTTTCAAAGGCACAACTTTAAAAGCACATCCAAAAATGTCCTCACAAAGAAGTTAGTTATTTTAACTACACAGGAAGTTTTTTTAATTCAATTTCCTATAAAACGTTTTTTTTTCATATTTGTGTGGGTATTTTTTCAAATAGGTTAAAAAATAGTTAGAATTAATAAAATGGTAAAAATTATTCAAATTTTGCCGAAAAAATAATACATCCATTCTAGAAAAATCGATAATTTTTGAAAATATTCGAGGATAAAAGATTCAGACAAGCGTAAATATGCATTACAAATTATAAAAAATTATTTATTTGGGAAAATATCACAAAGTTTTTTAATTCACATTCAAAACACTGAATTTGGATCACACCTTAAGAAGTGATGCAAATTCAATGCAACGGCTGTTGAAATGATGGACATCCGTCCTATAACAAGTTTGTATTACATTATTCGCTTCTCCGACAATTTTGCACCTCTTCCGGACCCAAAAAGAACATTTTCACTCCTTTTTTGGCTACGCTTTTTTGCAGTATTATTATTCATTTATGAAAGAATAGTTTTAATATCAATTACTGTTTTTTAAATTAAACTGACTAAAAATCAGACTAAACAAAATAATAAAGAAGCTTTAGTTATTAAACTAAACATACATTTAGGAACTTTATTTAAATATCAGACTTCAAACATTCACTTATAATAAAGAAACTAACCTACAATTTAGAAGACAATGTTAAGAAATAAAACTATATATTGCCATCGGCAACTGCTACCACAACCCAAGTAATTCGAGTGTGCAGAAGGTCTTATTTTTTTATGACCTTTTATTTTTACGTTGGAGTTGGGAGCCTTTTTTTAATATCACCATAGATGATGGTGATATTTGTATATGACAGTATTGGTCTCCGTTGACTCTAACATGAAGAGTTCTTTTAGTTAAAATTTTATGAATAACTGATATTTACGGTACCTGCTGTGAAGTGGTAAATTTAATTTACTTTATTTATTTTCTAGCTTTTTTTGAAATAATAGTAAATTTTATTAAAAATACAAAATTCAATACATCTATCTCTCTTTAAATGGAAATTGATTGATTTCTTTCTCCAAAGAGAAATTGAGTGAATTCTAAGCACAATTGGATGTAATGTATGTGCAGCTAATTAATTCCGACCGGGCGTACCGGACTGTCACCAAGGAATACATTGTGAATTGTATGCTTCGTTTGTGTTAAGCTATGTAAAATGAGGAAGGAATTGTGGGCCTATAAAACTTGCTTTTTGCACCACTAAAATGTATCGTCACATACCGCGTTGATTCTTCATTGGTTTTTGCCAAAAATTTACTAGATTAGGTGGGAGCCCGATGTATAGACTCACTTAGACTATTCAGTCCATTGTGATACCACATTGGTGAACTTCTCTCTTATCACTGAGTGCTGCCCGATTCCATGTTAAGCTCAATGACAAGGGACCTCCTTTTTATAGCCGAGTCCGAACGGCGTTCCATATTGCAGTGAAATCACTTAGAGAAGCTTTGAAACCCTCAGAAATGTCACCAGCATTACTGATGTGGGATAATCCACCGCTGAAAAACTTTTTGGTGTTCGGTCGAAGCAGAAATCGAACCCACGACCTTGTGTATGCAAGGCGGGCATGCTAACCATGGTTAGGTTAGGATAGGTTAGGTTAAAGTGGCAGCCCGATTAAGATTCAGGCTCACTTAGACTATTCAGTCCATTGTGATACCACATTAACTAAAAGTACCTATTACATATGGGCACTTCTAGTTTTAACCGCTGAACCTTCTTGATTATTTTTCTTTGTTGAACCAACCAGATTGTTCCAAAAACAGTAGCAGACTGCTTAAGTTAACGTTTTCCAGATCCGCCAGTAATCTGAAGCTATATGCTCCTAAAAGTTGCTTGCGCTTTACACAAAATGCAGGACACTCACACAAGAGGTGTTTAATTGATTCTTTTTCCTCCGCATCATGACAGCTCATACAATAGTCATTATACTTCGCGCCAATAGTTTTTGCAAAATCGCCTATCAGGCAGCGACCCGTTATAGCAGATATCAGGAGTGATATCTGACGTCTCGAGAACATTAGCATATCTAGTGTGCGGTTTAAGTTGAAATGGGGCCATATTTGCTTGGTGTCGTTACAACCCTTGCAATTCTCCCATCGAACATTTGCCATCATAACAGCCTTCTCACGCAGCATGAGCTTGCAGGTAGCTAGGGGCATACCAACAAATTCTAGTTCCCCTGGAATATGTAAGGTAGTCCCTAGCCTTGCCAACTCATCCGCTTCGCAGTTCCCCGGTATGTTCCTATGGCCAGGCACCCATATTAGGTGAATATTGTACTGCTCAGCCATCTCATTGAGAGATTTGCGGCAGTCGATGGCCGTTTTCGAGTTGAGGAACACAGAGTCCAAGGATTTTATTGCAGGTTGACTGTCTGAGTATATATTAATGCCCACATTTTTTGGAACATTACTTCTCAGCCAATTCGCCACCTCTCTTATTGCTAATATTTCAGCCTGAAAAACACTACAGTGATTAGGTAATCTTTTCGCTATTCGAAGTTCCAGATCATTAGAATATACTCCGAACCCCACTTGTCCATCCAATTTGGAGCCATCAGTGTAGAAATCTATATATTCTTTATTCCCCGGGGTCTGTGTGCACCACGCCTCACTGTTGGGGATTAGAGTCTCAAACTTTTTGTCGAAAAGTGGACTCGCCAAAGTGTAATCCACTACGTTAGGCACATCTGGCATTGTTTTGAGGACAGAACTGTGACCGTAACCTTTTTCCGACCACAGCGATAGTTCGCGCAACCGCACAGCCGTTGTTGCAGCTGACTGTTTGGCCAAAATGTCTAAAGGCAATAGATGCAGCACGACATTAAGGGAATTTGTTCCTGTCTTGCTGAATGCGCCTGAAATACACAAACACGCCATACGCTGAACTTTATCTAAACAAGTCGGTTTCTGAAGTGCCGGCCACCAGACTACAACACCATATAGCATTATAGGTCTAACCACTGCCGTGTATAGCCAATGCACAATTTTTGGTTTCAGTCCCCACTTTTTTCCTATTGCCTTTTTGCACGAGTACAAAGCTACAGTTGCCTTTCTCGCCCTTTCTTCAATATTAAGCTTAAAGTTCAGCTTCCTGTCCAAAATAACGCCAAGGTATTTTGCACATTCACCAAAGGGAATTTCAATACCCCCTAAGGAAATAGGCCTAACCGTGGGAGTTTTGCGATCGTTGCAGTACATGACTAATTCTGTCTTTGCAGGATTTACCCCAAGACCATTGTCTTTCGCCCATTTCTCAGTCATCCGGAGGGCCCTCTGAATAATATCTCTGATTGTGGATGGGAATTTTCCCCTGACTGCCAGAGCCACATCATCTGCGTATGCCACCACTTTTATCCTTTCTTTTTCTAGAGTAACCAGAAGGCTATTTATAGCAACATTCCAAAGAAGAGGTGATAGGACTCCTCCTTGGGGAGTGCCTCTGTTCACATACCTTTGTATGTTTGCTTGTCCTAGTGTGGCTGAAATACGTCTCTTCATTAGCAGTTCGTCTAACAGCCTGAGTATACATGGATCAACATTCAGAGTTATCAGTCCATTTAATATCGAGCTCGGATGGACATTATTGAACGCCCCTTCGATGTCTAGAAACGCCACGATTGTGTATTCTTTGACAGATAGTGAGCTTTCAATAAAGCTGACTAGTTCATGTAGTGCGGTCTCAGTAGACCTGCCCTTCGAGTATGCATGCTGTCGTTTCGAGAACAAACTTGAATCGATGCTAGTTCTAAGATAAATATCTATCATCCTCTCCAGAGTCTTAAGTAGGAATGAGGATAAGCTGATTGGTCGGAAATCCTTCGCCCTCGAGTGAGAGGCTTTTCCCGCTTTAGGTATGAAAACGACTTTTGTTTCCCTCCACTTTCCTGGGATATATGATAAGTTGATACATCCTTTATATATCACCGACAACCAGGGGATAATTTTGTCAGTTACAGCTTGTAACTCCGCCGGAGTAATTCCATCAGGTCCAGGGGATTTGAATGGTCCAAAGCTATTTAGCGCCCATCTTATTCTAGTTTCCGATACAATTTCCTCGACAGGAAACGACCGCTGAGCAACTGTGGCACCGCCAGTACATGGTTCAACCGTCTGATTTCCAGGAAAATGTGTGTCCAATAGTACCTCCAGCGTCTCCTTACTGGACGTTGTCCAATTGCCCTCCGATGTTTTAATGAAACCTGGAGCGGAGTTGGTGGATGCTAGAACCTTCCGTAGTCTGGAAGCCTCGGACGTATTCTCAATACTGCTGCAGTAAGCATTCCAAGAGTTATGCTGAGCCTTTCTCAGTTCTCGCTTGTATCCTCTCAGATTCTTCTTGTAAGCGTCCCAGTCCTCAGGGGCTCTGGTGGACTTTGCCTTGTTAAAGAGCTTCCTGCAGGATTTCCTCATATTACTTAATTCCGTAGACCACCATGGTGGTCGATGTTTCCCCCTTGGCTTTCCTCTAGGGCATGCAGCTTTCAGTGAGATGTTGAAGGCCTTAGTAATCCGCTCCACTGCGTGTTCGATATCTTGCACATTTCTCATATTTGTCTCTGTTATTTCCGGTATCATCATATTGAACGATTCCCTATACCTATTCCAGTCAGCTTTCCTAACATTTGGCGGAAATATGATCTTGGTGATATGAACATCAAATTTGAAACTGATGTAGCGATGATCTGAGAAGCTGTGTTCACTTAAAACCTGCCACTCAGATATCATTTCATTTAGTTCTTGCGAGGCCAAGGTGATGTCCAAAACCTCTTGCCTGTTTTTAGTGACAAAGGTTGGGACATCTCCCTTGTTGCAAACTACCAGATTAGTACGCAAACTAAACTCTATTAGCGACTCTCCCCTTGCATTAGTATCACTACTTCCCCATATACTATGATGTGCATTCGCATCGCATCCCATAATGAGTTTCGCCTTTGTTTTCAGTGACTCCTCCACTAAGGTCTTAACGGCATATGGAGGCATCTCTCTGTCATGTCCCATGTAGACCGAAGATACCCAATATTTGCATTTGGCTATTTCTAAACTTGCAACGACAGTGTCTGTATTGCACATTGAGGGAAGCAGAAACAAATTGAGCTCGTTTTTAGCAATTATACAGGCTCGATTTACATCATTACCAGTATACTGCAATAGTTTGAACCCCGGAGTACTTAATTCACATATTTTGTTTTTGTAAACATATGGTTCTTGAATAAGAACTATATCTATGTCCCCTTTCATCAGGAGAACTTTTAAGGCAGCACATGCAGCCTTACAATGATGAAGATTTATCTGGAGGATCCGTAGGACCATCGAGATTTTCAACAACCGTCACATCAGCCGCTTCGATCGAGTCATCAAGAATGTCCTCTTCAGAGATATCGGTGACTCTCGCAATAACCATAGGTTCGACTTTGGTGAGTTCTGAGGCAATAGAAGCCTCCTCACGCATACGGTATCTATCCATGTCTTCAACTTTGGTATCTCCCTCGACTTCGCAAGAGGATCCGCTTACTTCTGATTCAGACAGAGGCTTGTCCATTTCTGAATCCTTTAGCTGATCGTTTTTATACACCTTCATTTGGATATAATGAAAGCCATAACATACACGGCCCTGGGACTTTGCCAGATGTGGCAAAGACTGAGTGTTCAATATAAACACTGCATGCCGTCTTGGTCCATCCACTTCATCCAAACGGCCAACCTTCCAATCAGCTGTTGGAAGATCTGGATTGCATCGTTTCAGTCTATTTAAAATAGATTCAGGGTCAGAAGGGTTTGCAGGTATCCAGGCATGTGCTCTAGGTCTAGCCGGTATGTCTTTCTTCTCGACTAACTCTAGAGCAGCTCCTTCCCAAACTTCACCAATTAGTATCAGAGCAGCTTTAAAACATTCTATAGACCTCTGGTCCTCAAATGCGACTAGCTTAAATCGTCCTTGATACCAACCAGCCTCTTGGTGTCGAGGATCTGGGCCGGGAAACTTTTCCAGTACCTGTGAGTAGACGACAGATAGAGCATTCTCAATTTCCCCCCATTTTTGCTTTGGAACCATACCGTCCAATGCTCCTTTATTAATGATAGCCATCACAAGGCTATCTTTAGCAACTGAGGCAAACGCTCTTTGATCCCTTTTGGAGGATGGCAGCTCATCCATTGCACCACGGTGGCTCCCCAAAAAAATTTAACTAAAATCGTTCCATAACCATCGTGTCTGCCAGATCTAATTCCATTTTTTATTCGAGCCGCCTGAAATTCGTTATGTGATGTCGGTACGCACCCTTAGGCTAACATAACGGACTGTAAATACACAGGATATAAGTACGGGACGACTATATCATATCCTAAATCACCTCTACTGAATTTAACCTAAGCATTTTGCGGGAGTTTGGGAGATAAATATTTTTTTGCAAGTATTATGGTACTATAGAAGATTACATTGTGCCACCTCTGAGTAAGATCGGTTAATAAATAAGGTATTATTGTCAATTTTAAGAAAATATTTAAATAAAAAAGCTATATCTAAATCTAAAGCGATTTCGATTATATTTTGGAGACTCAAAGAATAATTCTGGTAGCACATTTTGTGCAAATCAAAGTTATTGTTACACTCAAAAAAAAAATCAACTCTCTATTTCACTAAAGCCAATTTAACTTTATTTTAGTTCATGGAATTATTGTGTTTGGATAAAGTTTCCTTTACTCTAATAATTTTTTGCGTACGTTAGTTAAGTTAACTGAAAGCGAGGAAAAAATATACACAAATGAAGCATAAAGATTCACTAAATTAGTGTCTTCCACAAAATAGTTCAGTATTTCTTTAAATTTGCAAATTTTACTACAAATGCGTTCATCATACTTCATATGTCATTAAAGACATTCTTGCAATTTTGAACTCCATTTTTGTCCTTCAAACTACAAATTTTTCTATAACAAGTGAAAAAACTTGATTATGTCTAATAAATTTTCTTGAATTTGTCGAAAAATATTTACTTATTTTAATGACATCGGCGTGATACCAGCTTTTGTTTAGTTCAATTTTTCTAAAAATATTCAAAATTTTCTAAAATTAACCGAAAGTTTTCTTCCTGGTGGGTTCATTGTTTTTCAGTGTAACAGGTTGGCTGATAAGTCCCTGGTCTAACAAAGAAAAACACATTTTTTTTCAAAATTCGTTTTTATTATTCAACATAGTTCCCTTCAAGAGCGATACAACGATTATAACGACCTTCCAATTTTTTGATACCATTTTGGAAGTACTCCTTCGGTTTTGCCTCAAAATAGTCCTCAGTTTCGGCGATCACCTCTTCATTGCAGCCAAATTTTTCCCTGCGAGCGTCCTTTTGAGGTCTGAGAAAAAGAAAAAATCGTTGGGGGCCAGATCTGGAGAATACGGTGGGTGGGTAAGCAATTCGAAACCCAATTCATGAATTTTTGCCATCGTTCTCAATGACTTGTGGCACGGTGCTTTGTCTTGGTGGGGCCGTTTTCCAAATATTGATGAATGATATGACCAACACGTTCCTTTGATACCTTTAAGGCCTCTGCTATCTCGATCAACTTCATTTTACGGTCATTCAAAATCATTTTGTGGATTTTTTTGGTGTTTTCGTCGGTAACCACCTCTTTCGGGCGTCCACTGCGTTCACCGTCCTCCGTGCTCATTTCACCACGCTTGAATTTTGCATACCAATCAATTATTGTTGATTTCCCCGGGGCAGAGTCCGGAAACTCATTATCAAGCCAAGTTTTTGCTTCCGCCGTATTTTTTCCCTTCAGAAAAAAGTATTTTATCAAAACACGAAATTCCTTCTTTTCCATTTTTTTCACAATAACAAAAGTTGCTTCACAAAAGACGCTCTATCTCACAAACTAATCGACTTATACCGTGTTCTCACCAAGCATGTTTTGGGGTTTGAAATGTTTTCCCTTTATAAGCACTTCAAAACGAGTCGTTTTCGCCATACTAAAAACAAGTTCAAAACACAAATTTTCCTCCAAAACACGTCAATTTCAGAATGTGAACCCACCTAATTTGGAATATACCCCGAATAACATACCCTATTCAAAATATATGTCAAAATATTGAAATAAGTGAATTTCGAGCAAATGTGAATTTCTAGTTTCCATGGTTACTATCAAACTAAAACATCTCAACCCGGTGTGAACGGTGAAATGTTTTGGAAAAACAAATGAGGAAAACGAGTCGGTGGGAACATAGCATTACAGACGTCAAATTTTGACACGAATCATTTGAAGGTTGGTACTATATAAAAATAATATGCATTTAATACTAGCGACGCCATCTAAATATGTGTCAGACCGGGGACTTATCAGCCAACCTGTTATGTTTATTGCAAAAAAAAAAAATATTTTGGTTTGATGTATTTTCCCAGTCCAATGAAATTTTTAATATTCGAAGGATGTCTAAACCTAAACTTGGATATACATTTCAATGGGCATACAGAAGTTCAATGCTAATTAATGCAGAAAAATGTTCATACGCTTCTTTAAAAGTATATATATATATACATATTAAGTACTGCGTGGTTATGGAAATCTCGCAAAACGTAATACCATTTAGTATTCCAAGGATGTCTCATAAATTTTGTTTAAACTAAACATGGATATAAACTTCAATGGGCATACAAATATGCTCAATGCTATTTAATGCCGAAAAAATGTACGCTTCTCAAAAATAGTAAGCTCAGCATGGTTATGAAAAATGCACAAAACGTAATAGAATTTAGTTAAATTTTGGCACGAGGTTGTTAATTTTTCCAATAAAACAGTTTACTTTTTTCTGTATATACACTTAGTGGCAGGGCGTTATTTTGGGCTCACTTAGACTATTCAGTACGTTATGGTAAGGCAGGTGGTGAATTTCTCCAATTCTATGTTTCTAAGGCTATGGTCACACTAGGCAAATATTTGACCAAAATGAGCGTCAAACAATTTTCCAGAACCATTTTCCAAATATCTGGATATGACTTTTGGAAAATAATCATGCCATTCAATATGAGCTAAAAATGTTTGCTGGCTTGTGTGTGGCGGCGGATTCTTTTTTGATTTCTGTCAAATATTTGCCTAATGTGACCATAGCATAAGCCACACAAATTTGTTTGTTGTATTGAAGAGCCTCCTATCGGCGAAATTATCTCGAGTCCGCTTTCGTCTCAGTACGTGCCCTTTGAATTTAATTGATTAGGTAAGTTAGGTATTGTGGCAGCCTGTTATTTTCGACTCATTTAGACTATTCAGACCATTGCACTATGGGCGGAAATTGAAAATTTGCGGCAAAAATTATTTACAATCAATCTAGTACCGCCAATAATGGTATATCGATATATCTTATCAAAATCAAATGTTACCAACAAAAAGGGAGTCAATCCCCCTTAGTCCAGGTGCGTTACTATAGAGGGGTCGAAATTGTAATTCCACTTGGAATACTATAGAATACTCTTAGATGGAGTTTAATTTATATTTGCTTATTTTCCTTATTAAGACAACGCCTTATACCCAGAACTTGATGTAAATAGTATAAACCAATTGTCATTTTATTAAATTAATTTTATTAATTAAAATTAAACAAATATTAACCATCAAAATCACATTCTTCGGTATCTAACTCTAATTCCGTCCCTCTGTGTTTGTTGTTCGCAGGATTTAGGTGGCAATTATTAACCGATTTTGATAAAATTTGGTACAACATGTTTTCTTGGTCAAAGGACAACACGGTTGAATTTGGAAACAAATGGATCAAAGTTACATATACCCCCCATATATATGTATCGCCCGATTTCGACAAATTAGACCATACTGCGCTTATTTACCACCCGATTGTCTTCAAATTTAACACAAAGTAATTTTTTATAGTACCCTTAAAGTGTGCAAAATTTCATCAAATTCGGTTCAGATTTAGATATAGCTACCATACATATGTATCGCCCGATTTTCCCAAATTTGACTATAAAACCCTTACATTTATTTTAGTATGGGCAAGTTTGGGCAGACAAATTTTACAGCACGTAAAAGTATACTTCCTCACGAACAATAATAAGCAAAAATTTTCATTAACAATCGTTAACATTTCTAGTTCTATTCCTTCCAAATATACGTATGTATGTGTTACAATTTTCACATATAAACCGCACTTTTGAATCCATAAATTCAAGTTCAGAAACAAAAATATTTTGTAAAGTCTTTACAACATTTTGAACTACTAAACCTCCTCTTAGAATCTACATTTAAAAGGTTTCTTTATTCACTTTTATTGCGAAAAAAATTAAGCACGAAATTTGTCAATGTTTGTTCGCCTTGATTAAACGCAACTGGCATACATTTTGGTAAACATTGGCAGCCTTTTTCTCCTGAACAGGGTTGCCAAGTTTTAAATTAACTTTCGATTTTTACTAACCAAGATGTTCTATAGTAATTTCAATTGGAATATCCAATAATTTTTCATTTTGAAAATTTGACTTTTTGCCGCTGTAATCTATTATATATTGTAATCTATTACAAAGATGGTGGTTCAAACTGAGTGAAACTTAGAGGAGTGTGCTTGAGTGAAATTTAATTCACGCATATGTGTGATTCCATACACAGAAAAAAATTTCACGAAAATTTTTCCAATTAAAATTTTAATTGAGTTTAAAAAAAAATTCAATTAAAAATGTAATTGATTCAACAAATTTTTTAATTGAAACAAAAATCAATCACAAAAATTAATAGCATCAATTAATTTTTTAATTGGATCAATTAATTTTTTAATTGACCTTCAATTAATTTTTTAATTGATACTATCATTTCTGTGATTGAAGACATTTCAATTAAAAAATTAATTGGATCAATTAATTTCGTGATTGAACCAGAAAACAATTTTTTGTGTGTACATTCACGATATGGAAAGACGTATTCACGCACACGCGGAGAAGGAATAATATCACCTCAAATTTGTTTCAAGAGCATAATGTTGCTTGGTGTTACATATTTGTGCCAACGACAAAACAATATTTATACGAGAAAACAATATCTTTTCGACAAAAATGTTCCGAGTTCTTCGTGAAGAAGTGACGTTTTTGGTCTGAAAATATAGTACACACAGAAAAAAAGTGACTTGAAATTTAAGCAGATTTTTACAAGAATTTTCCAGAATTTTAGTTCATTTTTCGTATCTTCAACGAATATCTTCAAATTTTAAGTAGCAATCGTTTAGTTCATGGCCTACAAAATACGATGGAAATTTCCTTAAAAATTTTCTTAACTGGTAGTTAAAAATTCTTTCGTCATACCATAAAACTACTTATGAAATGTAATATACGTTCTAAATAATAAGTGCAATTTACTATAAAGACTTTTTGTATGAGAAAATATTTTTTTACGAAAATGAACTTGAAAGCGTATAGCAATTTCTTACTGGCAATTCCTATAGTTAATAATACTTGGTACAACATTTCTCAATGAAATATTTTTAGTTCACATGTAATTAATTTTATAGACATTTTCGTCAAAAATGGGTAGATATCATTTCATGAAGATTTTGCTAATTTTAAGTTAAACGTTTCATCGTTCTTATACTGATATGCATTTAAGAGTATTGTTTTTAGAGTAAATTGTGGACAGATGCAATGAACTAATGCATAGTACAGAGATCTTTCTCGGCAAAGTGGAATATGTTTAATGTAAAGATGATGTTACTTGAATTTTGTTTGAGAGTGAGAGCATGCAATGCAATAATGAGAAATGGTAGCGAGTGATGGGGATGTTTCGTACAAAGATTATAGATTTGAGGAAGATGGGAGATTGGCTTGCGTCATACCAAATGTTGCATTTACCAGATTAGTTTAATACACGTTTGTAATCTTTTAGTGGTTTTAAGTTTTTATACCCACCACCATAGGATGGGGGGTATATTAACTTTGTCATTCCGTTTGTAACACATCGAAATATTGCTCTTAGACCCCATAAAGTATATATATTCTGGGTCGTGGTGAAATTCTGAGTCGATCTGAGCATGTCCGTCCGTCCGTCCGTCTGTTGAAATCACGCTAACTTCCGAACGAAACAAGCTATCGACTTGAAACTTGGCACAAGTAGTTGTTATTGATGTAGGTCGGATGGTATTGCAAATGGGCCATATCGGTCCACTTTTACGTATAGCCCCCATATAAACGGACCCCAAAATTTGGCTTGCGAGGCCTCTAAGAGAAGCAAATTTCATCCGATCCGGCTGAAATTTGGTACATGGTGTTAGTATACGGTCTCTAACAACCATGCACAAATTGGTCCACATCGGTCCATAATTATATATAGCCCCCATATAAACCGATCCCCCGATTTGGCTTGCGAGGCCCCTAAGAGAAGCAAATTTCATCCGATCCGGCTGAAATTTGGTACATGGTGTTAGTATATGGTCTCTAACAACCATGCAAAAATTGGTCCACATCGGTCCATAATTATATATAGCCCCCATATAAACCGATCCCCCGATTTGGCTTGCGAGGCCTCTAAGAGAAGCAAATTTCATCCGATATGGCTGAAATTTGGTACGTGATGTTAGTATATGGTCTCTAACAACCATGCAAAAATTGGTCCACATCGGTCCATAATTATATATAGCCCCCATATAAACCGATCCCCCGATTTGGCTTGCGAGGCCTCTAAGAGAAGCAAATTTCATCCGATCCGGCTGAAATTTGGTACATGGTGTTAGTATATGGTCTCCAACAACCATGCAAAAATTGGTCCACATCGGTCCATAATTATATATAGCCCCCATATAAACCGATCCCCCGATTTGGCTTGCGAGGCCTCTAAGAGAAGCAAATTTCATCCGATCCGGCTGAAATTTGGTACATGGTGTTAGTATATGGTCTCAAATAACCATGCAAAAATTGGTCCACATCGGTCCATAATTATATATAGCCCCCATATAAACCGATCCCCCGATTTGGCTTGCGAGGCCTCTAAGAGAAGCAAATTTCATCCGATATGGCTGAAATTTGGTACGTGATGTTAGTATATGGTCTCTAACAACCATGCAAAAATTGGTCCACATCGGCTCATAATTATATATAGCCCCCATATAAACCGATCACCAGATTTGACCTCCGGAACCTCTTGGAAGACCAAAATTCATCTGATTCAGTTGAAATTTGGTACGTGGTGTTAATATATGGCCTCAAACTCCCATGCAAAAATTGGTCGATATCGGTCCATAATTATATATAGGCCCCATATAAACCGATCCCCAGATTTGACCTCCAGAGCCCCTTGGAAGAGCAAACTACTTCCCATTCGGTTGAAATTTGGTACGTGATGTTAGTATATGGTATCCAACAACCATGCAGGAATAAGAAGTTTTAAGATACCACAACCCAAGTAATTCGATTGTGGATGACAGTCTTTCGTAGAAGTTTCTACGCAATCCATGGTGGTGGGTACATAAGATTCGGCCTGGCCGAACTTGCGGCCGTATATACTTGTTATTTTTTAAATGAAAAATTTAATTTTCTTAATGAATCAATGTTAAATTTTAGGCATCAACAAAAAAAAAAATACATTTTCTCCTTTATGGAAATTTATTTCGTGCTCTTAATTTCTTTTTATTTGCATTTTAATGCTATGCCAATACTTGTCGTATACGCGTTTGGTTGATGTGCTCAGTAGCCAATCTCCCATCTTCCTCTTCTATAATCTTTGGTCGTATACGCGTTTGGTTCGAGTATTAAACTAATCTGGTAAATGATTCGATCTCCTCAGTAGCTAATTTCCTATCTTCCTACAATTTATAATCTTTGGTCAATAACATTTCGATGAAATAAACGCAAAAAAGTTCCAAAATGACTGTTTTTTCCTTGAAAATATATTGTCAACACTATCATTTTTCAACGCGAAACAATGATTGAGGGGAACTTTTTTCGCACCAGCAAACAGAGTACCGGCCTTAAGGCGGACACATATAAGCTAAGTGAACATTTTAATTGGGTTGAGAATATCAAGATTCTACATTAAACAACTCCACAGGTAAATCCCAGTCAGCTCGGACATTAAAGCAAATATTATAAAATTGTGTCTTCTTTTTCTTCCAGAATTTAGGAAAAAATCATAGCACATATCCACATTTTGAAGCCCACAATTTTTCTCAAATCCAATTTAAAAAAAATTTGCCATATCGCTTTGGAAACATCTCCGCAGTAGCAAAGTTCATAAATCAATACAAAATGTTAATATAATACATAATTAAATAAAAACTAAAAAAGAATTGTACAAATAGATGGTTTCTTTAATTTCACAAGCTTTGGTTGTCTGACAAAAAAAGTTAATTGTTTAACAAACAAATGAAATCGTATTGGTTGTGATTGCCAATTTGACTGTTAAAGTGCCCAAATTGTAGTTATTCAAACAATTTTATGTACAGTTGTCACAGACAACTGTTGGTTGTTTCAACAAATTATGTATGTAGGTTATATTCCGATAGTAGATGGGACCAAATAATTAGGTTGGTAAAGAAATTGGTTGGCACAGCAAATTTGTTTTCTGTGTGCGGATATTTTTCATATTTTTAAATCCAAAAGAAAGTAATTTTTACCATTATATATATTGTAATGCAGCTCATTAAGTTATTTATCAGATATACTCCTCTCTGCTTGGGTTCAAACTGAAAAAGAAAAATAAAATGCAATTTAATGCCACACGCACAGAAAAAACATGTTTGGACATGGTTGCCGCATCCATTTAATGCTTATCTAGAGTAGGTAATTGTCGCGAAAAGGATGTATTTTGTCTTTGTAAAAATAATTTTCGAGCTGAGAAAAATATATGTTGGCAATAAGCATTTAAATGTTTCTCAAATGCCACAAACATTTGAGACCATTACATGGTCGGAAAATTCATGTATTTGTTTGACTTTTTGCAGGGAAAAAGTATTTTTATAGCTTTCGTATAGACATGACTAGAACCATTACATGGCCATAAAGACCATGTACATTGTTTTCGTGACCATTTATTTTTTTTGCAGCGAAGAGAATTTTATAAAAACATTGAGCAGGTACACACGATTTTAATTTTGCGCGTCAGTCGTGTGTTGGTTGTTTCTTGGAATGGACGGAGAATACGGAATTAATGTGTTTTGTGTTAATTTATTTATTCAGAAGTGGCACGTGGTTTTATGTGAACACAAAAAAGGAAAGTGTAATTCAAAAAATGTACCTGTTATTTGTTCTGCATTTTGATATATGGTATAATTTATTTTTTATTTGCAGTTACATGATGTCTGCGTTGGTACATTTTATGGGCACGAAGTAAATGTGGAGTGTGTAAAAATATGTAATGTTTGCTTGCACGACATTATAAATACAAATAAACAATGAATTAGTTTATAAATAAATAAAAACAAATAAATAAAGTTAATTTTGTGTTTTCCTTTCTCAAGTGGCGTTCTTTTTTCGTCGACGAAAAAAGTTTTTTTCATAACGATCAAAACATTTTAGGTTGTGACCATGTTCTTTTAACTTGAAGAAATACATTTTTGACGAATACCATAACATCATGACCATTGTCTTTTAATGGAAACAAAATATCAATATAATAACATTTTAGATGACGACAATTTTATTTTTCTTAGAACCATGTTCACTGAGCCAACTTGGTTGTAGGTGAAAATGTTACATGGGAGCCACCGTGGTGCAATGGTTAGCATGCCCGCCTTGCATACACAAGGTCGTGGGTTCGATTCCTGCTTCGACCGAACACCAAAAAGTTTTTTCAGCAGTGGATTTCCCACCTCAGTAGTGCTGGTGACATTTCTGAGGGTTTCAAAGCTGCTCTATGTGGTTTCACTGCAATGTGGAACGCCGTTCGGACTCGGCTATAAAAAGTAGGTCCCTTGTCATTGAGCTTAACATGGAATCGGGCAGCACTCAGTGATAAGAGAGAAGTTCACCAATGTGGTATCACAATGGACTGAATAGTCTAAGTGAGCCTGATACATCGGGCTGCCACTTAACCTAACCTAACCTACATGGTCGCCGCTAAAATAGCTCCTAACATATTATTTTGCTCTTCGAATATGATTGTGACAATCATGTTTCTTCTCTGCGTGCAATGCTACCTCGCAACTTGAAGGTGAATCTTCCAACAAACCCATATCGCTCTTGGTTTTAAGAAAACTAAGCGTTAAAAAATTTACAATTTTAAAAGATCAATATGGTATCCACCTTTTGATTGCATCTACACCGAAAGAATTTTCTTCGTAAAAAGAACGAAAAATTTCGTTAAAAGTACGAAATTTGTCATTGTTTTACAACCAAAGAAACTTTTCATTAAAAGTACGAAATATTTCGTACTTTTTACGAAGAAAAGTTCTTCCAAAATTTTCGTAGTTTGTAAGAAAAAAATTCGTACTTTTTATGAAGAATCTTCGTACTTTTTATGAAAAATCTTCGTACTTTTTATGAAACAATTTCGTTCTTTTTATGAAACAATTTCGTTCTTTTTATGAAAATGTTTCGTACTTTTTATGAAGTAGTTTTTCTGAAAAATGTTCGAACTTTTAGAAAAAAAATTATAGTCGAAAGTGCATTTGGTTGTAGTTGCAAGTGTGAAAAATGACATCACTACTTTACATCTTAAGTTTTTGAATAATTTTTAGTTTTATTGCTTCACTTTTATTCATAGCGCGCTATCACCCAAATGAGAAGTAGCATAGACTTGCATAAAAAATAGAATAAAGAAATACACTCAAGCACATTATAAAAGACAATTTAATGCCGCGAACGGAAATTTTACAACTTCAATGAAACTTCTTCGTTATTTCAAAGAAAATGTTTTGTACTTTTTATGAAGAAATTTTAACGCAGAATGTTTCGTAAAATATTCGTAAAAACTTCTTCACAAAATTCATGAAATATGAAGAAAGTTTCGTTAAAAGTACGAACTTTGTACGAAGAAAAGTTAATGTAGAATGTTTCGTAGAAGTTTCGTATATTCGTAAAATGTTCTTCGTAAAATTTACGAAAATGAATGAAAATTTCGTTATTTTAATGAAGAATTCAGGAAGAATAGTTAATGAAGAATTCTGCGTAAAATTAACGAAGAGAATTTTTTCGGTGTAGTATAAGAATATACTAGATGTTTTTTTTTTTGATTAAAATGATGGAGTTGATCGATTGGCCAATTTGACGAAATAAAAATGTTCACTAAGGGAAATGAAAACAAGTAACAAGTGGCCGTAAGTTCGGCCAGGCCGAATCTTATGTACCCTCCACCATGGATTGCGTAGAAACTTCTACGAAAGACTGTTATATACAATCGAATTACTTGGGTTGTGGTATCTTAAATCGTTTTCTAAACGGTGAGTTAGTCCATACGTGGTATATATTAGACAAAAAAGGTATGTGTACCCAGCAAAAACTCTCATTACCCGGTAATCTTGTAGGTAAGCCTGTTTAAACATTAATAACCACTTATTAATTGTCGTCGCTCCGGATTACATTTACATACGCATGTCCTAGGAGGAAAGTACTTCTCCCCAGGCATACCTTTGACCATGAAATAATTAGTGCTTTTAAAGCATATAATCACCTAATATGTAATCACTTATTCGTTGATATACCAAAGTTTGCAAAATAACCACTTATTGTCTTAGGCAACCAAATCTCGAAAATATTGACTTCTCTAGCCGATTACAATGGATCAAAATATGGCGAGTAATGCTGTAATATGAACATTACTTGAATAGAAACGAATATTGTAGAAATAAACAAGTATATACGGCCGTAAGTTCGGCCAAGCCGAATCTTATGTACCCTCCACCATGGATTGCGTAGAAACTTCTACGAAAGACTGTCATCCACAATCGAATTACTTGGGTTGTGGTATCTTAAAACTTCTTAACATCGTTTTCTCAATTGTGAATTAGTCCATACGTGGTGGAGAGCCAGAATTGAAATATGGAGGTCGCTTATATGGGGGCTATATACAATTATGAACTTGATATGGACCAATTTTTTGTGATTGGGGATCGATTTATCTGAGGGCTATATATAACTATAGACCGATATGGACCTAGTTAGGCATGGTTGTTAACGGCCATATACTAGCACAATGTACCAAATTTCATCTGACTCAGATGCAATTTGCTCCTCCATCAGGCTCCAAAACCAAATCTCGGGATCGAGGCTATATATGATTATGGACTGATATGGACCACTTTTCGCATGGTTGTTAAAATCATATACTACCACCACGTACCAAATTTCAACCAGATCGGATGAATTTTGCTTCTCCACAAGGCACCGGAGGTCAAATCTGGGGATCGGTTTATATGGGGGCTATATATAATTATGGACTGATATGAACCAATTCATGCATGGTTGTTGGATACCATATACTAACATCACGTACCAAATTTCAACCGAATCCGATGAATTTTGCTCTTCCAAGGGGCTCCGTAGGGGGATCGGTTTATATGGGGGCTATACATAATTATGGACCGATTTCGACCAATTTTTGCATGGGTGTTTGAGGCCATATATTAACACCACGTACCAAATATCAACTGAATCAGATCCGGACTCAATTCCAAGAGGCTCCAGAGGTCAAATCTGGGGATCGGTTTATATGGGGGCTATATATAATTATGGACCGATATGGACCAAGTTTTGCATGGTTGTTAAAGACCATATACTAACACAATGTACCAAATTTCAGCCGGATCGGATGAAAGAAGATTTTGCTGGAGTCGGAGTCGTAAAAATGTTGCTCGACTCGGACTCCGGCTAAACCAAATTTTTTAAAACACTTCACATTTTTGTAACTAAGCAAGTTTTTACGCAAATTAGTTTCCATTGCGTTATTCATTCGATCAATGTACAGCATGTTTGTAAATGAAAGGCAACTTCCAATTACGGTAAATGTTATTTCTATAAAAATTTTATTCAAAATTTTATTTCTATATATTTGGTCAAAATTTGATTTCTATAGAAAATTTTGCCAAAATTTTATTTCTATAGAAATTTTAGTGAAAACTTTGCTTCTGTAGAAAATTTTGCAAAATTTTATTTACTAGACAAAATTTTTTTCCAAAATTGTATTCAGTGTGCATACAATTTTGGAAAAATTGCTACTAAGTCGAAAACTTGTAGAAATGACTCAAATTTTCAAATTTTTCAATGAATGAATCATAAATGCATTTTTGCGAAATTGTCTAGACAATTATAAATATTTCCCAAATATTGCCCGAGATTTTGTAGAAGTCTGATTTGAGATTTTATCGGGCCGCCCGACTGTGGACTTTCCTTGCATTTTTATTTGTCATTAAAATTGTGTTACGTCCCATAACGTTAGATTTAAATTTTAAGTACATAGATTTTAAGTATATACAATTTTATCTAAATCGATTCAGATTCAAATTCATGCATATGGAAATATAAACCTTTATATAGCTCGCAACAAATTTAAAGGATTTGAGATAGTATCAATAATTTTGGTCCACAAATACATATACTGTTGGTATCATCTCATATTATGATGGGTATTTATATCATTATTTTATTTATTAAACATTGCCCTAAATTTGAAATATAGAGTTCAATTGGCATCTAATGTGAAATTAAGACCTTACGATCCACTTACGGTACCCCCACAATAGAACTACAAATTAGTGGTATTAAAATGAGATTTAGTTATATTACCCGGAGTCGGAGTCGAGCTGATGAAAAATGCTGGAGTCGGAGTCGAGCAAAATTGGCTCGACTCCACAGCCCTGATCAAAAGAACAAAAGAAAGAAAACAAATTAAATACAAATTAAAAAATCACTCAGTTGCAGAGCGCCATCATAGACCAAGAAAATGTATCGATACATTTTCTTGCTCTATGGTGCCATCTACGGTGTACAGACAGACCACAGCGCTGTGAATGGAAATAATACGTCTATACATTTTCTTGGTCTATGAAAATATTTATGCACACATTTCGAACGCAGTACGCACACCCTCAAAAAAAAATCGACTCTCTAACATATGTTCCAAATATGTTCCTCTCTAACATATGTTCCAAACATATTTTGCAGGAAGCACATATATTATTGGATACTGCCGAAACATTAATATGTTTGTTTAATGTGAACATATTATATGTTTGAAAGCATTTTGAGCCCAAAAATATTATATGCTTGGAAGAATTTTCCCCAAAGAAGATTGTGCTCATTCCCTAACATAATTTTCACTTCCACGAAACTTGAAGTTCTTGGCACCTTTTTCTGTAATACAAATAATGTTGAAGAAATTATTCAATTTTATAATTTTTTTAAATTTTACCTTTCGCCTAGACGGGGAATCGAACCGAGGACCATACAGTTTGTAAGCCAATTTCTTTTTTTTTTAATTTACACATTTATATTTATACTATATTAAATTTTTCTAATGAAACTTCGAAATGTGGGTTATTAAAGATTTACAGTCAGAAACAGTGCTTGATATAAACGAAATGGACTGAGCTTTGGATAAAATATTATTTTTTATTGTAAAAATAACAATTTTGTAATAAAAAGCTGTTTTTGGTATAAAAGTTTGAAATTTTGGAAGGAAATTCAAAAACTCTAACAAAAGAAGAACGTGGGTCGAGTATAAACATACATAAATAATTTTTTAATATATACACATACATTTATTTAGGCGTGAACAGTTTTTTGCTAGCATTTAACACCATTTTAAATGCATTTAAAACTTATCGTCTTTTGTACTTAATTTAATTTTTAACTTTAAGGCGGGTATTAAGTAGGCATTATCGCTCTAAAATGACCCTGTTTTGCCGTTTACTTTTCTTTAATAATTCATTCTAAAGAAAATAAACTTTTTCAAATGTTTTAGCTGCAAAACTCGAACTTAATGCCCGCTTTTATATTTGAAGGTGTCCGTCAACTCCTCTTGGACTACTTATTAATAAAGAGGAACTAAACTTTGTTCTTATACATTTTACTGTTTAATTTTTTCACTATTTCCTCCTTTTTTCATTTAACTGTCCCAACTCTAAAAAGAGTATAATGCCCTTTCATTATTTTTATGAATATCCCTTTGTAATTTGTGTATATTTTCCACCGTTTTTTTTTTTTAATTTCCTTTGCCTGAATATTTTGACTTACTCCTCGTACGTTCCGGTTTCTTTTAACGAACCAAGAAAAATAGTGTACCCATAACGCCAAAATGATAAACAAAACACATGTCTACACATACGAAAAATGCTGCTTTCAAGACGAAAACACAAGCTGTTTTTATACCCACCACCATAGAATGGTGATGGGGGTATAATAAGTTTGTCATTCCGTTTGTAACACATCGAAATATCGATTTCCGACTATATAAAGTATATATATTCTTGATCAGGGAGAAATTCAAAGACGATATAACGATGTCCGTCTGTTGTAATCACGCTACAGTCTTCAATAATGAAGCAATCGTGCTGAAATTTTGCACAAACTCGTCTTTTGTCTGCAGGCAGGTCAAGTTCGAAGATGGGCTATATCGGTCCAGGTTTTTATATAGTCCCCATATAAACCGACCTCCCGATTTGGGGTCTTGGGCTTATAGAAATCGTAGTTTTTATCCAATTTGCCTGAAATTTGAAATCTAGAGGTATTTTATGACCATAAAGAGGTGTGCCAAAAATGGTGAGTATCGGTCCATGTTTTGGTATAGCCCCCATATAGACCGATCTCCCGATTTTACTTCTTGGGCTTATAGAAACCGCAGTTTTTATTCAATTTACTTGAAATTGGAAATCTAGAGGTATTGTAGGACCACAAATACGTGTGCCAAAAATTGTGAGTATCGGTCCATGTTTTGGTATGGTCCCCATATAAAACGACCTCCCGATTTTGGGTCTTGGGCTTGTAGAAATCGTAGTTTTTATCCAATTTGCCTGAAATTTGAAATCTAGAGGTATTTTATGACCATAAAGAGGTGTGCCAAAAATTGTGAGTATCGGTCCATATTTTGGTATAGCCCCCATATAGACCGATTTCCCGATTTTACTTCTTGGGCTTCTAGAATCTGAAGTTTTTATCCTATTTGCCTGAAATTGGAAATCTAGAGGTATTTTCGGGTCATAAAGAGGTGTGCCGAAAACGGTAAGTATCGGTCCATATTTTAGTATAGCCCCCATAAGAACGATCTCCCGATGTAACTCCTTGGGTTTCTAGAAACCGTAGTTTTTATCTGATTTGCCTGAATTTGTAAATATTCTGATATTTTAGGCTCACAAAAACGCGAATCGGATTAAGTTTTTATCGGTCCATTTGATAATGCCTCCATATAGACCGACTTCACTTCTTGACGGTGTAGAAGGCGCACTGATCATGAAAATTGCTTGAAACTCAATGTAAAATTTCCAGATTTTACTTCCACAGATTTAAGATTTCAAATTAAGACGTTATTTTATAATTTTCTTGCACACTTACAAGAGATGTTAATGATTCCTCTAAAACTCAAACAAAAATGGTTCTTATAAATCCAGAATCTGATATAGTCCTCATAGGTGAAATCTTTAAATTTATCTTCGGGAAGTGTCCTCAAGTCCTCAAGCCCTCCTGAAATTTCAGAGGAAACCTTAATATTTGGTTCATGGTGGTGGGTATTTAAGATTCGGCCCGGCCGAACTTAGTGCTGTATATACTTGTTTTTTTTTCAAATGTCTATTTTCTATTCTCTTTATTCCGAATACTCATTCTAATATTCAAATTAAATAATATTTAGACTTAAGCATATACAATTTTTGGCCTTATCATAAAGCAGTTTCCGAAACAACATATAAGCGGTTTCACACAAATTGCTCTCTTTTGATTCTCTCGTTGTGTTAATTTGATATCTTTCGTCAACCCTCCCGGTTTCTATATCTATTTCTTTCTCTATACTCTCTCTCAGTCGCTCTCTGAATAAAATATCACAACATATATATGTTTACTCGAAATTTGTAAATTTATATATGTTTACATTCACACATATAATTTTTATGAAACATGCATGCCCCAAACATAATATATTCTAACATATTAACATATGTGTTCCAAACATTTAGTGTTATTTTGGGAACATTACATGTTTGCACTTAAATATATTGTGTTCAAAAATTGTGCCCGAAACATATGAAAAACATATTTTTCTAACAGTGCAGAATGTCGCCAATCATGATTTTCAATTAGAGGCCGGTATGCACCTCTAGCGACAAATTTCCTTCCCATAAGAAATGCATTGCTATTTATGTTAACGAAATTGTCGGTAACGTTCAATTTCGTAAGCTGGTACGCACCTCTAATGAACATTTTTGTTCACAACCCTGTTGTCAAAAGCATATTTTGGAGAGATGCTGACATCTCATGGTACCAAACATTTAATTTATTACAATCATTGTGTGCGTAAAAGTATTAAAAGGTCTGTAAATAATCAACAATTTGTTTGAGGAGTATTTGGAACAAGTATTAACAATTTTTAAACCCGATTAGCTGGTTTAAAATTTGTGTGCATTATGCTTCTCTACACTCTATACACAATCCGTTTTTTGTTATAGACTTAAATAAATTGTTGCTACCGAAAATTTCGCGAGAGGTGCATACCGGCCTTTACAGGAAAAACAAAAACCCAACCGTTCGGCAAGAGCAAAGAAAATATACTTTAGAAGATGGGAAATTGGCTTGCGTCATACCAAATGTTGCATTGACAGCGCTAGGTCCATACATGTGTGTAATTTTTTTTGATCGCATTTTTTTTTAAAAATGAAAAACTTGATTTTTTAAATTGAAAGATGTAAAAATTTGAGCAACGAATTAAAAATTATATTTTCTCGTTTGTTCCAAGATATTTCCAACTCCTAATTTCTTTTTATTTGCATTTTAATGTGTCGAACCAAACGACAAGTAGGGACCAAGCGCCGTCAATGGTTTGTTGTTCTCAGCAGCCAATTTCCCATCTTTTAAAGTATATTGTCTTTGGTCAAGAGTTACTTCCACAGACTGTTCTCTCCATCATACGTTGTTTAATAAATACACATTCTCTTGTTCTCTTTTCGGAGGAATAATTGTCGTACACTGTTAGAAAAATATGTTTTTCATATGTTCCGATATAAACAAATTGTGTTTCGGGCGCAATTTTTTAAACACGATATATTTAAGTGCAGACATGTACTGTTCCTAAACTAGCACTAAATGTTAATATGTTAGAATATATTATGTTTGGGGCATGAATGTTTCCTAAAAATAATATGTATGAATGTAAACGTATATAAATTTACAAATTTCGAGTAAACATCTATACAGTAAGGGACAAAATTGTTCATGAAATACAAGTTTTTAAGAAACTGTAACAAAACTGTTTATTTTATTCATTTTAATGTCAAATTTTTTAATTATTTTAAATACATTCCTCTTACTGAATACAAAAATACAGAAACTTAAAATAATTCTTTGAATATAAAGTTTTAGCGGATATTAATACAAGGGCTTAATTGTGAACAATTATGACCCTTAGCGGAAAAGTCGTGTTTGATTTCTATCAGCATTTTGTGTGACCTCCGCGTGCTTTCTTAACTGCTTTTATTCTTTTTGGCATACTTTTTACGAGTTTATTTAGCACTTCTGGATCAATATTTACCCAGGCTTCAATAGAACGGTCCCAAAGTTCATAAACAGTCTTACGCGGATGCTTTTTAACAAAAATCTTTCTTTTTAGGAGGCCAATCTAAAAGCTTGATACCATTTTCTTCGAACCAAGTTTTAGTCTTTTTCATTATCCTACATAAAGATGTCGTTTTGTCCTGGTTCCAAGCCAAATATGTCCAGACATGGAAGATATGAGTCTTCAAAAATTGTGATATAGTCCGCAGCACACATTTTACCCTTATTCGGCGAAGTACTTCAAGTTGGTTTCCACGAAAACAACCCCAAGCCATTAGTAACCACCTCCAAATTTTAATGTTTGGCAAATATTTCGCTCTTTAAATAATCAGAGCCAATTCGATTGAATTTTGTCTCATCTGACCAAGTTACCCCTATCCAATCGTCTATTGTGAAGTTTTCGTATTTTTTGCAAAGTCCAGGCGTTTTTTCGGTTTTTGTCGGTCAAAAGCGGCTTTTTTGGCTTTGCCCTGGCTACTTTTGTTGTACTCACGTTTAAGTTATATACCTCATTTAATATTTGCTTGACCTCAACAGCTGTATTTACTGCACCGGTAACTATCAATCGCTTACCTTCGCGTCTATCAGCCGGCTAGAGTTTTTTTGGACGACCTGCTGGATTGCCAATAATTTCCAAATTATTCAGATTTTTTTTAGTTATAAATCCAAATGATATGTTATATTTTTTAGCGATCTCTCGATATGGGGCTCCTTCTTTTAAAATTTTTACGGCATTCTGTTTCAAAAGAGTTCCCTTGACTTTTAGCATCGCAAAAATAAACTAAATGAAAAAGAAATTCAATCAAATCCACAAACATATATATATATATATATATATATATATATATATATATATATATATATATATATATATATATATATATATATATATATGTATATATAACAATGAACTTAAATTGTTGTTTGTGGATTTGATTGAATTTCTTTTTCATTTAGTTTATTTTTGCGATGGTAAAAGTCAAGGGAACTCTTTTGAAACAGATATATATATATATATATATATATATATATATATATATATATATATATATATATATATATATATATATATATATATATATATATATATATATATATATATATATATATATATATATATATATATATATATATATATATATATATATATATATATATATATATATATATATATATATATATATATATATATATATATATATATATATATATATATATATATATATATATTATCTTAAATACTCCTATGTACATATTATGAAAGAGCACGAAAAATTTGCCACTGAGCCCAAATTGCATAAAAATCGGATAAATATTGTTGAAATGGCAAGAGTTTCAAAAATGAAATATTTACATTTGTATATAGTAGGGTTAAAAGTAAATTAAAGCTACTTTAGATTAAAAAAATTATTTGAATTCGGATTGTAAACGCATTAACCATTTAGATTATTTTTCATTTTAGATTTTTTTTGTTGTATTTTCTAATATTTAAATTATAAAAAATTAAAAACATTTTTTGATTTTGTTAACTGTTCAAATTAGTTTTACTAACTAAAAAACAGTGAACCCTCTTCCATTGGAAAATGAACTAAACTGTAGTAATATTGACTACGATTTAGCCCTTAAGATGCTTGTCTAGTATAAGATTCTCTTAAATTTTAGTTCATCTATAGCATTGTATTTTAGTTCAATTTTACACCACCATAAGATAGATATACCCCTGGCAAGTTAAAAAACCTATATTAATTTGGCTATCTTGAAAATTTTTTTGATAAGCCCGATAATAAAATTTCGTTAACGTTCTCTTTAAATTGTCGAAGAATAAACTATTTCTAAATAAATCTTTCCAAAATGCAGAGAAATTAAATAATTAAAGGAAAAACAACCACACGCAGAGAAGAAACATGATTGTCACAATCATATTCGAAGAGCAAAATAATATGATAGGAGCTATTTTTGCGGCGACCATGTAACATTTTAACCTGCAACCATGTTGGATCAGTGAACATGGTTCTAAGAAAAATATAATTGTCCTCATCTAAAATGTTATTATATTGATAAAAAGAATTTTGTTTGAATGAAAAGACAATGGTCACGATTTAAAATGTTATGGTATTCATTCAAAATGTTTTTCTTCTAGTTAAAAGAACATGGTCACAACCTAAAATGTTTTGATCTTTATGAAAAAACTTTTTTCATCGTCGAAAAAAGGACGCCACTTGAGAAAAGAAAACACAAAATTACATTTATTTGTTTGTTTTTATTTATTTATAAACTAATTCATTGTTTATGTGTATTTATAATGCCGTTCAAGCAAACATCATATATTTTTAGACATTCTTGTTTTTCAATTTCAACAATAAGTAATTATTCCATATTTACATCGTGCCTATCAAATGTACAAACGCAGACATCATGTAACTGCAAATAAAAATAAATGATACCATATAGCAAAATGCCGAACAAAAAACAGGTACATTTTTTCAATTACACTTTCCTTTTTTGTGTTCATATAAAACCACGTGCCACTTCTGAATAAATAAATTAACACAAAACACAGTAAATCCGTATTCTCCGTCCATTCCAAGAAACAATCAACACACGACTGACGCGCAAAATGAAAATCGTGAGTACCTGCTCAATGTTTTTATAAAATTCTTTTCGCTGCAAAAAAGTTAAAAAATTAAATGGTCACGAAAAAAATGTAAATGGTCATGTAATGGTTCTAGACATATCTATACTTAACCTATAAAAAATACGTTTTTCCCTGTAAAAAAGTAAAAAAAATTGATTACATGATTTTCCCGACCATTTAATGGTCTCAAATTCTATCATTTAAATGATAGAACATGTTTGCGGTATTTGATAACCATTCAAATGCTTATTGCCACCATACATTTTTCTCCGCTCGAAAACTATTCTTACAAAGACAAAATACATGGTTTTCGCGGCAATTACATGCTCTAGATAAGCATTAAATGGATGCGGCAACCAAGTCCAAACATGGTTTTTCTGTGCGTGCAGCTATACTATTATGAAAATATTCATAAATTAAAAGTACACTTTATTTAAGCAAACGTACTTTATTATAAAAAGTTATGAAGAAAGTTCTTAATACAATGGTTTTTTGAATAAAAAATATGGCCACGTGGAACAAGACAGTAGTTTGTTTTAGCTCGCCGTTTAAACATTTTGACTTATCCTTAGTTCTTTATTGTAAGTATATTTTTCAAACATCTTGCTGAAAAAATGGAAGGAGTAATGAAAATTGTAAAAATTTACACCATGTAATAAAATATTAATCATTTAGCTTTTAACTTATTATATTTGGGAGCATTTTATAAAATAGTATAAGGAATTCAACTTTTCTTTGGTAAACGTATCTTATAACATTTGTAACTGAAATAATAGAGAAATAATAAAGTAAGCTATTTTAACTCAAAAAACTGTGTTGTTGATGTGAAGGACATAGAAACATTAAATATTCTAGTTAAAAGAAGGCCTAAAATGTAAAAGAAAACTTACCAATTATCTATTAAATTATTGAGGGAAATAAAAAAAAATTGTCCAAATTCATTTAGGGTTACTCTGAAATTAAATATATATTATTTTACATTAAATAAAAATATTAAATTGGTTTCAAAATAAAAAAAAAATTAAATAAATAAATAAATATATAATAAAATAACAAAAACTAAATATTCTGGTTAAAAAAAAGTTAAAGAAAACTTACCAATTCACTATTAAATTATAAGCAGAGAAGTAATAATAATTATTCCAATTGTTCTGGTGTTAATCTGAAATTAATGATTTATTTTTTACATTAAAAATATTAAATTGGTTTGCAAAAATTTTGATTAAAGAAATGATAAAATAAGGTATTAAAAGCTGTGGTTTTGGGGATATAACGGTCATAAAACGTAAATATTTTAGTTAAAAGAAAGCCAAATTTTTAAAAGAAAACTTACTAATTCTCTATTAAATTATATGCCGAAATATAAAAATTTTTCCGAATCCATCTGGGGTTGCTCTGAAATTAAATATTTTTTTATAAGAAGAACATTAACAAGTTTCCAAAAAATTTAATCAACTAATAATAATATGTATAAAAACATCTCTTTAAAAGAAAGCCACATTAAAAAATACTTACCAATTTACCATTAAACTATAAGCTGAGGTGTAACAAAAAACTTTCCAAATTCATCTCGGATTTATTTTTTACATGGAATAATATTAAATTAGATTTCGATAAAAAACAATTTCAATATACTTTCCATTTCAGCATTTTTCCTAAATATTGAACACTCTTAATAACTTTTTTCTAAGCTACCGATCATCACTCCGCCATCGTACATTTATTTCATCGCTAAAATATTAATAAATCTCATTTAAAAGGTTTAATAAACAAACACCAATATATGTCTCAAAAAACCAAAATATTCCATACCTTTATATTCCCTTGTTACATACCTGCTAAAATGATGCAACATCCCACTCCAACGCCTACTATACAATTGAAGCATGCCAAACAAAACCGGGCAAAACCCAAATATTCCTACAACAACCAAAAAACACATGTGCCTTTATTGAAAATAACACCTCATCCAACCAAATAAACCATCCGCGAATAACAAACACACACACACAAACCACTGAAAGAACAAAAATAAAAACAACCCCACGGTCAGATATACACACATACCCAGCCAGTGTTGTCAGTATTGGGGATTTTTCCCCAAATCGGGGATATTTTTCGTGGATGGGGACAAAATTGTTGAGTTGGGGACTTGGGAATTTGGTGGGGAATTTCCACAAACTTGGGGATTTTTGTGGGGAATTCTGGTCAGTACAGCAAATCAGGTTTTGAGTTATGGTTTATATAAAATTCTTTACTTCTACATGCTTAAAAAGGGCTTAAAGTAGTACAGAAAATCTTCGAAGTATTGCCCCCTCATCTGCATACATCACTGATTTGGGAAATATATATCAAACATATATAATAGAGTTCATATCGGGGCAACAACGCCTTTTGATCGATCACCCACTTTTATTTCTTAGCTATTCAGAACTAAGTTTTGATTCATAACTACACATGTTGACTCCTATTTTTAATTCTAGAGTATTTAGAAGATAATTTGCATAAGACACAAATTTGATGACCCTTTATACCAATAAATAATTCTGATGAGGGATTGTATCAGATAATATTTTGAGCACCCGTCTCATTTTTTGGATTTTGAAGTCTTACGGGCCTGTTCTGGTTTTCACATACGCAAAATTTTTGCGAATTGGCTTTTTTGGCGTGATCTGGTCATTCGAATTCGCAAAATTTTGCCGATTTCAAATCGGTAGTACTTGAGGTTGCGAATTCAGAATTGTAGTGCTTTTTTCTATGTCAAAACAACAAAATATGTTTAATATAATAAGTGGTATAGTGGAAAATACAGTTAAGATTATATTTATAACAATAAAACCCACATCCGAAACTTATTTTTCGTAAAACTAATCATTTTCAAACAGTCCGTAATTTTAGAGTGACACTACTCGGGTAATTGGCGTAAGTATGGAAAAGATTGGTAACCCTGTAAACTAATTTGTAAATAATTGACAACTCTGCAGTGCTGCCGCTACTACTTCAATCGAAGTATTTTGCTTCATATTCACAAAATTTACTTCGCCGCTCCTTCTTCCAAAAATCTGCTTCACTTTTTGTTCTGCTTCAAATTTTAAAATTTTTCCCCATATTACCTAATTGTTTTTCCTATTCCTTTAATTACGATGAACATAGCGGTTTTAATCATTGAATTATTAACCGATGTGGACCAATTTTTGCATAGTTTTTAGAGACCATATACTTACACCATGTACCAAATTTCAGCCGGATCGGGTGAAATTTGGTTCTCTTAGAGGCTCCGCAAGCCAAATCGGGGGATCAGTTTATATGGGAGCTATATATAATTATGGACCGATGTGGACCAAGTTTTGCATGGTTGTTAGAGATCATATGCTGAAACTATGTACCAAATTTCAGCTGGATCGGATGAAATTTGCTTCTCTTAGAGTCCCCGCAAGCCAAACTTGGGGTTCCGTTTATACGGGGGCTATACGTAAAAGTGGACCGATATGGCCCATTTGCAATACCATCCGACCTACATCAGTAACAAATACTTGTGCCAAGTTTCAAGTCGATAGCTTCTTTCGTTCGGAAGTTAGCGTGATTTCAACAGACGGACGGACGGACGGACATGCTCAGATCGACCCAGAATTTCACCACGACCCAGAATATACTTTATGGGGTCTTACAGCAATATTTCGATGTGTTACAAACGGAATGACAAAGTTAATATACCCCCATCCTATGGTGGAGGGTATAATAAAATGAATTCTATTGTTTTGTTTTCAAAAATGTATGCTACTTCAATTTTATTCAATCTACTCCACTTTTTCCCAAAATCTACTTCACTCAATTTTTCACTAGCGGCAGCACTGCAACTCTGAGAATTTCAGAAACAACAAAAATGGCAGCAGGTTCATTTTTAATTCAAAAACTTACAGCAGCAGGAGGACATATTTCTCCAGTTTATGGATGAAAATCCGAACATCGCTAAAGGCTTTGTGAAAGGAGATCGCCTACACGCTGATGAGAAATGGGCAAGACTAACAGCGTCTTTAAATAGTGCTGGGCCACCAGTAAAAGATGTAAATAGTTGGAAGAAAGTAAGTTTTATTTAACAATAATAATTGTGGAAAACATATACGATTAAGACTTCATTTGAATAGGTGTGGTCTTATTGGAAAGTAAACATTCGAAAGAAGTTGGCGCATAACAAACGCGAAACTTCTGCTACTGGTGGTGGACCGTACTCACAACTTGCCGTGTCACCTGTGGAAGACCGAATAGCCCAATTGTGCGGTTTATATAAAATGATTGATGGTGTAAAAGGCACCAAATCCTATGGTGTGTTTAAAAATATTGTTAGCGAGACGTCTCCCGACTCTCAGAAGGCGGTAAAAAAACAATTGCATTTTGAAAGTGACGAAAATGCTGCCATCAGAAGTCCAGAATACAAGCCAAAGCGTAGCCGTCGATCTCAGCCTTCTGTAGAGTTGGAAGATCTATGTACTGCTCAAAATGAAATGATGGAAAGAGGTGTCGATACTCTCGGCGAAGTTCATTTGGTTTTACGTGAGCAAAATGACATTTTTAGGGATATAAAAAATATACTGCAAAACAAATTTGGAAATTAATCGCATAAATAATTAATGAAATTGATCTCGTGAAAGTTATGTGTTGAATAGAAAAAAAAATTCTTAAAATTTTTAATCAAACTATTTTTTTTAATGATTTGCGATCCTGAATTTGAGTTTGAAAAGAGTTTCCATGAAAGCTGCAATTAGCTTATGTTATGTTTTTTTATTTGTTTTTGTTTGTATGGAGCCTAGTTATGAATTCCTTATGGAAAAAAATCTTAAAACAATTTTTAAATTGTACTTTCTTTTAGTATAAAAAAGTGATCTCTATGTATAATTAAATAAATGACAATATGTTCGACAAAATTGAATCTTTATTTTATTAATAAATGGAATTATATTTTCGTTATAAGGTGAGTATTAAGTTCGAGTTTAGCCGCTAAAATTGCTATTTTGTCACGGTTATTTTTCTTAAATAACTTAAAAAAGTTATAATTTTATTCTGCTTTTACAAATTTATTTTCGATTTCAGCGGCTAAACTCGATCTTGATACCCACCTATACATAATACTGCATTCTTACATTTAAACCAAGCTTTGAGCAATGCGATTTCTTATAGTAGAAGCTATTAAACCTTCTTCTTCTGTGGAACTTTCTTCTTCGTTTTCAAAATAAGGCAAAATAATAGGCACTGTTTCGTTATCAAAGAGGTCTTGCGGAATCGTTTTAAGCCTTCGACAAATATTGTGAAAAGCACAACACACGTTTATTAAACTGCATAAGAATTTTGGGTCATAATGAAGAGTAGACTGCAAGCATCTAAATCTGCTCTTCAAAACACCTACAGTGCGCTCGACAATATTACGCGCTTCTGCATGTTTTTTATTAAATATATGTTGCATTGTACCATACTGTGCTCCTCTGTAGGGCGTCAAGACAAATGGTTCCAAGGTATAGGCACACGCTCACAAAAAATCGCTTCTGTAACATATACTCCCAAACATATTTTGCTTCAAGCATATACATTTTTGTCTATTGCCCAAACATTTATATGTTTGATCTCTTCCAATATATAATATGTTTGAAAGCATATTGGTCTAAACAATATATGTTTGGGTAGTCAATTTCCAAACATTTTGTATTTTTGCATCCAAATTCAATAATGTTGTCTTCCAAAAAACAATATGTTATTATGTGAACATATAATATGTTTGGAAGCATTTTGCACCCAAAAATATTATATGCTTAAAAAAATTCTCCCAAACAATATTGTGCTCAAAATTTTATTTATTTATTTATATATTTACAATCATAATGAATTATGAAAATAAACAGGTAATATAGGTGCTAACAACATAAGTTTTCGACCTGAATGCTCAAAATTTTGTTTCTGCCCAATTGTATATTCCCCGACATCTTTCTCACTTCCACGAGATTTTTTAGTTCTTAGCACCTTTTTCTGTAATACAAACATTGTAGAAGAAATTATTCAATTGTATGATTTTTTTATTTTAATTTTACCTTTTGCCGGACGGGGATTCGAACAGCGGACCACACAGTTTGTAAGGATCAAAGAAGTAGCTGATCAATTGCCCAAGGAAAAATAAAATGTTAATTTTGTAATAACAAGCAACAACCACCAACTTAATTCAATATCGCTCCCTGTTAAATAGCGCTCCAAGCTACTAAACACATATTTGTTTATAGGCTATTTCTAAATTAATATATGTTTACATCCAAGCATATTATATTTAAAAACATTTTATGTCCCAAACATAATATGTTCTAACATATTAACATATATGTCCCAAACATGTTATGCTAGTTTATGAACATTATATGCTTGCACTCAAAAATATTGTGTTTACAAATTTGTGTTCCAAACATATAATGTTTATAGCCAAACATATGAAAAACAGTCTTTTTCATCCGTGCAGAATCTGCCAAAACAAAACAATTTTGAATTCTTGATAAATAATTTCTAGCGTCGCTGTATTTCCAAATAAATGCATCATGGCATGCTCCAGGATGAGTGGCATCAATCGCCAGTATTTCTAAATTATAGTTGCAAACCTATAAAAATATATTAGATTTTTTACCCTGTCAGATAAATTCCATAAAGTACTAACCACCATCGCATTTAAACTAAAATAGCCCTTTCGATTCAAAAAAGTAGACTCGTCCTTTTGGGGCTTAACAATTTTTACATGCGTTCCATCAACACATGCAATTACACTAGGAAGTCGATATTGAGAGTAGAAGTATTCTTTGGATCTTGTTACTTCTTCATCTGTCATTTGCAATTTTATGTAATCACTGCAATAGTGGTACTCCAAAAGACCTATAACATTGTGTAGGATTTTAGATAATGTGCTTCTGCCAATTCTAATCTGGTGGTCTTTTGCGATGGCCAATTGGTATGATCCGGTTGCTAAGAACCGAAGCACGGCTCCTAGTTGTATGTTGGGATGTATACTAGAGTTTAAGTGTGGTGCAATCGTGTCTGCTACCATTCGAAAAGTATCTTTGTCAATTCTAAACGACTCAATAAACCTACAAATAAATTAAATATAATTGTATCTATTGAAATCGAAAGGAAGTCTGCTTTACTTACTGCGGTTCTAGTAATCCCATCATATTATTTGAACTTCTTAAGTTGCGATTTTTACGAATTGCATGAATTTTGCGTCTTCGTTTTATTTCTTCACAAGCAAATGCGTGAATGAAGGACATAAATGTATTTTAAACAATGAATTCAGAAAAATAATTTTGTGAAATGTAAAATCAGCTGTTGCCTATCATCTGTTGCAAACAGTTTTGTGTTGCCATTTTTTAAATTTGAATTTAATTGTAAAACTCGCGAATGTGCGAACACGCAAATCTAATACGCTCGTTTTCAAATCACTTCAATTACGCGACAATATGTGAAATCCAGAACAGGCCCGTTAATCTTATTGTAACTCGCAAACTGTTGTAACAAAAATTGCATATTTTTACAATTTTTAGATTATGACGGTTTTTTTACAGCAGAGCCTATTCCTTTTTTCAAAAAACTTGCCAAAAACTCTATTGGGGATTTTTATGGGGAATTTTGAATTAAATTGGGGATTTTTGGGGATGAAAGCGTCTTATTTTGGGGGCAAGAGCCCGAAAAATACTGGCAACACTGTACCCAGCACTCGCTACCATTTCTCAATATTGCATTGCTCTCATTCTCAAACAAAATTCAAGTAACATCATCATTACATTAATCACATGCCACTTTGCCTAGAAAGATCTCTGTACTATACATCAGGGATTGAAAATACAATTTTTAAGAAAGTACAAAAATGGTATTTTTTGAGCGAAAAAGTACTTTTTACTACATTTCAACAAAAGATTATTGTCAAGAGCTCCCTTAGAATAAATTTTAAAGAAAATAAAATTTAGTTTGTCAACTCCTCGATTTTTTTTAGTTTTATATCCGCTTAGCACAGTCGGAAGAATTTTATTAAAAATTGTATTTTTTACTATTTTGCAGATTGGTAGAATCCATGGGAATTTTCTATAGATAAATAATATTTAATTTGTGGCAAAATTTTGACAAAAGTTTTTATAGAAATAAAATATTGACAAAATTTTCTATAGAAATAAAATTTTGAGAAAATTTTCTATAGAAATAAAACTTTGACAACATTTTCTACAGAAATAACATTTTGGCAAAATTTTCTATAGAAAAAAAATTTGGTAAAATTTTCTATAGAAATAAAATTTTAGTAAAAATTTTCTATAGAAATAAAATTTTGGGAAAAATTTTCTATAGATATAAAATGTTGACAACATTTTCTATAGAAATAAAATTTTGACAAAATTTTCTATAGAAATAAAGTTTTTACAAAATTTTCTATAGATATAAAATGTTGACAAAATTCTCTATAGAAATAAAATTTTGACAAGATTTTCTATAGAAATAAAATTTTGACTAAATTTTCTATAGAAATAACATTTTAACAAAATTTTCTATAGAAATAAACTCATGGCTAAATTATCTATAGGAATAAAATGTTGACAAAATGTTCAATAGAAAAAAATTTGAAAACTTTTTCAAAAGAAAAAAGTTGATCGATAACTTCTTATCTAGAAAGTGTATATGCGGAAGTATATGGGGAAGTAGTGATACTAATGCAAGGGGAGAGTCGCTAATAGAGTTTATTTTGCGTACTAATCTGGTAGTTTGCAACAAGGGAGAGGCCCCAACCTTTGTCACTAAAAACAGGCAAGAGGTTTTGGACATCACCTTGGCCTCGCAAGAACTGAATGAAATGATATCTGAGTGGCATGTTTTAAGTGAACACAGCTTCTCAGATCATCGCTACATCAGTTTCAAATTTGATGTTCATACCACCAAGACCATATTTCCGCCAAATGTTAGAAAAGCTGACTGGAATAGGTATAGGGAATCGTTCAATATGATGATACCGGAAATACCAGAGAAAAATAGGAGCACTGTGCAAGTTATCGAACACGCAGTGGAGAGGATTACTAAGGCCTTCAACATTTCACTGAAAGCTGCATGCCCTAAAGGGAAGCCAAGGGGGAAAAATCGACCACCATGGTGGTCTACGGAGTTAGGTAATATGAAATCGTGCAGGAAGCTCTTTAACAAAGCAAAGTCCACCAGAGCTCCTGTGGATTGGGACGCTTACAAGAAGAATCTGAGAGGATACAAGCGAGAACTGAGAAAGGCTCAGCATAACTCTTGGAATGATTACTGCAGCAGCATTGAGAATACGTCCGAGGCTTCCAGACTACGGAAGGTGCTAGCATCCACGAGCTCCGCTCTAGGTTTCATTAAAACCTCGGAGGGCAATTGGACAACGTCCAGTGAGGAGACGCTGGAGGTACTATTGGACACACATTTTCCCGGAAATCATACGGTTGAACCATGCACTGGCGGTGCCACAGTGGCTCAGCGGTCGTTTCCTATTGTATCAGAATCTAGAATAAAATGGGCGTTAAATATGTATGTATGTATGTATTACTTCTTTATTTCATCATATAAATTTTGTTGGTACAATTTCAATATGAGTATGTTTATAATATAAAAGAATATAAGATAATATAAAGAAGATGTATTTTAATTTATGTGCCATGTTACATTGTAACGTCTGGCAATAATGTTTGCTTTCAATTGAATTCATTTATAAGAAAGTTTCTATATCGTAAACAGTAACTTATGTATTTTACAAGATTTTTCCAGTGATTTATATCTCGGCCGTCTAATACTTCAATTACTTCATTTAAGCTTAGATCATTCTTTTTAAATATCGCCAACCTATTTTCTCGAAATACAGGGCATTGCCCGATGAAATGTTCAATAGTTTCTTCTTCATGTAGATTGCAGAGACTACACTGTCTTCTTTCCTCATTAGCTCCAAATATGTTGCTATTTAGATTTAACACACCTGCTCGAGCTCGAAATATAGATGATACCATTTCGATTGGGGTTGAGTCCATAATATAGTATTGTGATCTCATGTGATCAAGATATTTGTATATTGGTTAAATAGCTTTGGATCATTCAAATCCCCCGGACCTGATGGAATTACTCCGGCGGAGTTACAAGCGGTGGCTGACAGAATTATCCCCTGGTTGTCGGCGATATATATAGGATGTATCAACTTAGCATATATTCCACGAAAGTGGAGAGAATCAAAAGTCGTTTTCATACCTAAAGCGGGAAAAGCTTCTCACTCGAATGCGAAGGATTTCCGACCAATCAGCTTATCATCATTCCTACTTAAGACTCTGGAGAGGATGATAGATATTTATCTTAGAACTAGCGTCGATTCAAGTTTGCTCTCGAAACGACAACATGCATTCTCGAAAGGCAGGTCTACTGAGACCGCATTACATGAACTAGTCAGCTTTATTGAAAGCTCACTATCTGTCAAAGAATACACAATCGTGGCATTTCTAGACATCGAAGGGGCGTTCAATAACGTCCATCCGAGCTCGATATTAAATGGACTGACAACTCTGAATGTTGATCCAGGTATACTTAGGCTGTTAGACGAACTTCTAAGGAAGAGACGCATTTCAGCCACACTAGGACAAGCAAACATACAAAGGTATGTGAACAGAGGTACTCCTCAAGGAGGAGTTCTATCACCTCTTCTTTGGAATGTTGCTATAAACGACCTTCTGGTTTCCCTAGAAAAAGAAAGGATACAAGTGGTGGCATACGCAGATGATGTGGCGCTAGCAGTCAGGGGAAAATTCCCATCAACAGTTAGAGATATTATACAGAGAGCCCTCCGGATGACTGAGAAATGGGCGAAAGATAATGGTCTTGGGGTAAATCCTGCAAAGACAGAATTAGTCATGTACTGCAAAGATCGCAAAACTCCCACGGTTAGGCCCATTTCCTTAGGGGGTATTGAAATTCCCTTTAGGGAGTGTGCAAAATACCTTGGTGTTATTTTGGAGAGGAAGCTGAACTTTAAGCTTAATATTGAAGAAAGGGCGAGGAAAGCAACGGTAGCTTTATACTCGTGCAAAAAGGCAATAGGGAAAAAGTGGGGACTAAAACCAAAAATTGTACATTGGCTATACACGGCAGTGGTTAGACCTATAATGCTATATGGTGTTGTAGTCTGGTGGCCGGCACTTCACCAGCCGACAAGTTTAGACAAAGTTCAGCGTATGGCGTGCTTGTGTATCTCAGGGGCATTCAGCAAGACAGGAACAAACTCCCTTAATGTCATACTGCATCTATTGCCTTTAGACATTTTGGCCAAACAGTTAGCTGCAACAACGGCTGTGCGGTTGCGCGAGCTATCGCTGTGGTCGAAAAAAAGTTACGGTCACAGTTCGGTCCTCAAAATAATGCCAGATGTGCCTAACGTAGTGGATTACACTTTGGCGAGTCCACTTTTCGACAAAAAGTTTGAGACTCTAATTCCCAACAGTGAGGCGTGGTGTACACGGACCCCGGGGAATAAAAGATATATAGATTTCTACACTGATGGTTTCGGAGTATATTCTAAAGATCTGGAACTTCGAATAGCGAAAAGATTACCTGATCACTGTAGTGTCTTTCAGGCTGAAATATTAGCAATAAGAGAAGTGATGAATTGGCTGAGAAGTAATGCTCCAAGCAATATTGGCATTAATATATACTCAGACAGTCAACCTGCAATAAAATCCTTGGACTCTGTGTTCCTCAACTCGAAAACGGCCATCGACTGCCGCAAATCTCTCAATGAGATGGCTGAGCAGCACAATATTCACCTAATATGGGTGCCTGGCCACAGGAACATACCGGGGAACTAGAATCTATTGGTGTGCCTCTGGCTACCTGCAAGCTCTTACTGCGTGAGAAGGCTGTCATGATGGCAAATGTTCGATGGGAGAATTGTAAGGGTTGTAACGACACCAAGCAAATATGGCCCCATTTAAACTTAAACCGCACACTAGATATGCTGGTGTTCTCGAGACGCCAGATATCACTCCTGATATCTGCTATAACGAGTCGCTGCCTGATAGGCGATTTTGCAAAAACTATTGGTACGAAGTATAATGACTATTGTATGAGCTGTCATGATGCGCAGGAAAAGGAATCAATAAAACACCTCTTGTGTGAGTGTCCTGCATTTTGTGTAAGGCGTAAGCAAATTTTAGGGGCATATAGCTTCAGATTACTAGCGGACCTGGAAAACGTTAACTTAAGCAGTCTGCTAATGTTTTTGGAACAATCTGGTTGGTTCAACAAAGAAAAATAATCAAGAAGTTTCAGCGGTTAAAACTAGAAGTGCCCATATGTAATAGGTACTTTTAGTTAATGTGATATCACAATGGACTGAATAGTCTAAGTGAGCCTGAATCTTAATCGGGCTGCCACTTTAACCTAACCTATCTAGAAAGTGTTCGTATGGAAGCGTAATATAGAATCACATGCTTTCTCCGATCAAAACATTTTTTGTAATTCAATAAAATCGTGTTTTTGACACTGGCTTTCACAAAATTTTCTTCCCGCATGAATTTGTGTGTTTTGCCAAATTTCAAATAAGTTTGTTAAAGACTTTCAAATATTAAAATATTTTAAGTTTATTTAGTTTATCGACCTTTTTTCCTTAATTATTAGCTTTTGTTTTTTAATGGGCTTTCAAGGTCACTTTAAAATGCGAATAAAGCAAGAATTGAATTATTCCATTATTTCCATCCAACGTTTCGCTGGGATTATTTCCAGCCTCATCAGGGATGATTTATTTATTGGATATTCAATTTTCGTCAATTACTTATGCAAAAAAATATACACGTCTATTAATACGACACTATTACAGCACGACATAGAACACATATTTACTAATTGCAAGAATAATTAACTTAATCTAAAATCACAGTCAAACTTGTGTTGTTATCACAGATGGTAAATGACAGCCCATTAAAAAAACAAAAGCTAATAATTAACATATTTTGTCAAAACTATTGTTCCATAAATCTGATATCAGCTCAAAACGGTACCCATAAAAAGGTCTAAATCATTCGCGAGGGTACTACGGTACTGACCAGGATGAAAAAGTATTGAAAAAAAAAATACTATAGTACAGCATTTTCCATCCCTGCTATACATTAGTTCATCGCTTCTGCTGACAATTTATTCTAAGAATAACATTCGTAAAGGCACATCAGTTTATGAACGATGAAACGTTTAACATAAAATTAGCAAAAACTGCATGAAATGATATCTACCCATTTTTGAAATGTCTATAAATTTAATTACATGTGAACTAAAAATATTTCATTGGGAAATTTTCTGCCAACAATAATTAACTATAGGAATTACCAGTAAGAAATTGCTATCCGCTTTAAAAAAATATTTTCTCATACAAAAAAATCTTATGGTAAATTGCACTTATTTTTTAGAAAGAACTTTATATTTCACAAGTAGTTTTATAGTATGACAAAATAATTTTTAACTACCAGCTAAGCAATTTTTTAAAGAAATTTCCATCGTATTTTGTAGGCCATGAACTAAACGATTGCTACTTAAAATTTGTACAATTTCCTTTCGAGTAGTTAATTTTCGTTGAAGATACGAAAAATTAACTAAAATTCTGGAAAATTCTTGTAATAAATTACTGTAAAAATCTTCTTAAATTTACAAGACACTTTTTTTGTGTGTAAGATTTTTTGGTACAACTATCTTTTGCTAAAATTGAACTAAATTGTATTTCAAACTTGAGAATAATTAAATTAACGAACAATTTCTGACATTCTTGAATTTTTAACTACAATTTAAAAAAATACATCCTTTTCCAAAAACTCCTTAAGCGCCAGATCATTACCATCTTAACCACTTTGTAGTTCGTTCTTACTATTTTTGAGAAGTAAACCTTCTTCTGCTTTAGTTAGCATTGAGCTTATTTGTATGTCATTCAAAATTGTACTGTCATTTAATTCATACAATTTTTGAGACATACTTGGAATAACGAAAAATTCATTGGGCTGGGGAAATTTTCTTATAAAATTTTAAAAATAAACTAAAACAAACTATTGTTTGCAATAAATATAAGTTTCTTGTAGCATCAGTTTAACAAATGACTTTTTTCCCCTGTATGAAATATTTGGTTTTCGCCATATTCTTTCTCTATCATCCGATCGAAAATATAAAATTTTCATCTGAAAATAGCACTTGCTCCCAGAATGCTATTGGCTGGCTTCTATATTCCCTGGCATTTTTAAAATGATTTTGTGGTTCTTATAGGAAATTATGGCTTGCGCCTAGCTATTCGTGGGTAGTAATTATTTTCATGGAGCAATCTTCTTATGGTAAGAGGATGGACACATTTGCCAAAATTTTCTCTAACTTCTACAGACATTTGAGTAGATGAAATTTTCGGGTTTACTTTAACCTCCCGTGTTATGTATTTGCATTCCCGCTCAGTTAATGCACCTGGATAGACGACTCGTAATTTATTTTTCAAATTTGCTGAATCATTGAAACGTTTAGTGATGCTACGAATACACCCAGAAAAAAAGAATACACCCTTCGATACTAAAGGTGAGTACTAAGTTCGAGTTTTTCCGCTAAAGTGAAAACTAAATCAGTTAAAAAAGGCATAAAATTATACACATATGTTGCAAATTTGATTATAACTTGGTGGTGAATAGCCCAAAGCAAATTTTCACTAAGTTTGTATTCCTTAAAATGGATTATTAAAGAAAAGTAATCGTGAAAAAATTACGATTTTAGCGGCTAAACTCGAACTTAATACCCACCTTAAAGGAAAAAATGTTCATCAATTTAGTTTAGCCATTTTATTTTCATTAAGTTAAATTTTTGTATGAAATAATAAAATTTACTTGTTTCAGTGAAAAATTGAAAGCAGTAAGAAATAGTTCATTAACTAGAATAAGGCATGGAATTTTACTAATACACCTAGACCTCGCTTTGCGTAGTTTCGTTTTGCGTTGTTTCGAAGTTGCGTCGCTGCTGAATAAGTACTAGTTTTCACTTTGCGTCAGATTAGATTTTCGAAGATGCGTTATTATCGTTGTTATATGTCTTCAATCTTTGCATGGTTTGCTATAGAAACTTATAATTCACTTTGCGTCGTTTCAGTTTGCGTCGTGTTTTTTTGGAACGTAGCTGCGACGCAAAGCGAGGTCTATGTGTACTGTTTTCTTTGCTGGGTATAAGAATTTACTACTGAACAAGAAAATGTTATTCACTGATAACAAAGCATTCGTAAAAATAAACAAAAACCGAACTAAAACCAAGTTTCCTCAAATTTAGTAAAATTTCTTATAAAATGATATGTTAATTCTGACTTCCTTTATTATAGAAAGCTTATCATACATACGAATAACACTTGACATAGAAAAATATTTTAGTTTATTCGTACCAAGAAGTATTCAATCCTTTCAAAACTTAAGGAAATACACGTGTTAGAATATAGGAAATTTCCCTATATTTCTTATATCTACACTGTTAGAAAAATATGTTTTTCATATGTTGCGATATAAACAAAATGTGTTTCGGGCACAATTTTTAAACACAATATATTTAAGTGCAAAAATGTAATGTTCCTAAACTAGCATTAATTATTTGGGACACATATGTTAATATGTTAGAATATATTATGTTTAGGGCAATAAAGTTTCATAAAAATAATATGTGTGAATGTAAACATATATAAGCCAAAAATTGGCTTAAGACTAAATATTATTTAATTTGAACATTAAATTGCGTATTCGGAGTAAAGAGAATTCGGAGATTCGGAACCAGGAGAATAAAAATTAAAAAAAAACAGCATGTGTTTTTGCCTTGAGAGCAGCAATAGATAGGGTCATGAAAAAAGTTGATGCGGTCACCCCCAGTTTTGTAGCATATTCGAAGACAATTTCAGAACACCAAAACTTTTTTTTTTCGTGCACCCTACGACCCCCCGAAATACAATTTATTGTTCTGTGTCGTCATTTGAAGTCCGATCGAAAAGAAACGCATATCGTTGTTCGTGGTTGATCAGGGGCTATATTTCGTGCATTGGTCATGTTTGACTCCGACGTCAAATTTGATGTTTAATTTTATTATTTCGCTTCGTATACCCCTATGATGCCCATTTCTTATAACCATTATAAAAATCTTAACAAAATATGAAACTTTTGCTTTTGACGTATTTACTTATATTCATAAACAAAAAAGTTACAGAGATTTGAAAAAGTCAATAGGTCACCCTACACACCACCAAATAGTTTTTGCTGTATTGTCATGATGTCCGATCGAAACCACATGCACATCGTTATTCACATCTACGAAATTAATTTATAAGGCATTTAGAACACAAAACCTGTTTATCTGTAAATTTCTAACGGTACCTTTGTATACATACTCGTTGTTTGCACTACGGCATTTTCTGCGTTATGCACAGTGCATGTGTTTTTGCTAGAACAATTTGAGAGTCTACTGTTTTAAAATTCTACAATCACTTTCGCTACATGATTTTTTAAGTCTGCCATATTTTTGTGAGAGAAGGCTGTTGTTTTCACTTTTTTCAAATACTATCAACAACCTTCTCTCACAAAAATATGGACAGACTTAAAAAATATGGACAGATTTTTTTTATTTCGCTTCGTATAGGTTAGGTTAGGTTAAAGTGGCAGCCCGATTAAATTTCAGGCTCACTTAGACTATTCAGTCCATTGTGATACCACATTTAACTAAAAGTACCTATTACATATGGGCACTTCTAGTCTTAACCACTGAACCTTCTCTATTATTTACTTTTGTGGAACCAACCAGATTGTTCCAAAAACATTAGCAGACTACTTAAGTTGACGTTTTCCAGGTCCGCCAGTAATCTGAAGCTATATGCCCCTAAAATTTGCTTACGCCTTACACAAAAAGCAGGACACTCACACAAGAGGTGTTTAATTGATTCCTTTTCCTCCACATCATGACAGCTCATACAATAGTCACTATACTTCGCACCTATAGTTTTTGCAAATTCGCCTATCAGGTAGCGACCCGTTATATCAGATATCAGGAGTGCTATCTGACGCCTTGAGAACACTAGCATATCTAGTGTGCGGTTTAAGTTTAAATGGGGCCATATTTGCTTGGTGTCGTTACAATCCTTGCAATTCTCCCATCGAATATTGGCCATCATAACAGCCTTCTCACGCAGTAAGAGCTTGCAGGTGGCCAGAGGCATACCAACAGATTCTAGTTCCCCTGGAATATGTAAGGTAGTTCCTAGCCTTGCTAACACATCTGCTTCGCAGTTCCCCGGTATGTTCCTATGGCCAGGCACCCATATTAAGTGAATATTGTACTGCTCAGCCATCTCATTGAGAGATTTGCGGCAGTCTATGGCCGTTTTCGAGTTAAGGAACACAGAGTCCAAGGATTTTATTGCAGGTTGACTGTCTGAGTATATATTAATGCCAATATTTGTTGGAACATTACTTCTCGTATACCCCGAAGCGAAATAAAAAAAAGAAATAAAAATCAAATTTGACGTCGGAGTCAAAAATGATCAATGCACGAAATATAGCCCCTGATCAACCACGAACAACGATATGCGTTTCTTTTCGATCGGACTTCAAATGACGATATAGCACAATAAATTGTATTTCGGGGGTGTCGTAGGGTGCACGGAAAAAAGTTTTGGTGTTCTGAAATTGTCTGCGAATATGCTGCAAAACTGGGGGGTGACCGCATCAACTTTTTTTTTTCCTTTAGGCCGTGACCTTATCTAAGCAGCAATTTAAGTATGTGTTGTTTATCATTTTGGCATTATGGGCATAATTTTTTTTGTTGGTTCGTCAAAAGAAATCGGAACGTACCATGAGTAAGTCAAAATATTTAGCATGGAAGGAAATTAAAAAAAAAAAACAGTGGAAAATATATAAATATTACAAAGAGATCTTCAGAAAAAAATTAGTTTAGTTCCTCTATATTAATAAGTAGTCCAAGATGAGTTGACGTAAACTTAAACAAAATAAAAGCGGGCATTAAGTTCGAGTTTTGGCGCTAAAATTATATTTCTTTTTAGCGGCAAAACTCGATCCAAAGCAACAACTTAAAAAGTTCATTTGCTTTAAAATGAATTATTAAAGAAAAGAAAAAGCGAAAACATGGCCATTTTAGAGCGATAATGCCAATTTAATTCCGGCCCTAAAGGTAAACATGAAATTAAGTACAAAATTATTCGTTAATAACTATTCACATTGATTTGTGTTTCAAAATACGGGAAACTTTTTAATGCATTTAAAATTGTGTTAAATGCTAGTAAAAAATAGTTCACGCCTAAATAAATTTATGTTTATATTATAAAATTATTTATGTATGTTTATAATCGACTCCACGTTCATCTTTTGTTATAGTTTTTGAATTCCTTCCAAAATGTCAATCTTTTATACCAAAATTGTTTTTGTTACAAAATTGTTATTTTTCCCATAAAAATAATATTTTATTCAAAAGCTCAGTCCATTTCGTTTATACCAAGCACTGTTTCTGACTGTAAATTTTTAATAACCCACATTTCAAAGTTTCATTACAAAAATTTAATATAGTATAAATATACATGTGTAAATTACAAAAACAAAAACAAGTATATACGGCCGTAAGTTCGGCCAGGCCGAAGCTTATGTACCCTCCACCATGGATTGCGTAGAAACTTCTACTGAAGACTGTCATCCACAATCGAATTACTTGGGCTGCAGTAACTTTTGCCGATGACAAGGTATCTTAAAACTTCCTAATACCGTAATATATACCACGTAGTCCATACGTGGTATGTATTAAACTTAAAATGGCCGATTAATACGTATATAATTTAGTTTGACAAAATTTTCTATAGAAATAAAATTTTGACAAAATTTTCTATAGAAATAAAATTTTTACAAAATTTTCAAAAGATTTAAAATTTTGACAACATTCTCTATAGAATTAAAATTTTGACAACATTTTCTATAGAAATAAAATTTTGCCAAAATTTTCTATAGAAATAAAATTTCGACAAAAATTTCCTTTGGAATAAAATGTTGACAAAATTTTCTATAGAAATAAAAGTTTGCTAGATTATTTTTGCTCGAGTGGCAAGCATGATTATGAACCGGGTCGGTGGGGTCGGTTTATATAGGGGCTATATATAATTATGGTCTGATATGGACCAACTTTTGAATGGCTCTTAGAGACTATATACTAATACCATGTACCAAATTTCAGCCGGATCGGATGAAATTTGCTTCTCTTAGAGGATCCGCAAACCAAATCTGGGAATCGGTTTATATGGGGGCTATATATAATTATGGACCGATATGGACCAATTTTTGCATGGTTGCTAGAGACCATCTACTAACACCACGTACCAAATTTCAACCGGATCGGATGAATTTTGCTCCTCTAAGAGGCTCCGGAGTTCAAATCTGGGGATCGGTTTATATGGGAGCTATATAAAATTATGGACCGATATGGACCAATTTTTGCATGGTTGTTAGAGACCATATACTAATACCATGTACCAAATTTCAGCCGTATCGGATGAAATTTGTTTCTCTTTGAGGCTCCGCAAGCCAAATCTGGGGATCGGTTTATATGGGGGCTATATATAATTATGGACCGATGTGGACCAATTTTTGCATGGATGTTAGAGACCATATACCAACACCATGTACCAAATTTCAGCCGGGTCGGATGAAATTTGCTTCTCTTAGAGCAATCGCAAGCCAAATTTGGGGGTCCGTTTATATGGGGGCTATACGTAAAAGTGGACCGATATGGCCCATTTGCAATACCATCTGACCTACATCAATAACAACTACTTGTGCCAAGTTTCAAGTCGATAGCTTGTTTCGTTCGGAAGTTAGCGTGATTCAACAGACGGACGGACGGGCATGCTCAGATCGACTCAGAATTTCACCATGACCCAGAATATATATACTTTATGGGGTCTTAGAACAATATGTCGATGTGTTACAAACGGAATGACAAAGTTAATATACCCCCATCCTATGGTGGAGGGTATAAAAATAGTTTAATTTGCTGTTTGATCGGTTGTACCTAAGACTTGTCTACTATCTTTTTCCACTGTTCAAAACTATAGCTTAAAGGTGCTTTTTTTTAAGTTTCAGCCACGGTAATACGTGAAGCGCAATGCAATGTTTCATTTCTCTTACTTAAGAGGAAGAAAAGTAAGACATTTTTGTTAAATTTTTTATTTCCAAATGCATTATTGTTAATAATAATATCGCCTTTATATATAACCAGGGATCCGGAGCGGTCCATTTTTTTCGCTCCGCTCCCGCTCCGGTGAAAAAAAAACGCTCCGCTCCGAGAAAAAAAAATCGCTCCACTCCGCTCCTCTTCGAGAAAATTATAGTACAAACATTGTATTATTTGTTCAATTGAGTTTTATTTTATTGGGGGCACAGCGTGACCCCATTTGTCGAAATCGGGCGATACATATATATGGGAGCTATATCTAAATTTGATCCGATTTCCAAGGCCGTATTCAGGGGGGGGGATGAGGGGGATCAAACCCCCCCCGAAATGAATGAATATTTTTATATAAATAAATATATATTTTTAGCTGCATAGAAAAATCTTACCGAAGATGTTGAAGAAAAGCGGGAGGTTTTATTTTGAAAAACGCTTACCTATAAAACTTGGCCATAGCAACAACAACGAAACAGCCAAACACACAAGTGTAAATGAAATGGCGCAAAACCTGCGAAAAAACCTGCCTAATTCAGCGATGGAAGCAATAAAGAGATATTTCCAAACGTGCATATTCTTTTAAAAATTTTGGTCACTTTGCCAGTTACTCAGGGATGGAAAATACAATTTTTAAGAAAGTACAAAAAAGCTATTTTTTGAGCGGAAAGATTATTGTCGAGAGACTGAATTTTAAAGAAAATAAAATTTTGACAAAATTTTCTATAGAAATAAAATTTTGCAAAAATTTCCTATAGAAATAAAATTTTTACAAAATTTTCAATTGAAATAAAATTTTGACAAAATTTTCAATTGAAATAAAGTTTTGACAAAATTTTCTATAAAAATAAACTTTTGCAAAAATTCTATATAGAAATAAAATTTTGACAACATTTTCTACCGAAATAAAAAATCGATAATATAGAATCGCATTCTTTTTTCGACTAAAACTTTCTTGAAGTTCAATAAAATCCTGTTTTTGACTATGTCTTACAAAATCGAGATTTTCTTCCCACATGAACATGTCTGTTTTGCCATATTTGTAAAAGACTATTAGCAAATAAGGTTGATAAAGACTTTCTCAAAATATTAAAATATTTTGTCAAAGCTATTGTACCATAAATCTGATATCGACTCAAAAATGTCTACACAAAAGGTACTAAATCATTCACGGGGGTACTACGGTACTGACCGGGGTGAAAAAGGTTTGAAAAAAGTACTATAGTACTGCATTTTCCATCCCTGCAGTTACTACGTGCTCATCCGAACGTTCATTTTCAACAATGAAGAGATTAAAGACGTATCTAAGAAATTCGAGTAGCGAGAGTGGCCTAAAAGATTGGCATTAATGTCGGTTCATCGCCGAATAAATGTGCCGACTGAAGAAGTCATTGATTTATTTGCTGCCCAAAAAGCCCGTCGGCTCAATTTAATATTATAACCAGTGAGTAAAGTACATGTTTATGGGTGTCGTGTCACAATCTGAGCAGAAATGTCTAATATTAGGAGCTATAGTTTATTTTGCACCAAAAGAGTTAGTATGCCACTAATATTGAGCCCATTATTAAAAAAGAGAAAATCGTTCAATTAGTGTGGTTAATAACTCCAAATTTGTAAAAATCGAGCAATATTCTTATGTAAGAGCTACAAGTACGTATAAATACGATCGGGTAGTACATCGAAATTTAAAATTTGAGTAACATTGGTTAATAAATAAGAGTACTATGGCCAAATTAGGGAAAATAGAGCGATGCATATATATGGAAGTTATATTTAAATCTGAACCAATTTGCATAATATTTTGCGGGTTTGATTAATATCACAAAAGGTTACCTTGTGCAAAATTTGAGAAAGATCAGTTAAGAAATGAGGGCTCTACGGTCAAAAATAAGGTTATTAGGGGCGAATTTTTCAAAATCGGGCGATACATATATGGGAGCTATATCTACATCTGAACCGATTTTGATGAAATTTTGCACATACCGTTAGTACTATAGTGGACTGGATCTAGCCAACTTTGAGTAAGATCGGTTAGTAAATAAGGGTTCTATGGCCAAATTTGGGAAAATCGGGCTATACATATATATGCGAGCTATATCTAAATCTGAACCGATTTCGATGATATTTCGCACATATAGTTAGTGCTACAGAAGATTACATTTAGCCAACTTTGAGTAAGATCGGTTGATAAATAAGGGTTTTATGGCCGAATTTAGAAAAATCGGGCGGTACATATATATGGGAGCTATAGCTAAATCTGAACCGATTTCGATGATTTTTTACACATACAGTTAGTGCTATGGAAGATTACATTTAGCTAACTTTGAGTAAGATCGGTTGATAAATTAGGGTTTTGTGGCCAAATTTGGGAAAATCGGGCGATACATATATATGAGAGCTATATCTAAATCTGAACCGATTTGGATGAAATTTTGAAGACTTGAAGGGCGGTAAAAAAGATTACATTTTGCCAAATTTGGTGACGATCCGTTTGAAAATAGCACAACGTGACCCCATTTGTCGAAATCGGGCGATACATATATGGGAGCTATATCTAAATTTGATCCGATTTCTTCCAAATTCAATAGCGTTCGTCCTTGGGCCAAAAAACTCCCTGTGCCAAATCTCATCAAAATCGGTTAATAATTGCGACCGGAATCCTGTGAACAACAAATACATGGACAGACGGACGGACACCAAACGCTAGATCGACTCAGGAGGTGATTCTGACCCCATATAGACCCCATATTTTATGGGGTCTAAAATCAATATTTCTGGTAGGCACATTTTTTGGCAGATCAAACTTATTATACCCTATGTAGTTTAGGGTATAAAAATATTGTATACATACCTATGCATAAATAAAATTTTCTACACATGAGATTATATGAATATTTTTTTTTAAGTTGAACCCCCCCCCCCGAATTAAAATCCTGGCTACGGCCTTGCCGATTTCTTCCAAATTCAATAGCGTTCGTCCTTGTGCCCAAAAAACTCCCTGTACCAAATTTCATCAAAATCGGTTAATAATTGCGACCGGAATCCTGTGAACAACAAATACATGGACAGACGGGCGGACGGACACCAAGCGCAAGATCGACTCAGGAGGTGATTCTGAGTCGATCGGTATATATTTTATGGGGTCTAAAATCAATATTTCTGGTAGGCACATTTTTTGGCAGATCAAACTTATTATACCCTAACCACTATGTGGTTTAGGGTATAATGACTTTAAAACAATGTTTTGAAACATTTTATTAATTTTGAAGATTTTTTCAGAAATATTAAATCCATTTTGACTTCATTAAAACGAAATTTTCATTCATGTTAGGATACACATTTTTATTTCGAATCACTTAGCTATAAGGACAAACAGACTTCATTGAAAAGTTTAGAGACTTTTAGACAAGGAAAAAACTTTATTTCAGAGAAATACGTCTTCTATTCTAAGCAAAATTCGTATTCGTATTTTAAGCATGTGAAATATTTGGCCTCCCGACAATATTCTTTGTGGTGCACCATCTACTATTTAATATGTGATAGAAACCAAATTTATGAAAATGGACCAAAATGGACCAAATTCTGTTTGGTCCGACCATCGGACCAAATTTAAAAATTAGAAATCTTTTGGACCAATTTTGGTCCGATCGGACCAAAACGGCAACGGTGATTGGAATTGAAAGTCTGTACACAGAGTAGAAGTAACTACTCTCCGAAAGTTTTTTTGTTGTTTTGCAACAGACGCAGAGAAGAGGGTTTGTTATATTTGTAATGTGTGTGTATGTTTATGTTTGCAACAACCTCCATCGAAATCAGTCCGTGGTATACCTACGAATATTCTTACTCAGATCTAGTGTTACCTAATTTCGCTTTTTCCCCTTTATTGTAAAAATACATTTTCGAACATCGTTTTTAAGAAATGTTCGTTCTCAAAAAAAGTAGATAACATGCAATAATACAAATCAAGTCATTAGTTTTCAATGTGAGAAAAAATTAAAATAAATGTATATGCGCACATTTTTCAACCAAAATTGAAACTATCCATAATTTTAATTAAATTTTCGAGAACTAATATCAGAAATAAGAGGATGCTAGGATATAGTACAATAGTAAAGCAAATATGAATGTCCTTACACTGAAAAAAAGCATGCCCGTTTCCAAAGATTTTGTCTTTACTTTAACAGTTTGGGTATTAATTCCGAGCCAAAGAAGCGGAGAATACAAGTAAGGATACTTTAAAGACGCAATTCTCCTTTAAATTTGGGGGTTATGTACTTGCTTCTAGGAAGCAAATGTTAATTTTTAATTTTTTTAGATTTTTTTCGTCAGTTGTTATCAAAATTCTTTAAAAACGAGTTAACGACAATTTTAATTTCCATATTAAGACTCTACATCCAGTAGAAATTATGCTATGTTTCAAGTAAAAAGCGTCTTTAAAATAAAGTGTTGAAAAACATGTCTTACTTTTTAACGATTTTTTACTTTGTAGGCAAGATTCAAAAAGGAAACAAATTTAAAGACAATTTTATTAATTTTAAATAATTTTTCTTAATTATTAAAGTCAAGCTGATCTTAGCCCAAACATTTTTTCTTTCATGTTAAGATACCCATTTTAAAGTCAAGTCACTTAATTATATGGACAATACGACTTAATTGAAAAGTTTATCGACTTTTGGACAAGGAAAGAATCTTTATATTAGAGAAATTTGTCTTCTATGCTAAGCAAAATTTGCATTCATATTTTAAAGACATGAAATCTTTGACCTCAAGACAATATTTTTTCAGTGTAGAAAACTAAAAAATTTTAATATAAATAAGATCGTTTAATTGTATTTATATGACGTTCATTACAAACATCTTTATAGTAATACGGGATGAAATTGATCGAAAGTACTGTTGTTACTTTTACAACACATACTAGAGATATATTTTGACTTTTGCCGTTTTTGAAAACAATTACTAAAAAAACACTTTCTGTTTTCCCCAATGTACGTACGTACAAAAATACATATCGTACATTTTAAACGTTTACTCACACTACGCTAAGTACTAGCTATATTTGAAATTACCTACACAATGTAATTTCAAAGTTGTACATTTCATTCAAGTAATATTTTATTCGGAGCGGAGCGGTTTTTCATTTGGAAACCGCTCCGCTCCGGATTTTAGAAATGCCGCTCCCGCTCCGGCAAAAAAAGGGCTTGCTCCGCTCCGGATCCCTGTATATAACCATATTAAAATCGGTGAGTTTCGTAAATTACATGCCCACACGTTGTAACTAAATCCTATTTTTGCCACGATAATTTTCACAGTTTCGGCAATTTGAAAACGCATTGCATTCAGACGTTTTTCATATGCTTCAAATTGCTTTTGAGTAAATATTTCACAATATCTTCTAATATATAAATAAGTCGGGTTTTCCTTCCTGACGCAATAACTCCAGAACGCACGAACCGAATTCCATGCTTTTGCATTCATTGGAAAGGTCTCTGTGAGGTTTACACTCTGTCCATAGTCCAAAATGCCTATAGGGCGGCCGCCGCATAAGACATGCAAGCCAGGAACAAGAATTTAAGGGAAGAAAGACAAAATATAATAAGAAACAAGTAAGGAAAGTCTAAAGTCGGGCGGGGCCGACTATATTATACCGTGCATCACTTTGTAGATCTAAATTTTCGATACCATATCACATCCGTCAAATGTGTTGGGTGCCATATATAAAGGTTTGTCCCAAATACATACATTTAAATATCACTCGATCTGGACAGAATTTGATAGACTTTTACAAAATCTATAGACTCAAAATTCAACCCTTCGTTGCATGATTTAATTTGAGCAAGGATAAAAATTTTTTGGTATGTTAGAATTGTTGTACATGGAGTTATGATACCGTAATTCAATTTTTGTTCGATTCTGATCACTGGAGCAAAAGTTACGTAACATTGCATATATGCAATTTCATGCAGATAATCAATTTCTTTAGTCCACGTTGTTATATAGAGATCACAGGTAGAGGAGAAAAGTGATCGGATCACACATGTTTTAAGTGAAAAATTTAATTGCTGGTTGGGGAAAATGGAACATTTTTACTAAAAAAATTGTTTTCTCGCCAAACATAAAATGTTTGCCAAAATCAGATAGATAGATGTTCCCCATCGAAAACTAACATTTTACTTCAGAAACATGTTTGAGGTGATCATATTCCTTCTAGGGGTGCAATATTAAAAGTCAAACTCTTGGGATTCTAAATAATTTCTGCTTTTTTTGATGCACAGAGTTCCCCATTTTTGCATTTAACACAAAGGGAAGTGAACTTGGAGAACGCAATACCATAGATGCGGGACCGTTTGCTCGGCATCACCAAACTGTTCCACGTGGAACAGTGCAATGGTCGGAGGGGCGACGAAACTTCTAGGGCGTGACCCAAACAGGAAAAAGACTGGAGAACTACCATGCATAAAGAGAAGATGAACAGAAACGTCATAGCAATCATTACCGGATACCTAGAGTTTGAGGCACATCTGTGCCGAGTAAGAGCAGCGGATGATTGTGTATGTTTATGTCAAATGCTACGCTTTTACAAGATAACACCTAAAATTGTCACCACCATATTGACAGGTGATAGACCACCGCAAAAAAAGTTTGAACCCATTTAACCTATCTATCGCGATCATACACGTGTAACAATTACAACCCAGCAGCTTGTATGTTATACGATTCTCCAACGATGTAGGCCAACGATCAACTCGAATCTTCACCTACATCTTGTGCTTCTTCTACGACTTCGATTAATATCAAATTCCGTGTTTAAATCTCCATTATCATCAAAATACTCGGCTTTATATTCATATTTGACGCTAAGTGTCCTAGTAGTAACAAAACTTATATTCGTAGTGTTTAGAATAGAGTAAACTTTTCATTTTATATTTACATTAAAAAAAAATTAAGAAAGTTTCATAATATTAAAACAAATAAGTTACATTTTACGAGGTACTCAAAATGCTTATTTTAATTTCGCTTTATTTAAATGAAATTGTTACGATACTGGACAAAATCCTTATCAAATATGATCTACTGCTTCCAAAAAGAAAATATGGTAAAATATGTAAAAGAATAGGAGCTAGACAGGCAAGAAACTAACATTGCATATATGCAATGTTATGCAACGAAGGGTTAAGTTGGCTAATGCACTAGGGTGGAACACAATTTTAGTAAAAAAATGTGGGAAACATTTAAATCTGAAGCAATTTTAAGGAAACTTCGCAAAAGTTAATTTATGATTTATTGCTCGATCTATATATATTAGAATGTAAGGAAAATTAGAGTCATTTTTACAAATTTTCGACTAAGCAGTGTCGATTTAACAAGGAAAATGTTGGTATTTTGACCATTTTTGTCGAAATCAGAAAAACATATATATGGGAGCTATATCTAAATCTGAACCGATTTCAATCAAATTTGGCACACATGACTATATTACTAATTGTACTTCTAGTGCAAAATTTCAACCAAATTGGGCCAAAACTCTGGCTTCTGGGTCCATATAAGTGCATATCGGGCGAAAGATATATATGGGAGCTATATCTAAATCTGAATCGATTTCAACCAAATTTGGCACACATAGCTACAATGCTAAATCTACTCCCTGTGCAAAATTTCAACCAAATTGGGCCAAAACTCTGGCTTTTAGGACCATATTAGTCCATATCGGGCGAAAGATATATATGGGAGCTATATCTAAATCTGAACCGATGTCAATAAAATTTGGCACACTTGACTACACTACTAATTGTACTCCTAGTGCAAAATTTCAACCAAATTGGGGCTTCTGGGACCATATAAGGCTTCTGGGACCATATAAGTTCATATCGGGCGAAAGATATATATGGGAGGTATATCTAAACCTGAACCGATTTCAATCAAATTTTGCACACTTGACTATACGACTAAGTGTTATGTTTGTACAAAATTTCAAGCAAATCGGTTTAAAACTCTGACTGCTGGGTCCATATTAGTGCATATCGTGCGAAAGATATATATGGGAGCTATATCTAAATCTGAACCGATTTCTTCCAAAATCAATAGGGTTCTATTCTGCCCCAAATTAGGAACATGTGCTAAATTTGAAGGCGATTGGACTTAAAGTGCGACCTAGACTTTGATCACAAAAATGTGTTCACAGACAGACGGACGGACGGACAGACGGACATGGTTATATAGACTCAGGGACCCACCCTGAGCATTCTTGCCAAAGACACCATGTGTCTATCTCGTCTACTTCTGGGTGTTACAAACATATGCACTAACTTATAATACCCTGTTCCACAGTGTGGCGCAAGGTATAAAAATGAAAGATTGAGACAACGTGTGAGCACACGAAGATCATTGGCATCATACAATCGCTTGGCATTCCAATATGATCGAATTGCGAACTACAGTGATAATGAAAATTTAGATATGGGACCAATGACGACAATATGCCGATATTGCAATGCGTTAAAGTTCAAAAGAGAAACGGCTGGATTGTGCTGTGCAAGTGAAAAAGTCCATTACTTACACCACCACAGCCACTGAAATCATTGTTCGATGGAAGTGATCCCGATTCCAGCCATTTTCTTCGACACATCCTTAAATACAATAACTGCTTTCGCATGACTTCCTTTGGAACTAATATCATTCGAGAAAGCGGCTTCATGCCGACTTGCAAGGTAAAAGATACAACACACATACTCTATCACTCTCACCAACACAATGAATTGCAACACATAACCACTACATATACACCACACGATTAGAATGTACACCGCATTTCTTCAATAAATGATTGCTTGCAAATACAGATACAAAGGACAAATATAGCAAATGCATGGTTCAATGGAGCCAACATTAGATGAACCGCATCAATATCTGCAAATTATTTCATTTCGTCGATGGTGGATCAGCTGAATGGGCGAAGCAAAAACAGGGAACACAACAGTTAAAGAGACGAATTATTGAACAATTTTCAAGCATTTTTTCACGCCAATAATGCTGTCGTTAATATGTTTAAAGCAGCATTGGAACGAATGCCATCGGATACGCACAAATTTGCCATAAGAGCTGAATGTACCCCGACAGGTAAACACGTGCGAAGATTCAATGCACCCACTGTTGTTGATGTTGCTACAATTATTGTTGGTGGTCCAACTAAATCTCGAGACATTGTCGTTCAGCGAAGAAGCAATATCATGCATCGTGTAAACGAGACACAGCGTTTGTACGATGCGTTACAATATCCAATCATTTATTGGCAAGGGCAAGTCAGAAACGACATCACGTTGAAGATGGTCGATCCGATTACAGGTACAGTATTCACACACTACCCAGCAAAAAAATTGGAACTTCTTCTAAAAGCACAACTTTAGAAGCACTTCCAAAAATGTCCTCCCAAAGAAGTTCTTTATTCTATCTGCACAGGAAATTAATTTGAGTTAATTTTTTTAAACTCGCTGTTTTCATATTTAGGCTAAAAACAGATTAAGAATTAATACAAATTATTTAAATTTTGCGAAAAAATTTCTTTCTTGAAAAATTGTGAATTTTTGAAAATATTTGATGTCAAACGTTCCAGACAAGCGTTATAATGCACTAAAAAATAATAAAAAATTTAAAAAAATTGTTTATTTGTCAAAATATCACAAAATTTCTTAATTCTCATACGAAACAGTGAATTCGCATCACACCTTAAGAAGTGGTGTAAATTCAGTGCAACGATTGTGGAAATGGTGAAAAGTCCATATTAAATTCATCGCTTCTGCGTCAATTTGGCACCATTTCCGGATCCAAAAAGAACAAATAATTTAATTTTGTATTTTCAGGCGTATAAACGAATAAAAATCTAAGCGCAATGAATTACTGTGCGTACCATATGATGATTCGTACACATGAGTAGAATGTCATTCGTAAGTGCCGCCGGCTATTCCAGTAATTCGCTGTCGATATGTCAAAAGTCGAGACCGAACGTTCATCCCATTCAATCAGGTAAAGCTACGATCTGAGGACTATATACACTTGCGTGATGACATTCTGAGCTGAGAGACCACCATCAACCACATTACTAGCTTCTTTGTTATGTGTGAAGCATATCCATTCGAAGCAACGCCGATGTACGTTGAAATTCCCAAGTATTACACTTGGAATCAATCAAAAAATAAATTTAAACGACCCAAACAAGGAACCCCAGTTCCACATTGCCCATAGGTGTTTTCCACTGATGCACTACGTCGCATGTATACTGTTCATCCTAGAAATGATGAATATTTTAATTTGCGACTGCTGTTGGTAAATGTACGTGGACCAAAATCCTTGTATTGAAATTTTCATTATTCAATGTAAAAAAATAATATTAAATTCCAGATGAATTTTGAAAATTATTGTTATATCTCAGCGTATAGTTTAGTCATAAATTGGTAAGCATTTTTTTTAATATGGCTTTATTTTAAAAAGAATATTTTTTATGTATATTATTATTTGTTAATATTTTTTTTGGAAACCAGTTTAATGTTTTAAAGCAATATTTAATTTCAGAGCAACTCCAGATGGATCAAACAAATTTAAAAAAAAGAGAATTGGTAAGTTTTCTTTTAAAAATTGGCTTTCTTTCAATTAGAATTTTTAAGTTTTTT